>NC_081298.1:66605000-66917000 GCF_030435805.1 Mustela lutreola | reverse complement strand
CTCTTGTGGAAGGTCAGTGAGATAAAAGGTTCCAAAGCACCGCCTCTAGAACTGTAGCTCTTCTCTCTCTTGTCCAAGGCAGTCTGCCCCTGATCAGAGCCCAGCCTGCTGCACAGGCAGCATGGCCTGGTCTGCCGATGACTGACTTTTGCTCTCCTGTCCTCGCTCTGCTTTGTTTCCTTTCATCCCCCAGTCGCCTGCCCCTGAGTCTCTGGGAGCACCTACATACCCCACCAACCTGTGAAGGACCCTCTTTGAGGCAGGAAGGGACTACAAGTGAGGACAAGGTCTTGGCACTCAGGGAAGTTCCACCAGCACAAGGTGTGATAGGCCCATGCAGGAGAGCAGCAGAAGGCAGACAAGAGAGACAGAGATCAGCCCTGTAGATGATGATTGGGAAGTCCAGAGAAGGGGGCTAGGTTTGTGTTGTCCTGGCAGGCTTCCTGGAAGAGGCTGTGGTGCGAGGGCACTGAAGGACGACGAGGCTGTAGAGATGCAAAGGGCAGAGCACAGAAGGGCCTTCCGGGTGGCCACTCAGCTGGTTCAGGTTTGTTCGGCAGTAAGCAACCTTGCCGCGAGCATCTTCACGCCACAACTAACTAGCCGTAAGGCGATTTTGCTGTAAGAGAGAAAAATCACAAAAAACAGAAGAGAGATTTTCATTAAAAGGGACATGATAAAACATGAAAAGTGAATAGCAACATTAAAAAGACTTTATTGTGAAGTTCAAAATATTTGAATACACTCGAAATGTATAGTGTAGATTACTGGCAGTGCTGCTCAAATAGCTGATTTTATTTCATGGATTGTACAAAAACACGGTTTTCACAGCCTTTCCATCACAGTATTACACTGTGTGTGTGTGCGTGCGCGCGCGCTTGTTGATTTGTCTCATTTGGCATCTCGCTTTCTCTTTCTTCACTGCAGTTTCTCCCTCTCTCTCCACTAAGAGAGGTATGCGATTCCAAGTATGAGGACGCATCTTTGTAACCGAGTGTTGTGCCGCGCTGTGAAGGCCTTCCACACTGCTGTTTGTTCTTGGTTTATGGTCACGTGCCCATTGTCAGCAGCTCTGACAATCTGTGGGAAATGTGGACTCAACACTCCAAGCTGCTGTGTAGACCATCGTGAAGGCGAAGATCTATAGAACCTAAAAAGGGGCGAATATAAAAATGGGCCCATGGTATCAATAGAGAAACAAAACCAAAGTGTCAACCAGTTGTTGTTGGGGTTTTTTTTTAATCTTTTACAGCCAAATTGTCTCATGGCCAACTGGTCATGCAGCAGAAGTGTTTGCCACAAAGATGTCTATGGCAAAGATGCTTACCACACTAGTACCAGACTCGCACTCAATCTGGGGTAGCACAGAAGGGCTGGGGTGGGGACCCGGCTTCTAGGGCAATGCAACAACATCATCTCTCAACATGAGATTGCCAGGGTCACAGGAGCCCTTCAGAGTGGCTTGAAGGTCTCTGCAGGTGGGACAGTCTCTGAGAGCCCAGCCCTACCCTCAGTAGAGGGCTGTCTTTGTGGATGGCAGGAGAGAGCAGGTATCCCCGCCCACTCTGATTCTGATCGGATCCTGTTGTTGCTGCCCGAGGACTGAGGTCAAGTCAACCTCAGTTCTGGAGGTTACTCAAATGCCGAGTAAGTTGTTCCAAGCCCTACTGCTTCTCAGGCCCTCTGTGTGTGGGAGCAGGCACTGCTCTTGGGCTCTGAAGGGGTCGCCAGCTGGGCACCAACTGCAGAATCTTACCACTGACCTTCTTTGGGTCATTAAATATTTAAGTTTCACCTGCATTATCCTTCTACATTCTGGACAGCGTGTTAGGCACTTAACATAAGTAATCCATTCAAGCCTCCCAAAAATCACATGGTATGGGTAATTAATAGTTTCTATGGTAGTTAAGTCCCTTTCTCTCCCTTTTATAGTTAAGGAAACTGAAAGTCAGAAATTATATAACTCAGTCCTCACAACTTCATGCAACTGTTGTGTTCTTAAGCCCATTCTACACGTGGTTGCCAAGATTGTCATACTCAGGGACAGGTCATGTGTGCTCAGATAGGTCAGATAAAGTATTTACACATGGAATCGATAATGCAGGACTGTTCGTTCTCACTTATTCCACGAGTGTTCATAGAGTCCCTACCATGTGCCAGCCATTCATCGAGACATCAGTAAGCAAAACATGAAAATTGGTGCCCTTGGAGAACTTATGTGGGGGCAGGGTCTTGATAATAAACAAGAAATATGACCATTAAGTGAATTATATAATAATGCTTAAGAAGATCAAGGCCACCCCTAACATTTGTTGTGTGTTGCTTTTTTTTGTTTTTAAGATTTCACTTATTTGACAGAGAGAGATAGCAAGAGAGGGAACAGAAGTAGGGGGAGTGGGAAAGGGAGAAGCAGGCTTCCTGCGTAACAGGGAGCCCGATGTGGGGCTCGATCCCAGGACCCTGAGATCATGACCTGAGCCACCCAGGCACCCCCACCCCTAACATTCAAAGCAGAACTACCCATGGAGGTCTGGATTGTAGGGCTAAACTTTTTCTTTTTTTAAGTTGTAAATCAAGGTCCTGTTAAAGATGTGCTAGCCCAGTCCCTTTTGTCACCTGCATAAGCCCCCGTGACTCAGAATCACCTCCGGGGATTCTAGCTCCGGTGAGGGGATCCACTCCTGAGGGCCCCTCCACGTGGGTTCTGTTCACTGAGAGGTGAGAGTGGTGACACAAAAGACAGCAGATGAAACCAGGGCTGGGGCTGCCCTGGATGACCCTTCCCCACCTTCCCTTGCTGCCCTCCCAGTTAGCACATCCTCTGGGGCTAAGGCCCATGGCGGGGGTGGCATTGGAAGACTAGTCCTGGCCAATACCTCCTTAAACATCATGGTCCGTGCTGATGTGTGCTTGCTGAAACGGCCCTGCCTTCCACGGCCGCCCTCCCAGATGTACATGGGGGTGATCAGTCTGTATCTTGTGTGGATGCTGGGGTGATTGTTGGCAGGGGAACAACCGAACCGGGAAAGGCCCGGCAGGGAGGGTGGGGCCGAGGGGGGAAGGTCTGTCCTCCCAGATCAAATCACCACCCAGTGAGTTAAGTGAAGAGACCCAGGAGCAGAGAGAGGAGCCGGCAGACCAGGCTGTCTGCGGGCGTGGAAAGGAGATGCTGGCAGAGAGTGGGGGTGGGGGGGCTCTGGGAAGGGTCAGAAGCAGCAGCTGGGAGTATTTTGGCTGTAGGGGAGCAAATTGGTTTGCTGTGGGAACACAGGGAGCTCATCCTTTTCTCGCCCAAACACCCCCGTCACTGCTGTGCTCAGCTGGAGGGAAGGAGGCTGGCTCCCAGTGTGCCTGCTCAGGTCAGGCAGGCACTGTGCCCCCAAGATGTGGATTAGATCCCCAGCTTGAGAAATGGGGGCTCTGAGGCTCAGCGAGGTCAGGAAGTTGTCCAAGCCATGCAGCCAGCCCCCTGCAGATGCAGGACCTAAGCCTGCGTTTGAATTTGCGTCCAGTTGGCATCCAAGACCCGGCTCTACCCATGGGGCTCCTGATATCTGCCCCGACACAGGCCTGCCTGCTTTTTGCTCCCTCCCCACCCGAGAAATGTCACCTCCTTGTGAAGAGGTATAATCGTTTGATGAAATTCCACTTACGTTGTTCTCTCAGAAAGCTTTGAATGTGAATGCAGAGGCACAGCCAGGAAACAGGGCAGAGGCCTCTGGGAATTCTTTCTCTCCTGCCCCACCCCTCCCTCTCCCCATGCCACCGCCTCCTAGCAGGGCCCTGAGAGCTGGCCCCTGAGCCCAGCAAAGCCTGCATCCTCCACCCTCAGACACCCCTCCCAGCACCAGAAAAAGAACCCCTCCCTATGGGCTATTCTAAGCAGGAAGCCAGTTTTCAGTTCACTGGAAAACAGGAAATGCCTCCAAGGGTCTGAAGTCTCTTTAGTCACCGAGCGCCCGTCCTTTGCGCAGGGTCTGCGTCCCAGACCAGCTGCTGAGCACAGCCCCAGGCGCAAGGCCACCCCGACCCCCAGCCTGGAGACAGTGAGCCTTGGTGCCACTCACAAACCCTCTGCTCTGGGCACCACAGCTAACTTCTACATCCCCCGCTCGGGACACAGGTCATTCTGGGCTAGGCGAGAGCCCTCGGGACGCCATGGATGCTACCCAAAGCAAGAGAGGCCGATTAGCCTCTCCCCAGAGACAAGACCTCACCCCAGCCGTAGGCCGACCTCTCACCCACCCCCACCTCCACACGCTGACTTCTAAACCCCGTCAGAGAGCCCCCAACAAAGCCTGACTTCCTAGTCCTTTCCTATGGTTCACTTCCTCATCCTGGCTATACATACTCACCCTCTAAACTTGACCTTGTCAGACATGAACCTCTAGTACTAACCACGGCTTCGCTTCCTCACCCTGGCCATGGACCAAATGCGAATGCTCACTAGCCTCCCTATCCATTCAGACATTTACTGAGCTTCTCCTGAGTGCTGAGTGCTGTGAGCCCAGCACAGCCTGTGGGGGGTGCTGGTGAGGTAGGCCTCACTCATGAAGCTCTAGTCAGATTGGGGGTGAGGAGTTGGGGATGTGGGGAGGGGAGTGGGAGCCGTGTCTGAAATTCCAATGTTGTCACTGTCTCCAACTTGCCTGATGGCCTTGGGTTGGTCACGTCGCCTCCTGAGCCAGGGTCTCCATGGGTTCCTCTGCAGTGGGACGGCATGCGTAGATGGTCTCTGAGGTCCCCATCCTCCACAGCACATGTCAATGGGGAAAGCCTGAAGCAGTCTAGGAAACGAGGTGTCATTGGCATTGGCATCAGGAGAGTGTAAGAGATCAGGCACTTCTATGTGGTAGAAGAGGGTCAGGGAATCCCTCCTCTGTCTGAACACTCGTTTTTTGGTTCCATCATAGATGGTGAGTCTTGGACTAGAAACAACTAAGAGTTCTTCCTGCCCCAGGTTTTCCGTCTGCAAAAAGAGATGTGACACCAGCAGTCCAGGCTTCCTGCTATCTGTGTTTTGACCCAAATGGTAGAGGAAACAGGGAAATTTGGGATGAAGACCACCCAGGGCCCAGCACAGGAGTTTCAAGCTCATAGTTTGCCCAGAAGGCACAGGGACAGGAGTGGGTAGAGTGTAGGCTGGCTGTGAGGGGAACAAACCACCCTTTAGAAACCTGCCCCTGTTGTCCCATCATTGACTGAGTTACTCAGCTCATCCCTTATGAACTGCACAGAGCCTGGAAGTCCACCATCAGAGAGCAGCAAGCTCGCATACAGGCAGTGTTCCACACCTCACATGGTGTTACCTGACCCTGGTCCCCCACGCAGACCTGCTTCCTTGACCAGCCCTCTTTCTCATATCAGCTGAGAGGGGGACACTGAAAGGAGGGCAGATACTGACCAGAAAAGTCCACAAGGGCAGGTAAAGATTAGACGGGTCTAGAGGAGCTGAGGTCTGAGGACCCCTGGGGTCTCCAAGATCTTTTCCTGGGGTGTGATCTATGAGCAGTCTGTTGCTGGGTACTCAGGCACCTCAGAACTTAGCCTCAAACCACAGACATTACCTCACAGTAACTCATAGGAAGTCAGGAGCGCAGTCATGGCTTAGCTGGAAACCTCTCCTCAGGGTCTCCCGCCAGCTTCAGTCAAAGTGGCAGCTGGGGCTGTTGTCTCATCCGACAACCCAACTAGGCGAGGGTCTGCTTCTCCCTCAATGCCGTGGTTGCAGGCAGGCCTCTGTTCGTCACATGGATATCAGCCAGAAGCTTCCTTCAGTCCCTTGCTGGGTGGGCCTCTCAACAGGACAGTGACAGCTCATATCCCCCAGAGCGAGAGAGTAAGAGAGGCCCCTCAGGGTGGAAGGCACAGTCTCTGTGACGTCGTCTTCAAAGTGACATCCCATTGCTTTTGCTCTGTGTGTTCCTTAGAAACAAACCAGGTCCTGCCCACACCCAAGTGGAGGGGCTTCCACAAGGGCATGGAGAGCCAAGGGTCGGGGTCATTGGGACCAGCTGACCATGTCAGCTGCTGCCCAACAAAGAATCCACGAGGCTCTCTCTTTTCCAACATAGCTCTGTGGTACTGGATTTTCTTCCTATACTTTGCCCAGAAGAGAGTTTGTGCAGAAGCATACAGTGTCCTCATAAATAGGAATGGAAAACAATGCCGCTCTATTGATCGACATAACCCACATTAATGAAGTCTTGTTGGGATCCTCCTAATTTGCAAGAGTATAAAAGGATCTTGAGGGGCGCCTGGGTGGCTCAGTGGGTTGAGCTGCTGCCTTCGGCTCAGGTCATGATCTCAGAGTCCTGGGATCGAGTCCCGCATCGGGCTCTCTGCTCAGCAGGGAGCCTGCTTCCTCCTCTCTCTCTGCCTGCCTCTCTGCCTAACTTGTGATCTCTCTCTCTGTCAAATAAATAAATAAATAAATCTTTAAAAAAAAAAAAAAAAAAAAAAGGATCTTGAGATTAAGAATCTTGAGAATGACGGGTCTTGAAGGATAGAGCTAGGAGACGGTCCAAGGAGGGTTGCCCTGGAGGGTGCCGAAGGCATGCCAGTGAGAGACCTCCCAGTTCCCAAGTGCCTCAGAAGCCTGGATGCCCAGGAGAGAGGCAGCCAAAGCCTCCAAGTAAGTCCAAGAGCCTACAGTCTAGCTTTCACTTTCTTTACAGCTTTGCACACAAGATGTCTCTGAGTTGTGTCGTTTTGCATCCGGCTGCGTGAGTAGGTCCAGCATGCCCGCACAGCAGTTGGCATGGGCACGTGTGTGCATGAGATTGCCTGGGCAGGGCTAGGCGAGCACATGAGAAGGCTGTCGTGCGTACGCAGAGCTATGCATATGTGTGCCCGATTACGGAGCCCCTGGAAGTGTGCAGGGCCCGGCCAGTGGGTCTAGGTCATCTGCTTCAGGCCGGGGTGGCACGGGCCACCGCCTCCACGGTCGTGCCTCCTCCCTACAATGCCCCCTGCCCTCAGCCTCTGCACTCAGCATAACTCTCAAATATTTTCATCTTCTATGGGAACTTCCTGTTCAGCTTCCTGTTGTTCTTGGACTTTTCTTTTTGGTCGTGTGCGTGTGTGTGTATGTGTGTGTGTGTGTTTAAGGTTGTGATTCTTCTAATCTGCCTTTCTATTTTGCCCAGAGCAGCACTGTGGTCCCCAGGCACCTCTGAGAGGAAGAAGATATCCTGCGAACGCAGGCCAGGTCCTTGGCTGGAGTTACAGGCTCTCGGGCATTGAACAGGGGGAATCACTCCTCCTACCAGCCAGATTAACTGAGGCTTTGAAAACCCCAGTTTATTCTGTAGAAACTGTCCCGTGCAAGGGGCAGCGGGAAGGGAGAGAGACCTGAGGGGGACAGAATTTGCCACCCCAAAATATGCCTTTCTGGCATAAGGATCATTTTGAGCTGCCTGTCGGGAGAAACCGCAGACACAGGAGCAGCTCTGGAAATACGGTAGAATTTCCTTACCCTCTCGTAAGGAAATTTACATTGATCAGAGTGTCGCAGTGCCTAAGAGTGTGCTAAGTGTGCTAAGAGTATGCTAAGAAGGGACCCTCTGCCAGAGATCACTTTTTCACTGGTAGGTTTATCTGCAAACCTGGGCAAGCTTTCTTTCCTTAGACTTCCTCCTCTGCCCTTCTCTGGAGTTGTCCTCTCCCCCCTCCAGAAGCCCCAGACCCCTTCCCTTCCTTCCTTGGGAGAGTATATAAGCCTCAGTTGGCTGGTCACCTTTTGTGTTCTCCTATCTCTATGGGGCTCCTGACTGTACACACCTGTCATTAGAATTGGTCTTTTCTTGCTGTTCATCTTGTGTTAATTAAATTCATAGACCAGCCACAGAATCTAGAAATACAGAAGGGACCATTTTTTCTTCTCTAGCAATTCTGCCCTGCACCCGCCTTTCTCCTACTACTGCTGAAGAGGTGGAAAGGGAGGACAACTAACAAAGAACGTGGGCTGTGGTCAGAGCCCAGCCTCGGCTTGGCCCAGCCAGGCCCCGGCCTCACCCCCTGGCCGGCCCCTTCCCCCACAAGGACAGTCCTTTGCACGGACTCTTACCTGAGCCCTTGGCTATCCCTCTGTTTATGCCTTCCATTTCCCAGCCACCCTCCACTGCACCAGATTCTCTCATGTTGTCATCCGAAATCCTCTGGGAAGACTTCCCTGGCACTCAGAGCTTTGTCCGAGATGCCCCCTCGCCAGAGCCACCCCCCGCCCCAGGTCTCCCTGCCCAGGCTCCCACCTCCTGCCCCTGTAGCTGGTTGAGTAAGGTTAAGCCATCCTGGAGCTGCCTGTCAGCCCTGCCTGAGGCAGAGTCCAGCGGCAAGTGACAAAAGCTAGACCAGCCTGCTTCTCTTGCCTGCCTGGAAAGGGCAACCGGTTTCCTCTGGCTGTTGGTGGCCCAAGAGGGTCCCACACACATGAGAACCAGAACTGTCATTTCTGAATATTGTTCAAGTACAAATGGAGACGCTTGGGCTCCACCCCTCAACTTGTAAAGTCGGATCCGAGGGCAGAGGTTTTCAAAAGTGATCTAGTACACAACCAGAGCTGTGAAATGAGGGTGTCCTGGGTTTCTCGCTACGGGACTGCCATGGTTGGTGCCCCCGAAAGTACGGGAAGACCTGAAAGGAGGACAGAGACATGCCACGCAAGGAGAATAGATTCCGAGGTCTCAGGGTTTGGGCACCTGCTAGGGGACACCAAGCAAGCTGCTTGCATTGGGGACATAGAGACCCTCACCCCTACCTCACCAGGTTGTTGGGTGGGAAAAAGATGCCGACAATGCCCAGGGTGGCTCCTTGTGGGGTTCAGGGCAGTACCCTAGAAGGGTGTGAAGGGAGAAACCTCTCAGCCCATCTTCAGGACCTGGGGGAGGGCTAACACCCACCGGGGCTTAGGGCCTTCACACCCCGGCCTTGGCCTGAGGGGGCTCCTTGAAACTAGTGTTCATGGGGCCCACCGGGTTGGTTCTTCGGGGCCCAGCCCAAGAAAGCACAACTCCTGAAAGCTGTTGTTTATGGGTAGACATAAAGGGACAAAACTGGTTAAACCATCTTCTGTAGACGTCACCTCTGCCCAGACACCTTTGCTTCCTGAGGCTACCTCTCTGAAGCCACTATAGTCTGAAGAGGTGCAGTTTGGCTGGAGCCTGTGACCCACACTCCTCTCCAGGAAGTTGTCCTGCCCTCACTGCTGCCTCCAACAGGAAACTTCCCTCAGGACCCACTGAGAGAACTTCCCTCAAAACCAGCTCAACTTCCACAGTCTGCCTTCATTTGAACTGATAAGGACCGCATCGCCCCTGAGCCCCAGACTGCCAACCAAGGATTCAGGATGGTAGTTCCAAATGTCTTCTCTTCTCCCACCTCTCCCCAAGACACTAGCTAATCCCCATTTACTCCAGCCATCACACATGTGCTCAAGGGTCTTCTTGCTCTGATCAGTCCTGGGCCCAGCTTTATCCAGTCCCCTACTGTTCTTTCCTTCTAAAGCCTTCCCACTGGGCCTCCATCACCTCAGACCCACCCCTCCAACCTCCACCATATCCTCAGCCTGTATGCCTTAACCACCACCCCAGAAGTCTCCTGTCCCCATAGCCATCCCAGGTGGAGACTGCTTTCCCCTGGTCCAGAGTTTGGGTAGTTGTTATTCTTTCCCTCCACTAAACCCCCAAGTCTTTTTACATCTTCCTTCCAAATCCCAGCTCCTGTGAAAATGACCCCATCTCACCATACAGTCTGCACCCACTACCCCTCTATTGACCTCCCCCCTCTTCCCTCTGGCATTAAAGATTCCAATTATTGGCTCATTGTTTCCCATGCATGACTTCATTCTAAGACTGTGACATCCATGGAGCCCCAGCATCTAACACCCTGATCTCCCAGTTCTCTGCCCTCCTTGCCCCCAACTCCAACTTTCTTCCACCCCCAAATCAGCCACCCCCATCCCAATGGCCACCCCATTTCTATTCAGTCCCAGTAACTGCAGCTTCTCTGAAACTCAACCCCAATCCTCAGACTGTCTCACCACAACCTTCTAGCCTTCTAGCCAATAGGGCAGTGAGGTGTTGTATGCCCTCAAGGAAACTTCAACTTCATTGAGAATTAAAATCCGTTGAGCCCACCGCTTCTTCACCACCCATCAGCCTTCTTTTGTCTTCATAGTTCTCTTGACCTGGCTGAGAGTCCATCATCATTTTAATGACTATTCTTTCAAACACTCTTAGCTTCCTTGGGGCTTAGCGTTACTTGTCTGGCAAAATCCCAAACCTGGTTAAATACAGCAATTCCGCAGTGCCTACCCCTGAGCAGCTAAATAGTGGTTGAGAAAAATCATAAACTCTAGCTTGAAGGTTCCCCATTACCTTCATGACAACAAACCACGATAGTCATTTAACTGTTCATGGCAATCCTTGGATGGTTTCCAAATAAGTTTGCTCCCCTATTCTAAAAGATGATTAGCTAATAGCTTCCTCTCTTGCTGAACTTCTGACAACTTCTTCTCATCCCATACTTTCAGCTGGTGACTTTGCCTTATGCTTCATGGGGAAAATAAAAACCACCAGTCAAAAAATTCCTCATCCTTCCACCCCCAAATCTACTGTGGTGAGGACCACAAGAACAATTTGAATACCACCAACACTCTTGATTTGCTCTTGGTTTTAATGGGGAGTCTATAGCTTCAACATTGAGTGATTGCTAGAGGTTTGTTTTTTGGATTGTTTGGGGGATTTTTGTTTTATTTTGCTTGTTTTTCCTACATTTTTATAATCTATACTCTTGCTATAGGTTTTTGAAAGCCCTTTTCATGTTATTTTCTAATGTCAGTTTGCTATGAGATCTGGTTAGTTTGTTTTATCATGATTTAGTGCTGGATTTTATTAAATATATTTATTATCTGTATTGACTAATATAATTTTACAGAGCATAGTGATCCATAGACAAATGAGTGAGAAATAATTGATGTTGCAAATCACTGAGTTTTAAGGTGTTATTTGTTACATGACACTATCACGGCAAAACCTGACTAATGTACTTTATAAAACAAAATAGCTTTTCTTTTCTTTCTATTATCTGAAATAATTTGTATATTTTTCTGTTCTCTGAAATATATGTCTCTTGAGTGGTATCTCTTGAGAGTAGGAAGCTTTGGTTACTGATTCACCTTCTTTTAGTCTCATTGGTTGATTTACTTATTTTTAAAATTCTCCTCATGAGTCAATTATTACCTTTATGTTGTTCCAGAAATGTATTCATTTCACTTGAGTTCTCTCTTTTTTTTCTAATATATGCATTTATTACTATAAATCACCCTGTAAACAACACTTTCACTGCATCCCACAACATTGCTACTTATATTTTCATTGGTTCAAATATTTTTAAATTTCTTGAGATTTTTTTTCTCATGTTATTTAGAAGAGTAATGTTTAATCTGTATTTTTGGTGGTAATCTTTTTTGTTATCAACTAGTTTAATTCCCTTGTGGTCTGAGCACATACATGGTATGGTTGCTACTCTTTCAGATTTGTTAAATTGTGTTTTATGGTGCTGAACATGGTCTATCCTGGTGAATGTTCCATGTGAGAAGAATGTGTTTTCTGCCATTGGATGAAGTAGTCTACATATGTCCTTTATATCCAGTTGATCGATGGGGTTGTTGAGTTCAATTATGCCCTTGCTGATTTTCTGTCCGCTGGCTCAGTTAATTTTTAATAGAGAGGTGGCAGAATTTCCAACAATGCTAGTGGATTCCTTCATTTCTCTCTACATTTCTATTAATTTTTGCCTTTCATAGTTTGGTGTTTTCTTGTTAGTTACATACACATTAAGGATTGTTATGTCTTCTTGGAGGAAGACATTACCTCTTTATCATTATGTAATGCACTTCTTTATCCCTGACAACTTTTCTGCTCTGTCTGAACTTAATACAGCTATTCCTGCTTTCTTTTGATTAGTGTTAGCATGGTATGTTTTTCTCCATTCACTAGTTTTTAACTTATATATGTCTTTGCATTTAAGTGGGTTTCTTGTAAACAACGTATGCTTGGGTCTTGTTTTTTTTTTTTTTTTAAGATTTTATTTATTTATTTGACAGAGAGAAATTACAAGTACACTGAGAGGCAGGCAGAGAGAGAGAGAAGGAAGCAGGCTCCCTGCTGAGCAGAGAGCCCGATGCGGGACTCGATCCCAGGACCCTGAGATCATGACCTGAGCCGAAGGCAGCGGCTTAACCCACTGAGCCACCCAGGCGCCCTGGGTCTTGTTTTTTTATCCGCCCTGACAATCTCTTTTAATTGGCGCATTTAGATCGCTGATGTTCAAAGTAGTTATTGATATAGTTGGACTGATATCTAGCATATTTGTAACCATTTTTCTATTTGTTCTTTCTGTCTAATTTTGTCTTCCACTCACTTTCTGCCTTTTATAGTTTTCAACTGAGCAATTTGTCATTCCATTTTCTCTCCTTTCTTAGTGTATTTTTTGCCTCTTTTAGCAACTGCCCGAGTACTTGCAATATATATTTACAACTAATCTAAATCCACTTTTAAATACCACTATATTGCACACAAGTAGCATGAGAAGCATATTATAAAATTTCCCGATTTCCTCTTTCTCGTTCTTTGTGTTATTGCTGTTACTCATTTCACTCATACATAAACATACATGAGTCTTCCTTCTTCAACAGAAGCAGAAAGATATTTATAAAAAAATAAACATCTAATTACAATAAAAACATTTAACAAGTGAGGAGGAAAGAGACAGATACAATCCTACAAAGACACAAATCTCCATTTTTTTTTTTTAAGGATTTTATTTATTTATTTGACAGACAGAGATCCCAAATAGGCAGAGAGGCAGGCAGAGAGAGAAGAGGGGAAGTAGACTCCCTGCTGAGCAGAGAGCCCAATTGGGGGAGGGGGGGTGGATGCAGGGCTCAATCCCAGGACTCTGAGATCATGACCTGAGCTGAAGGCAGAGGCTTAACCCACTGAGCAATCCAGGCACCCCTCCTTTTTTTTTTTTTTAAACAAAAAGAAATGTATTGGTTCAGGTAGCTGGGAGGTTTGACAGGGAGATACTAACAGTAGTGGTGGCCAGATTCCAAGCCTCCAGCAGTGTCAGCAAGACACCGTCTCTTTGCTGGCTCTGGTTGGTTCTGTTGACTTCATTCTCAAGAAGGCTCTCTCCACATAGTTTGGGATGGCCACCAGCAGCTCCAGACTTCTGCCTTCTGTGGACCAAGTAATAATTCACTATGTGATGGTTGTAGCAAAGTCCTGTGATGAGTCTCATTGTTGGGCTCAGGGGAAGGAGAAAGCCTTGTCAAACCCACAGAGATGATTCCCCAGAGGAGAAGAGATATTTCACCAGAAGAAGAAATGCCGAACAAGCAAAGCAACAGATATGTAGTACAGAGAAACTTTTCAAACTTTTATTCCATGAATGAGGATTACATAGTTTACATGGCCATGAGTTCAGAAGTAATTTAGTGGAATGGTTCTGGCTCTGAGCTCCTCATGAAGGTCAACTGGATGTTGGCCACGGCTGCAGTTCTCTTAAGACTTTCCTATAGCTGATGAATCTGTTTCCATGTTGGCTCACTGATATGACGATCAAGTTTGTGTTCTTCGTGGGTGGAAGATCTTAGTTCCTCACCATGTGAGCCTCTTCAAAGGGTGGCTTGAGGGTCTTCTTGAGATAACAGCTGGCTTTCCCCAAGAAAGTGATCCAAGAGACCAAGGAAGAGGCTAAATATGTTTAATGACTAGTTTTGGATATCACCTATCTTCACTTCTGTAATATCCAACAGATCCTAAATGCCATCCCTTTCAGTCAGTCCCTTTACTGGAGGGGCTGCACCAGAACATGAACACCAGGAGATGAGGTCACTGGGAAAGGGTAAAACTAATCAAAGAAATAAGAGAAGAAAACGTCCTAAAATGAGAAGCTCATTAGATTCTAGATTAAAAGGCTCTTCAAGTTTCTAGCACAATGGATTAAAATAAACCCTCCCCAATGCATATCATGAAATTTCAGAGCACTGAAAGTCAAAACGAAGATCTCACAAGATTCTGGGAAAGAAAAAAGATGTCACATACAAACACTTAGAATGACTTCATAATTCTCAAACGCAAGTGTGTAAGACAATGTAACAAAGCAGTGTTTTTAAAATTCTGATGAAAGAAATTACTTAAGTTATAGAATTTTATACCCGAGACAAACCATCAATCAAATTTTAGTGTAGAATAGAGTCACTATAGATATTCAAGTTGACAAAAATATCTCCCACACACCATTTCTCAGAAACTTTGGGAAAACAGACGATCCAGGAAACAAGAGATTCAATACAAGGAAGAGAAGAAGGAAATCCCCAAAATGATGGAGAAAAAAGTTCCAAAGACAACAGCTATGTGCCAAGTGGGCTAGTCTGAGGACTAGCTAGTGCCAAGGGGCTAGTCTGAGGACACAAGAGCAAAGACGACAGACTCGAACAGATCAGAAGTCTCAGGAGATTATTGCATGAGGAGATTATATTGATAGAGCACCTAACATGTTGGAACACAGTGAGAGATTTACACAACTGAGAGATTGAAGTTGACCTAGTGATGAGTTCATCAAAAAGTAAGAGAATGAGAAAATAAAACAAATATCAACTCCAGAGAAAACAAAGCAGAGTGGGGAAAGGGAAAATAATCAGAGTTTATTCTATGTCTCAACTGAAACTGGCATTGACAAAGTCATGAAAAATGCAAACACAGAAGAGCAATCTAGTTAAATTCGGATGTAACTGTATTGGGAGGGCAGAAGAATGAGGAGCGGGCATGAATGAAATGCGATGGCGCAGGCTGGGGTTAAAAGAGAGCTAAATCCTTGCTTTCCACAGTGGGAAATCCCTTGATCCTATCTAGAACAACAACAACAACAAAATCAATAAATAGCTGCATAAGCATGTTACTTAGAGATGTGGAAGTAAATACCAAATGAATCAACTAAGTGGTTGGAACTGGCTGCCTCTGGGGAGCAAAAATTAATGGAGTGCATGAGGGCAGATGTGCTATATAATAAACCCTGTATAGCGACCATAATCTCCCAACTATGTTCATGTAAATTTAATCAAAATAAAGCTTAATAGAGAGCATTCTGAGAAGGTGCAAAGTAGGCAGCTCCAGGAACCAGGAATTCCCATCAGGTGCCTCTCTACTAGACAACAATAACATTGGCCGAATCTCTCTGATGTAACTGTTTTGGAACTCTGGAGTCTTTGGAAGGCTTGCCACTTCCAGGGAAAGGCTTGAACAGCGCATTGCTATTAATTTCAGTCAAGTTCAGCTCTTAGCCCTATTGCAGCCACCCATCCCCGCCCCAGCCCCATGGCAGACAGCTGTGCACACATTCCAGGAGTAGTTGGCATGAAGCATGTGGGAACAAGGGTAGGTAAAAGGGACTCTGCCCTCTCTTAGGGATCTGAGCTCTGCAGCTGATTATTGCTTCTTTTCTCAGAGGTGCAAAGAGGTGAGTGGCCTTTGTTGTTGCAATCCCCTCCCCCCTCCAGCTAAAGTCATTTCTGGGGGGATTTAAAGGGCTAACACCCCCTTTTCCCCCTCCCTTTCAATTTTTTCTTTTTCCACTTTTAGGACCCAGACACAAGAAACCAGGGTATTCAAAAGCAATTACATATATAAGGAAAGTTAGAGAGTGACCATACATGCCCAGAGAAAGGTGCAAGTTTGGAAAGGACCCGAGGAGACCTTAAGTTTACACGTCAGGCAAATCTGTGGCATGAAGAGAGCCTACAATAATTAATAAACAAACAAACAAAAATAATAATAAATTTTTTTTAAAAAAAGGAAAGGGTGAAAATCTGATTTCCAAAGTTATCACATAATTAGATTCAATGTGAAAAATTCAAATTTTTCTTTTTTTAAAGAAAAATCACAGGACATACAAAAAATAGGAAAGTATGGCCCTTCCGAAGGAAAAAAAAAATTAATCAAAAGCCACTGTTTCTGAAAAGGATCTGATGTCAGATCTACTAGACAAAGACTTTAAAACAACCAACTTAAAGATATTTGACAATCCAGAGGTATATGTGAAGAAAGTCAAGAAAACAATGTATGAACAAAATGGAAATATCAGTAAAAAGACAGAACACATAAAAAGGTTTTCATTTGGTTTGGTTTGGGTTTGGTTTGGTTTAGTTTGGTTTGGTTTGGTTTTGGTTGGGACTCAGGTGCTGGTCCCAGCATGGGACTTGGGGCTAGTCTGAGGACACAAGAGGCTTAGAACACTGTTATTGGAGTAGAGCATCAGGTTCATCTCAGAATAGGGGAACTTACTGTATGAGAAGACTTGGAAGGCTCATCCTAAGGTACTTCTGCTTGCAGCCATGCCCACAGAGCTGCTGCCAAATGTTCTGAGAGATGAGTCGCAGATACGTGAAGTTGTGGATACTTCAGGGATGAGTTTCCCCATCTCACATGGCCAATAGTATGATTCCTGGAAGCTGGTGACAGGAGACCCGCTTGGCGAGCACAGCCTGCCTATTGAAGTGGCAGTTATGAGGTACAGCCATTGGCCACCCTGCCTCTTCTTTGTGTTGGTACTTGACATAGACATTGCCTGCAGGGCAGTCCTTTGGGTTTTGGCTAAACTCCTTTAGCTTTTGTTTATCTGGTCATGTCTTCATTTCTCCCTTACTTCTGAAGGAGAGTTTTGCCAAATAAAAGATTCTTGGTTGACACCTGGGATGGAAACCTCCTTCATATTCAAAGAGATCAATAAATCGAGAAGGGAGAAAAGATAAAATCAAGAAAAAAATAGGCAAGGAATACAACAGAAAAAGGAATACAAACCTCAAAAGAGGCATGGATAAGTTCTTCTTGTCATTCGTAATGCAAGATATGCAAATCAGATGATGTCATGCCAAGTTTTTGTAGCATCTTGGCCGAGAAAAGAGAATTTTACACTCTTCATTAGCAAAGGTAAGGGCAGATTAGCAGGTAGGTAGGAGGGCAGATTGAGGTAGACTTGGTTGAAGACCAACTGGAAATATCTATGAAAATTCATAAGGCGCCTGCTAGTTGACTAAAGAGCTCCTCTGTAGGGCTGTGCTCCTGTAGGCACTCTGTGGTCAAAAGCACTCGTTGGAAAAACCACCAATGTCTCTCAGGACAAGACAAGCTAAACAAATAGTGATACATCCTTTTCATCGTACCTCAGTCCATTCAGGCTGCTGTAATACAATACCATAGACGGATAGCTTATAGACCACAAAAATGATCTTCACAGTTCTAGAGGCTGGAAGTCTGAGATTGAGTCTCCCACAGATTCAGTGTGAGGGGAGGGCCTGCTTCCTGGTTCAAAGTCTTCTAGGAGTCTGCCTATGGCAGAAGACGTGA
The DNA here is from genome assembly GCF_030435805.1 of Mustela lutreola. Lineage (NCBI taxonomy): Eukaryota > Metazoa > Chordata > Mammalia > Carnivora > Mustelidae > Mustela > Mustela lutreola. Next base: position 66,899,589 of record NC_081298.1, on the reverse strand, counting down.
GAAAGTTCTCTGGAGTCTCCTTTATAAAGGCACTCATCCCATTCACTTTTATGATCGAATCACCCCCACAAAAGGCCCACCTCCAAATACTATGGCACTGGGGATTAGGTTTCAACATATGAATTTGGTGGGGACAGAAACATCCAGACCTTGGTGTGTGGAATGTTCTGCACCATTAAGAAGAGAGACTGATCTCTGTGTGTTCATACCAAAGAGAGGACAACGTATATTAAGTTTAAAAAAAAAAAAAAAGGCTTCAAGCAGTGTTTGTAGCTTGAGTCCATTTGTGTGATAAATGGAGAAAAGTGGTATTTGTAACAATCTCACACCTCCTTGATAGTCATTAGAAAGTACTTGGCTCCTTTCTCTAAATAAGCCGTAAAACTAAACAACAAGGATGATTCAAAACAAAATACAGACATTCATTTGATAATGAGGCTCCCTGGGCTGCCTGCAGAGGTCACACATAATCTTTACATTTTTGTGTGAATTACAACAGCTTTGCTATTCTCATCCAGCAGCTCAATATAAGGATAAAAGTAATACATTTGAACTGATGAAAGAAATGTATATAACATTCTGCTTTTAGATCTTTTGTCAGTTCTCCTTATTGGACTTCTCTTTTTTTTAACAAGCTTTCTTTAAAAAGTATGTAATTCTTTAGCTTAACAGGGAAAAAAAAACCCTAGAAACTAATATTCCACATTACTTTCCTCCGTTGGCCTGGAGTTTCTTGACCCAGTAAGACCTTAGCGAATTTGTCCTGGACTAGAATTCAGAAGGTCTGGGCGCCAGTCCTGACTCTACTCTTTGCTGGCTGGATGACCTTGAGTAAAACCTTCAGCCTCCCTCAGATCTTTTTCTCAGCTGTCCTGTGGGGCACAGCACCTTTCCGATCTACCCCCTGGGACCACTTTGAGGAGCAAATGAGATCTATTAACTTGTAATCTATACAGGCTGTGCAAACGGAAGGACTTTTATTCTGATAGGGGCAGATCTTCTCAAAGGTTAAACATTTCTGTTCTCTGGTTTCCCCAGAGGGCAGGCAAGCCTGGGTATTTATTTAATAAACCTTGAGTGCCTTTCTGAGCCAGGCAGCTCGCCAGGGGCTGGTGGTCCAGAGCCGAATGCGACACAGTGCTTGCTCTCAAAAAATTCAGTTCGGTAGGGGAGGCAACCTGTAACTGCAGAAAAATAGGAGAAATGCGGTAGAACTGTTACAGACAGAGTGACGGGACTCAGAGAAGGAACGCTGTCTGGTAGGGAAGGTGTCGCTGAAAACCGTGATATTTGGGTTGAGTTATAAAGAACCTGTTAGAATTTGCGGGCCAGGGACGGGGGTCGGGGTGGGGATTGAGTGGTTTTCTGGTTGAAGCCTGGAAGTGTCCAGCCCTGAATCAAGTTCTCCTGTATTTACCCGCCCTTACCTGGGCTGTGTTGTAGCCGGCCACCAGAAACCTGCTCTCAGCTGCCTGTCCTATTAGAAAATATTTGTTAACAACAGGTTAGGAGTGTTTCCCTTCCAGAAATAGAAGCATTTGGGTCCAAAAAGAAAGTTGTATCCCTACATATAAAGGAATCATGATAATGTTTTCATTTTACAGCTGCTGCTAGAGAGAGTACCTGAGTACTTCCCACTGGCCACTGACTGGTGCTAGATCATTACGAATAATTACTCTTCTTCATGGGCACAGAGCTCATTTCTGGTTGGATTATCGGTGAGGAAACAGAAGGCCTGATTCACCACCAGGCTAGTTAGTAGCAGAGTGAGATACAAATGCAGGCCTTGATCTTGTACACCCATTGTTAGGCTGGTTCTCACAGCAACCCTGGGAAATGGGCAGGAAATGCACATGATCCCTGCATTTGATAGGAAATTCGGGCTGGGACAGCTTTGCAAGGGACCCCAGCTAGCCTCCTGATTCCTGGCCAGGTTAAGGCTGCTCCCTTGAGGTGAAGGTCAAGGCCTTGACAGGCAACGGGGGCCATGTTTTGGGGGCAGGGCTGTCTCCCTGGCACCTCTCAGATCTCATCTCTGGAAGCAGCTGCATGCTGAGCCCGGGTGTCAGGCCTGCCGTGGCTGGGCCTAGGACCCTGCTGCTCTGGAAAGCTATTTGGAAGGAGATACCTTTACTCTCTGCTTGTCCTCACCATGAGGTGGGTTGGACACTGTCCACCAGAGACCACTCCAGGTTGATCCTTTTCCCACCCTTGTTTAAGGACATGACAGAGATGTGGAAGAGAACTTGTTTCTCCTTGGCAGCCTTTGAGGTGATAGAGAGTAACCTCTTCTTTCATGGATTGCTTGGGTCAGTGCAGGGAGAATGGCGTCTCTGTGGGTTCACAGGGAGGGGGATGCAGTTGAAAAGCTTGAGCAATGGTTAACCAGGAGGAAGTCACATTCAAATACACATCCCCCTCCCCCCTGCTTCCGCCTCCTGCTATGCATTCCTCCAAAACCCACTGAATCTTTTCTGCCTCTGTCCATCTGTCTCTCTTCTCTTTCTCCCCTAGGCCCCTACAGTGTATCTGTACCTGCTTCCTCTTCCCTCTCCCCCTCTTCTGTCTCCCTCAACCGCTCGCCCTCTCCTGCTTGTCCTTTCTGTCTTCCGTCCATATGGGTCCGCCCCTTTGCCAGCCCCATGGCGGAGCTCCACACATTTAGGATTTAGTGTTTTTACCAAAGAGATTCTGTAATCACTTCTGTTAAAAAGTAGGCAAGTTGAGCTCTTCATGTGCCAAGAAAAAAAACAAGTCATCTTAATTTAACTTTTCTTTTCAACCGTTGGCCTGTGGCTGGAGCAAAAATAGGTCTCCCTGCTTCTGGCCCTCATGCCGTCCTACCCAATCTGCAAGCCAGCCCAGTTGGCAGATATGCTGCCGGGGCCAGAATCCTGTTACCCAACTCAGGGCCACTGCCAGAGCTCCAAGCCCAGCCAGGCCTCTTAGCCAAGGCCTCCCAGGCAAGGCTCTGGATTGTCTGGAGGCCTGAGGGGCGGGGTGGGGGGGTGGGGGTGGGGGGAGGGGGGGTGGAGGGCGCAGATTGGCCAAGCTTCTCCCCCTACCCCGCCTCCCTGGGCTGGGGCTGCTTAGCTACCTTCTCCCCTTCCCCGGGAAGGCTGCGGGAGGGAATGGGTCAGCTGGAGCCCAGCCCCTCTCTCTGCTTGTCATTATTCCCGGTGACACCCTGCAGCCCCAGCCAAGCTGTCAGGTTAATGCCCAGCCCAGTCCTGTTAAATTTATGGGACTAACATTTGAATGGGAATTTAGAGTTACATAATGTTCTTACCTCATAACAAGCTAGTGGAGGCAGTTTTATTGAGTCCTGATAGTGACCAAACTGAGGCTCATAGAGGTTAAATTACTCAGGTAGGCAAGGAGCTGGTACTTAAGACTGGAATTCTTTGTCTCAATATCCTCAAACGAGGCTCCAGAGTCTGCACCACTTCTCCAGGCTATCATCCTAGGGCAGACTGTACCGGGGTATACATTGTCTCTAGTGTCAAGAACAGCCACAGGCAGAAGTATGTTGGGTGTAGATGGACCTTGGACATATAAGACTGGTGTGTTCCCACTCAAGTGTGAAGTTTCTGCAGAGAGAGATGTCCCTGGGGGTAGGAAGAGGAAGGGAGTGGGTCCACTCTATCAGAACTTCACATTCAGGCATGGAACTCCCAGGAATTTGAAGATTCTAACTTTGAACCTGGCCTCCCAGGTCATTGTGAACGTGCATTTGTGGCATTAGGGGATGGAATATGTTCTACTTAATAATTAACTCAATTTATCACTTAAATATGAAGACTTACGTTGATTGGGATATCACTAGACTTCTGGGTTCTGGGGCCATACATGTTAGAGGAGGGCCTGTTGAACACCTGTTCATGGGTTTACTGGTAGTTTGGAGGTGCAAATCCCTTGCCCATTTTCTCTTGGGTCACCTCCATCATGTTTGGACATCTTTGTGCCTCAACCCTTCGGAATCTCGGTATCAGAGCTCTAGAGAGTGTCCCTCACCACCTATGGTTTCATCTTGGTCCGCCTGGGAGGTCGGTCATGCTTTGTAGTTGAAACTTTCTTGTCCAACCTGGCATTTTTCTATGTCCTGACCCAGAGCTCCCTCCTGGGCTCCGTGTCTTGGGAAGTCGTCCAAGTCAACCCGTTCCTTCTCCCAGACCTGTTCTTCTTCATGGCTTCCACACTCACTCCCCATTCCTCACCTACTTGTCACCAAGTCTTTTCTATTTTACCTCCTTGAGGTCTTTGAAGGCTGTCCATGTAGCTCTATGCCACAATGACCTCCCAGTTCTATTCAGGGCCTCTTTGCTGCAGCTGCGGACAGTCTCCTGATAGCTGTCCCTACTGTCAGTCTTGCTCTTCTCTATCCCATGCTCCACACTGCTGCCTGAGGATCTTCCTGAATAGCTCAGATATCTGCCAAGTGCCCCACTGCCCATGAACCAGAACTCCAGCTCCTCAGCCTGTCCTTCAAGGCCCTTGTTTCTTTGACGTCCATTGTAAAGATCAGGTTGTCCCCTGTAGCACGCGTGGGGAGTGAGGGACAAGGAAGGTCCACGGGGAAATCAGGCAATAGCAAACTTCAAATATGTGGCAAAGCCTTCTGGCACAAACCCGGAAACGCCACCAAGAAAGACCAAGGTGGACAACAGGCTTGGAGTTCCTGAGCTCAGAGCCTGGGCCACTTCATTACCTCCTCAGCTCTTGAACTCTGTTCGTTGCAGAAAGATGTGCCATCTTTCCCTTCTCTCTCTGCCTTTTTCCTTCTACACTCACCACCAGTGAGCTGCCTTGTTCTTCCTGTCTCTACTTCAACCCTCACAGAAAAAGAATCTCTTGACCCAATTAGTCCTGATCTCCCTTGAGCGGAAAGTTCTCATCAGACCACATCAAGGACAAGACTCGGAGTAGGTGCCTGGCCTGATCTAGTCAGCTGAGGGCAAGGAGATGGGGTCACGAGGTGACCAGGTGGACTGGCCAGACCCCCACCGGTGATCTGGCGAGGTTTAACAATTTGAGAACCCACAGTGCCCTTCCCACCTTCCTCATCTTTGCTAATGCCGTTCCCCTCACCAGGTACACTCAGTCTTTATGGTTCCGACCCAGGCTACCCGCCCCTGTGTTCCCCCTCCAGGAACCCTCCTCTAAACCCGTCCAGCCAGGATGAACCCTCATTCTGGGCCCCCACCGCTAGTTGCACTGATCTGCTTTTTGTGATTGTGAGTTGTTTCCTGTCACTCTCCCCATTTGGGTTGTAAACACTATGAGAGCAGAGACTATACTAGCCATCATTTTTTGTTTTTTAAAGATTTTATTTATTTATTTATTTATTTATTTATTTGAGAGAGAGAGAGCAGGGGGAGGGGCAGATCAGAAGGGAGAGGAACAAGAAGACTCTTCACAGAGCACAGAGCCCGACGCGGGGCTCGATCTCATGACCCTGAAATCATGACCCGAACAGAAATCAAGGGAACCCAGGCACCCAATACTATCCATCTTTTTATAATTCAAGTGCCTCTTGCAGAGCTCTGTGCATGGAATAAGCTTCCAGTTAAACACTTGGGTGGATAAGTAATTGAATGCATGGTCTGGATAACCTGGCATAGCAGAAGATGTCAGTCACACTATTTCTTTTCTCTTAGATGCATATCATACGTAGTTTTAAACACCAGGAACAGATTTTAAAACCCCGAGAGCTCGAAGACCCCCTGTGTCTCTCTCTGCACCAATCCCCCTCAGCCAGATCCAGGGTCCTTCCCTCTGTCCGGGTACGAAGCGATGGGAGGTAGGGAAGGCCACCTGGGAGCCTGTGGGGTGCTGGGCTCTGCGTGGAGGGCCTGCAGGGGCAGCCTGGGCTGGAGCTGCCCTGCCGCTGGGCCTGGGTGGCGTGGGAGGCGTGGGAGGAGTGGGAGGCGTGGGCAGCTCCAGCATGCTCTCCCTCACGTCCTTGAAGCTTCCCCTGTCCTCTGACTCAGCTCCAGCATCTCAATTCGTGGATGAATGCCCTGGGCCCAGACAGAGAGTCGATTCAGCCCAGCAGGGTTTCTGGAGGGCTCCCAGGAAGGGGCGGCCCGGAACATGGCCAGGGGAGCAGTAAAGTTGGGGCGATGGCCAGTTCACTCCAGCTGCCGCTCAGGGCACATTTTTCTCTGTCCCCACCCCCACCCCCACCCCCACCCCACATTCTTCTGGTGCCCTCAACAGTGCCCAGCTCTCCTGGGCCTACAGGAGACTGGAACCTACTTGGGAGCTCAGCTGCTACTGTCCTACACTTCCCTACCCTGTCCCTATCATTTCCCCCACATCTCAGGTTGAGTGCGAACGTGTGTGCGTGTACGATTGTGTGTGTAAGGGCATACACCCCTGACAGCAGTCGAAGCCTCTTCTCGGGGGTCCCTACCCCACCCAGGGACAGAGACACAGAGAGCTGAGAGGGAGTTAACTCCCTTATTGAGCCCAAAGAGCCCCCCACAGCTAGGCTTGGACTTCTGTTTTGATATAATTATACCTAAACTTGGCATCATTTGATAAATGAACATATAAAATGTACATGCCAGTTTGTTAATTTTTTTACAATGTGGTGCAACCGCCATCCGAGTTCTAGAACATTTCCCATTTCCCCAGGAAGTTCCTTCGTGTTCCTCGTGCCTGACCTCGTGTTTCCACCGAGCCCCCGGGAGTTCAACCCGTCTGATTTATATTGCTGTAGATCAGCATTTAGGTTTAAAAAACTTATGAATCCACATCAAAGGAGACTCCATGGCATGCGTGTCCAGATGCTGCCAGGCAGTGTCCTGTTCTGAAGCTAAGGGGTCCTGGCCTCCTTGTCTTCCTCCAGGGTCCCCACTCCAGGCTCCAGGGTGGCTACATGATGACACAGCAGGGTCGACAAACAGTACAGGAACGGAACACACCCCTGGGGTCCCTATGTTTTGGGCAAGGGCCTGGGCTCACCAATGGGACTAGGGCGAAGCACTTTACCTTTTGGGCCTCGGGTTCCCTAGCGGTACACTAGGGACAGAAGTGGTCGCCCCCCAGCTGCTGGGAGGGTTGAAGCCAGTTTTGTAGCCAGCACCAATCAGCTGATGGATTAATTCAAATCGCTGCTATGTACTGAACTATCTTGGGTGCCAGATGTCACGCTAACAACTTCCTTTAACCCTCAAGGCAGGAGGCGGGTACCATTAACCCCATTTGACATGTAAGAAAGCTGGGGCTCAGAGCATTGGAAAGCCTGGTCCAAACCAAGCAGAATATACTGGAATTCAACTTTGGCAGCCACTCTAGTCTCCCACTCTTGACCCACTACAGCCTTTCCTCCCAGATGAATATATTCATTGACAAAAATGAACTATAGCTGAGAGCAGTTTGTAAACAAAGCTGTGTAATTCCAGTACGGCTTGTTGTCAAGTCCATCAACAGGTCTGAGAGCCAGAGACTTGGAGGAGCCCCCCACAGGCCTCACTCCCTAAGTCAGTCTGTCCTAATGAATTTCAGAATAATGACTGCTGCCTCTTCTCTTCAGACCCATAGACTTTTGCATTTCAGCTTCAGAGACAGGAAGTCCTTCCTCAGATCTGACTTCAGTCTTGCTTGCTGTAGTATAGCCAACACCCAGCTCACCTCTAGCTCTAAGCAGACAATTAAAGGTCCTAATGAGCTTTCTGCCCTCCAGGGCACCCCAAAGTGCTAAGGCCTGAGCGGGGGCTGGTCTTCACATTCCCCCCAACTCTGAAGCATGTCAGTTCTAGGGCTTCTCTGGGAACAGAAGAATGGAAAGGCAGGATGAAAAGCATCAAAAAAGGATGTCTGAGCTGCCCCATCTGTTCTCAGCTCCCACAGTGGCCCTTGTGTCTGGCTCCTTCCACTGGGAATCCTCCCCCCTCTACAGATGTCACTCCCATGTGCTTGTGACATTTCTGCAAGGCTTGTCAAGGGAGGGTTTAGGGAGATAGGAGAGCAAAGGGTCTGGCAGAGTCTTCTGGAAGAAATGCATTGGCTTAGGGTGGGGAGAGAGGCCTGCTGGCTCACCGCTTGACCTTGGTTGGGCCAGGTCCTGGCTTCCTCCCCGGCCAGTGGAGATAATGTCACTGCTTCTCAGGAGTGCTCAGAGGCTCAGATGATACCAAGACGGGGAAACAACTTGGCAAAGCAGAAGCTGAAGTTCAGCCCAGGCGATAATCTGAGGCATGCTATGATGCCAGGAAGATCTCAGACTCACCTAAGGGAGCTTGGGCCCAGTGGCCTGGCTTGCTGTCCACTGGTATAAGCTAGCTTCTCATGGATCCCTCTGTGACCAAGTGTGAGACAGAAGGACAGTCAACTTGCCCGAACCAAAAGGCCCTAGCTGGGCTGTATGTATCGGTCTGTGGGCCTCTCTGCCCACACACGTGTGTCCATCTGTGCTACACTGTGCAGGCGGGAGCCTTCCATGACTGAGTCCCCTGTAAGCCACAGCTTGCTTCTCCGGGGGTCTCTGTATGCGTGTCCCACTTCATGGGCTCCTGTGGATCTCTGTGTCTGTGGATAGGTCCATGTCATGAGCATGTTTTTTATGAAGTGGTCTAGGATTTACTGTGTCCATTGAACGGGAATAGGGTGCCTTAGTGCCCAGGGATCTCGAGGCACAGTGACTGTGTTGGGGAGAGCAGGTGGGTATCTGCAGGGCTTCGAAACTCCCCTGTGGCTCCCCATTCCTCAATGTGAATGTCTTACCCTGGCGTTCAAGGTCCTCCATGCCTGGCACACACAGACCACTCCGGCACAATTGTCACTCTTACTGGACACAAGTAGGAGAGACTGAGACTTCCTCATGCTGCGACTCTGGACTTGCCCCTTCCCCTCTGAGTCTCATTCTCTCAAATGTAAAGGGAGCCCAGGGAGTCCTTTATATATGGACAAGCATGACACTCAAAAGAGGGATTTCTCCTACAGCCTCCTGGCCTGTGCGTTCAGAAGCCCTCAGTGCTTTTCCTCCTGCTGTTCCTACATCTCCACTCCCTGAATGCCCTCCCTTCTCTGAACAGTCAGCTCAGCCTGGCCCCGGCTTCCCCACCAAGCTCCCCTCTGTCTACAGTGACACTCGCTTCTATGAGGATCCTTGTTTGTATGTCCGTATATGTGATGTGTGTATCTTTGCACAGGCATGTGGGGCTGCCCTTTCAATACTCCTTTAGTTCACATCACAAATATTTGTTGAGCACCTACTATATGCCAGGCATAGTGCTAGATGCTGGGGAGCCAGCCAGGAACAAGGCTATCACCACTAGCCCATTGGGTAGAGTAGAAAAGGGTATCCCAGCAGGTGGATGCCCTCTCATGGGTACAGGGTGTGGTCAATAAATGATGCTTTTGCACAAAGGAAAAGGAGCCTTTTCCTCCTAAAAGACATAGCCCAAATTCAGGTCCTTGGCTTGGAAAGTGGAGGTGGGGGCTGGGCTTCAGCCCCAGCCAGGTACCCTTATGCACCGAACAACATGCATATCTCAAGACAGCGGCCCAGAAAGCCCTGACCTCCCTTGGACAGAGCACTCAAGCTCTGGGTCTGTCTGTGCCTCTCTGCACTGCTTGCATCTACTCAGCCTGCGGGAACATGTGATGTCATTGTGTACTTCTGTACACGTGTTCCTGCCTCAGGTAGATGGCTCCATACCTTTGTCGGGGAGAGGTGGGCGGACCTGTGTGGGGCCATCAGCTTGAATGTGTGTATCCACAGCACTGCCCACCACTTCCTTGCCAGCTTGCATCCTCTGGGCTGACTTCCTCTGCCTCCTTAATCATTCACGGTTCCCGACTGGACCGCATGCTCTGTGACAGCTTCCCGCAGCCCAGTAGGGCAGAGCCGAGCGGCGGGAGAGAGTTGAGCAGGGCAACGCTGGGCCCAGCCTTCTTCTTATCTGCTTCTGCTTTTTCCTGCTCTGTGCCCCTCTGGCAATTGCATAGACAGGGAAAAGCCTGGGGCCCTTACACAGGATCTGGGGTCCCTCTGCTTGGGAGTCTCGGGGAGACCGCGGCCAGATCCTTCGGCCATCCTGAAACCTCACCCACATGGAAGAAGGTGAACTTGCTTGCGCTTCGCCCCATGAGTGACCCAGTCTTGCTCCCGCCCTTTCCTGTTACTGCTGTTACTCTCGCGGCATCCTTCAAGACCGAGGGCTACCGGCCACAGCAGCGGCAGCAGCCACTGGCTAGGAAAGCTCCCTGGGCACCAGCGTGCCGGCAGCGTGGGCCGCACACACCATGGACCCTGGAGTATCCATGCGGCTGTACACGCGGCTGCTACATGAGTCTCACGGTGAAGCTGCGACACGGGTGTCCTTCTCAGCATGATTCTTGAGACGAGGAAACCAAGGTCCAGAAATGTCCAAGCGCCCTCCCAGAGTCCCACTGCCATGCTCGCCCGATGAGGACCAATGGGATTAGGCCCCCACACTCAAAGCCCCAGGTCAATGTTACTCTCCCTGCCTCAAGCCCCCGGCATCCTAGTGAGCACAGCAGCCATCTGGACTCATGCCCCCAAACGTCATCTTAAAAACAGATCCATTTTAACATTTGCACCTACCCCTCAACTAGGCTGTGTCTGAGGGTAGGGACTATCTTGTATCCCTTTGTGTCTCCATCTCCATATTCTTACAAGATAGTGATGCTAGTGGCCCCTGCCTGCAACTGTCTCTCACCCGGTCTCTCGGGCCAGAAGGTCACAGTGGCGGCTCTGTGTGCTCTCAGAAACACTGCGAGCTGGAAGAACAGTGTCCTTTGTAGGGGGGTGTTTTGGTTTGGGAAGAAGAGCCCTGGGCAGATCCAGCCCTCTGACCTGGTTATCCCAGAGGAGCTTCTGTAGCCTGAGGACAGGGACAGAGAGAACAAGTCCCTCCCTCCCTCTGGAGCTGCCATCATGTCAACCCTCCACCTCTGAACCCACAGGGTGCAGGGCTCTGAAGGCCTGGGTGGGGAGGAAGTGGGGAGGAGGACGGCCTCCCTCTCCCCCGTCTCCTCTGCCCCCCCATCCCCCCACCCCCACTTCTGCAGCTGTGACACAAAACTGTGTGGTCCTTCCAGTATGTTTGGAAGTCCCATTCCCACAGAGGCTGGGACCAGGTGGAGCTGACCCCCTGAGAGCAGCCTGGCCTGAGGGTTTGGGTCCAGGAGCCACCCTGGAGGTTCCTGATAACAGCTACGGGGTCCGGGCTGGGACACCTTAGCTCGCCTGAAATCACAGTCCTCAAGTCCGAGAGGCCCAGAGGCCAGAGTCCCCACAATCAGCAGCATAGGGGGAATCTCTAAGATGTACTTCCGGCTCCGTGGATAGAGGATCTAGGTATAGCCAGTCCACTCATGCGAGGAAATGGGTAATAAATTCAGAAAGCAGCGCTGGGTCCCAGCACTGCCATGTTAGGCTCAGAAGAGCCTGGGGGTCAGAGGGTCTGGGAAGGGGATGCAGAGAGAGGAAGTGGGTTTGGCAGTTCACAAAGGAGAGTCTCAGAAGATGGGGAAGGCTATCTTGCGCAGGGAGGATCAACACGGCCAGGGTGATGGTAATGCACACACTATTCCCCAGCTCCTGGGTCTGACCTCCCTTGGCAGTAGAGGGAGGACGCCCCTTGAGCACATCAGCACCCACTCAAGACAGACCTGACAGGGCGGACGCTGCCACTTTCCAGACGTGTAAACTTGGGATTGTTATTTCCCTTTCCCGAGGCCCCATGTCCTCATCTGTAAAACACAGGTGAACACCCTTACCTATGAAGGTTGTTGGCTTTTGGTGTCCTCCTTCTTTGGAGTGAGCCAGGACTCCCAAGAGAAATGCTACTCTTTGCCCTAGTTTAAATGAGGTGGAGATTGGTACTGTTTGGATTCCCTGACTTGTGTCTACCAAAATATGTTTATTCCCATGACCTTTGCTGTGTGTCATGAGGGAAGCAGGGGGGTGGCCTTTGGAATCCATGGACCTCCCTAGAAGCACAAAGGTTGGCTCGAGGGAGATGAGATTTTGCCTTGAGATGGTCCAGGACCATGTGGACTAACTACGTGGACCCGGTGTGGCTGGGGTTGGGGGGCACTGGGGCAGGGGCATGGGGGCTGCAGCAAGGCATAAAAGGGGAGACCCAGATGAGGTCTAGACCAGCTATAGACACTTGCTGTAGATGCTGACACTTGAATGAAACTTTTGACTTGGTTAGAATGCCCAATCATGTTTTGTATGGGTAGTTTTTCTGCCTGTCCTTTGATTTTTTGTTGTTGTTGTTAGTTATTGCTGCCTAATAAACCGTGGCCAAACATAGGTCTTGAAACAACAAACACTGACTTTCACAACATTACTATGGTCTGGGGATTCTGGAATGGCTGAACTGGGTCGTTCTGGCCTTAGGTCTCTCATGAAGTCACAGTCAAAATTTTTGGCTGGGCTGTGCTGTTATCTGAAGGCTTGAGTGGGCTAGAGGACTCATTTCTACATTCTCTGCCATGCTATTGGCAGGAGGACTCAGTTCTGAGCTGGCAGTTAGCCTGAGGCCTTGGCCTTTGCCATGAGTACTGCTAGAGTATTCTCACGACAAGCGACTTGGCTTCCCTCAGAGTGAGCCATCCAAGAAGGAAAGAGTAAGGAGGAAGCTACACCGTCGTTTATGACCTAGTTTCTGATGTCACGCACCATCGCTCCGAGTCCCTGTGCATTAGAAACCAGTCCCTATAGAGGGGAGGTGGGTGGGCTTCAGGATCAAGGAATTTCTGAAAATATTTTTTAAACCATCACTGTTATGGACATTTTTCTTTCCTTTTAACAGGCAAGATTTCAAACATATGCAAAAGCAGAGAGAATAGTATAATGAACCCTCATATACCCATCATCTGGTTTCCAATGATGAACACAGTCCAATATCTTTATCTGAGGGATAAACAACACATGATAAATTGCATGTATTTCAAGTGGACAATTCATTAAATTTTAAATATGTTTGCACCCATGGAGGCATCCCCATCCCCAAAATCCAGGTGCTGGGCATATCCATTGCCACCAAAAGTGTCCTTGTGCCTCTTTGTAATTGATCCTTGCCTCCCTGTCCACCCTACCCCTGCCCGCAGGCACCCACTGATCTGCTTCCTATCGTTGTAACAGAGTTTACATCAACCAGAATATTATATAAATGAGCTCATGGAGCATGTTCCTTTTTTTGTTGTTGTTAGATTCTTTCATTCAGCCTCATTATTTTGGGATGCATCCATGTTGTTGTGTGTATCAATAGTTCATTCCTTTTTATTGCTGAATAGTATTCCATTGGAGGGATATATTATGATTTGCCTATCCATCCACCTGTTGATGGACGTCTATGTTGTTCCCAGTTTGGTACTATGACAAATAAAGCTGCTGTGAACATTCATGTACAAGTCTTTATGTATACATCTGATTTCATTTCCCTCGGGCAAATGTCTAGCAGCAGAATGACTGAGTTCTATGGTAGGGTATGTTTAACTTTTTAGGAAACCATCCAACTTGCTTGCAAAGTGGTTGTACTATTTTACCTTCCCACCAGCAGTACATGAGAATAGTTCACATCATCACTGATACTTGATATGATCAGTATTTTTAATTTTAGGCCTCCTAAAATTAGTAGCGGCATTTCATTGTGGTTTTAATTTGCATTTCACTAAGGACTAATGAAGTTTGACATGTGCTATTTTCCATTTACATATTGTCTTTGGTAAAGTGTCAGTTGAAATTTCTTGCCCATTTTTATTGGGTTGTTTGTCTACTTCTTACAGATTTTTTTTTAAAGATTTTATTTATTTATTTGACAGAGAGAAATCACAAGTAGATAGAGAAGCAGGCAGAGAGAGAGAGAGGGAAGCAGGCTCCCTGCTGAGCAGAGAGCCCGATGCGGGACTCAATCCCAGTACCTGAGCCAAAGGCAGCGGCTTAACCCACTGAGCCACCCAGGCGCCCATACTTCTTACAGATTTTTGAGAGTTCTGCACATATCCTGGATTAAAGTTCTGCTTTAGAAATGTGATTGCAAATATTTTCTCCCATTCTGTGGCTTGTCTTTTCATGCTCTTACATGTCTTTTAAAGAGAAGTTCTTGGTTTTGATGAAATCCAATTTATCCCTTTGCCCTTCAAAAAAAAAAAAAAAAAAAAAAGGAAAAAATTCCCTTCTTAAATGAAAGAAATCATACCTTTGGTGTTGGGTCTAAAAAACATCTTTGCCTGACTCAAGGTCATAAAGATTTTCTCCTGTGTTTTCTTCTCGAATTTTTGTAATAATTTCAGATTTCACATTGAGGTCTATGATCCATTTAGAATTTTAAAAATTTTATATAGTTCAAGGTAGGGTCAAAGCTCTTTTCTTTTTTTTTCCTTTCCTTCTTCTCCTTCCCTTTCCCCTTCCCCATCCCTTTCTCCTTTTCTTCCTCCCCCTCCTTCCTCCTCCTCTTCTTCTTCTCCTTCTTCTTTTGTATACATACATCCAGTTTCTCAAGCACCATTTGTTGAAAAGACTGTCCCTCCTCCACTTTTGTTGAGCCTCAATTGACCACATATCTGTGGCTTTATTTCTGGAGGCTTCAGTGTTCCAATGATTGACTTGTTTATTTTTAAACGAATACACACTATATTAATTACCATAGTTTTATAATAAGATTTTTTCAGTTTTTTGATTGAGATAGAGTTCATAGATAATATTCACTTCTAAAGTATTACAATCCATTGGGTTTCATACATTCACCGAGTTGTGCAACCATCACTATTATCTAATTCCAGAACATTTTCATCACCCCCAAAAGAAACTCTGTACCTATTAGCAGTCCCACCCTGACCCCCCCTCAGGCCCCTAATAACAACTGATCTACTTCTGTCTCCACGAATTTACATCTAATGATATGGTCCTTCCTCACAACCAACCTCTCCTCCCTGCTCCTCACATTATGTAATAATAATCCTGGATCCCACATTCTTTGCTTCCTTGTCCTCCTTTTCATGAGTCATGCTATATCTATATAATTCCTAAAATGTTCCTTTTGAATTTTACCTATTTGCACCTTTATAAAAATGATGTCATGCTGTGCGGAAAGGATGGGGTGGGGACTTATTTTATTCACTTGCTGTTGATTTGCTGAGTTTTATTCATCTTGTCTATTTATTTGAACCCATACGCTTGAACATACCCTACTATAATTGTTCATGCTGTCTAGATGGACACTTGGATCGTTTCCAGGTTTTTGCTGTTGTGAACGGTGCTGCTCTGAATACTCTTGCACATGTTTCCTGAGTACATGTGATTGAGTGAAAATCTAGGGCATAGGTTACATTGGAAACTTAAGGAAATAATGCAAGTCTGTTTTTTCAAAATCGTTCCACCGACATGTACTCTCACGGGCAACGTACAAGAGATCGGGTGTCTGTGGATACACACACTCCAAAACTTTGTACTGTCAGCCTTCTAAAAATTGTTTGCTAATTGAATGGGTGTGAAATGGTGTTTCACTATGGTCTTGGTTTATGTTTTTCTGATCGCCAGTGATGTTGCACAACTTTTTACATGTTTATTGGGCCATATGTGCTTCCTGTGAAATTCCTTGGACCTATCTTATTTAAAATGTTTATTGTTGTTAGGGGCACCTGGGTAGCTCAGTCTGTTGAGTGGCTAACTCTTGATTTTGGCTGGGATCCAGCCCCACCTGGGGCTCCATGATCAGTGGGGAGGCTTCCAGATTCCCTCTCTCCCTCTCCCTCTACCCCTCTTCCCACTCTCTCACTCTTTCTCTCTCTGATATAAATACATAAACCTTCTTTTTTTTTTTTTTAAAGATTTTACTTATTTATTTGACAGACAGAGATCACAAGTATGAGAGCCCGATGTGGGGCTCGATCCCAGGACCCTAGGATCATGACCTGAGCTGAAGACTTTAACCCACTGAGACTTTAACCCAATGAGCCACCCAGGCACCCTTAAATAAATCTTCTAAAAAATATTTGCTGATATATATATGATATATGATATATGATACGTGATATATGATATATATATATGATATATCAGAATATACAAATATATTCTGATACTAATCCCACTCGGTTGTGTGTGTATGGCAAATATCTCCTCCCAGTGCATAACTGGTTTTTCAAACCTTGGCAAGGTTGTCTCTTGAAAAACAAAAACTCTTTTATTTTTAATAGAGTCAAATTTGTTCATCTTTTATATTTTAACCAATATAAAAGGTTATATAAGGTATAAAAGATATTCACATATATTTTTTGTATCAAGCATATTAAAGTTCTGTTTTATTAAGTCTTTAATCCACATGTAGTCATGAAGAAGGGATCTGATTTAACCTAGTCCCTCTGGGTATTCCTTTTTTCCAGTTTCATGTAGGAACTAATCCCTTTTCCCCTTGGCTGAATGTATGCTATCTATCACGTGCCCAAGATTCACTGCATCAATCTGTTTCTGGGCTCCCTGTTGTGATGCATTGGTCAGCCTGTGCATCCCCGATCTGTGTGGGTGTGCCACACTGCCTGAACCACGAGAGCCACTAAGTAAATCCTAACATCCATAAGGTAATTCTCCTTAGCGATCATCTTCTTCAGAAGTGCTCTGGCTATTCTTGGCCCTACGCTTTCCCAAATAAATTTTAGAACTATTTTCTGAGGTTCCAAATAAAGAAATAAATAATCTCCTAATGGATTTTCAGTGGAATTACATTTATTAATTGTACATTAGTCTGATCTATAGATCAGATTAGAAAGAATTGACAACTCCATGATAATCACCTTTCCTGTCTGTAAGTATATTTTCTATTACTTGTGTTTTTAAAATGTGTCTTAATACCATTCCTCTGATCTGTGTACTCTTTTGTTACATTTATTCCTGAGTATTTCCTATTCTTTAATGTTATTGTCTATGTTACCTTCTCTTCAACTGCATTTTCTCGTTATTTGCACTGGTATAGAGAAATGCATGGACTTTTGAGTGTTGATGTCATATACAGGCAGCTTGATGAACTTTCTAGGTTTTGAGGACTTTTGTCTTTGTCTGCAGGTAGGTGTGAGTCTTTCCATGTTCTTGCTCTCCGGTTCTCTGGAGGCCCTCTTGATCTGAGGCTGTTCAGTTCTCGTTTATTCTTTAATGTCAGGAAACACACCTCTACTATTTTATAAGATGTTTACTCTTCTCCCTTTTTATTTCTGCCTCTTTCTGGTAACGTCTAATCCGGATACGAGCATTCCTACCTTTAAAATCCATGATCTCCTTAACTTTCTGCGCCTGGTTCCACTGCTTTCCCTTTTTTGTTGGAGCGTTTTTTCCATTTCGTCTTCTGATTTATGAATTCATTTCTCAGTTGTGACCATCTGGTTATTTAACCATCTATTGTGGATCTTATTTGAAACAGTATGTGTTCATAATGAATATTTCTACTTGGTGCCTTTTTAATGAGCTCTTCAAGGGGCTAGCTATTTTGGCTGGGGGCTAGTTTTCACCCATGTGTATCAGCTACTGTGTTAGACAATTACTGTGGGGGCTGGGCCAGGAAGATTCCAACTCAAGGGATGGCCAGTGAATAAACCTTGAGGTGGAGAGAGCCTCAGGCAGCAGAAAACCACAGTTCCCTACCCATCTACCCCAGCAGGCTTGGTGCCTGAGGTCCAGGGTTCTTTCAAGGACCCATAAAAAATGTGTGATTTCTAATTCATTTTAATATAAGAAGAACAAAATGAACATAATAACAGTGTCTCTATAATAATGCATCCAGTCTGGACTATATTAATCTTTATAATGACACAGTCCTAAAATACAATTTTTAATATATTTTAAAAAGGAAAGTTCCCCAGATCCCTTAAGGCGAACTCTGTCCACTCCCTACCCCCACCCCCATAAAACATCACTGCTGACTCCCCAACACAACCCTGGAGTCAGGTCTGGTCTTCACCCTCCTCTCCACGCCCCAGATACAGAAGTGCTTTAGGAGGAGATGCTCCTTAGAATGTAATTCACCATCCCGGGCGGGGGTGGGGGGCGGGTGGAAGGAGATGGGATAAGCAAAGAAGCCTGTTGGTCCCCACTGGGTTTGGTCAGTTCCTCTTGAGCCCACGGCTCCCCAGCATTGCCCTAATTTCACCTCTGAGGCACCGTGAATATGGGGTTTGACTCACTGAATGGCTAGTGGAGAAGCAATGGTGGGTCACCAACAGCTCTTTCTATTTGATCCTCCCAGGAAGTTCTAGAAGCTGGAGTGCTCGCAGCCCCAGCCCCAGGCCAAAGTCACCACCCCCACACAACAAATCAAAATAGTTCCTGTCATCATTCCTGGGGGTTCCCACAGTTTTCTATCTCACAGATCTTCTGGGTTGATCTGGGAGGAAGAAAGCCAGCACTTGTGCTCCTTAAACATGCAAATCTGACTCTGTCGCTGCCCACTGGCCACCTGAAGAGCACTCAGGGGTTTCCCATTGGGCTTCCGGATTCTTAGCTGAACTCCTTTAGGAGAAAGGAGAATCCATTACAGCCTCCACTCTTAGCCTCTTTTTAGCTCTCCTCCGTGGAGAGTTCCAAGCCTGAATGCTCTGAGTTGAGAATTGCTCCCTCCTTAGAGAGGTGGGCGGAAATGCTGTGCATGAATGGGTCACGTGCATTCACTTCTCTTTCCCGGTCGAGCTAGATAGGCCAGTTGACTTAGGAAATTAGGCTGTATCTTACTCTACAAACCTGGCCCTAGAACTCCTGGCTCTCCTTGACTTCCTCCGTGTGACCCAGACAGAAACCGGTGAGCTCACAAACTTTGGACGTGGGCCTAGGAGGAAGGAGGAAGTCCTATTCAGCTTACGGTCTCGGCTTTGCTTCAGCCCAGCTTTTTTTATTCAAGATCTGCGTATGTGCAGCATGGAAGTATAATTTTGATTCCCTTTTGGCTCCTGTTCCTTCCAGTGGGAACTTTCTGGGACTGAGAAGAAGAGAGAAGAAATGATCCAAAGGGCATGATTCTGACTTTCCAGGATTCCTGACCACAAAGCCATCAAATACCAACAGCTCCTCTTGGTTGGAGGGGAAGGTTGAGCAGCCCCTCCATTCCTGCCTTGTCATTAGTCTTCTGGCCATTTCACCTCAACCTGTGATGTTCCTGACATCCCGGTCCTTACTGAGTGTTCCCAACATTTGGCACGGGGCCTGGGCACTTGGGGTGTGTGTGTGTGTGTGTGTGTGTGTGTGAGAGAGAGAGAGAGAGAGAGAAATGGATAAAGTTAGGTATCATTGCTCCGTTTCCTGGCCGTAGCTCAGAGAAGCTACGTCATTTACCCAGAGTTACACAGACCTGGCATTGGCATCAGATTGGTCTGATTCCCAGCACCTTCTCCCCTCCACAGGGCCAGGCAGAAAGCTACTCCCCTGGCCTGGCGCCATGCGCATCAGGAGAGAGAAATCTGGACTCATGGAGATTACATGCCCCAGAGCTGACAGCTTGCTCTTCTTGTCCACTTATCTGCTGTCTATCTTCCTTACTAGCCAAGATACTGTGGGCATAGTTCTTATTAAATTAAGCATGAGATGAAATCATTTATTTAAAGCCTTTTACCTGTCCATCTCCCCAGGGCAGTTCTTTATTAAGTGATTTCTCACATTTTCCGAGTGACTCAGTTCGTCGGATGGGTGGTATGCCAGGGGAAGATCGGGAGAGGAGAGAGACCGGGAGACAGAGAATGCTATAAGGAAGGCTGCCTGGGTGGCTGGAAAGGAGGCACGGGTATAGAGGCTTTGGGAACAGGCAGGTGGTAAAAGAACTCAGCCCCCAAGAGCCCTTGGAGTTCACAGAAAGTCTGTCCTTTCTGAGCCGTTCCCTTTGAAGTGCTAATTTCCCTCAAAAGAAAAAAATAGCTGCTCTTTAAAGGGGCAGCAGGGGGGCTCAGGGCAGAAGGCAGGTCCTATGTTTCTAGAGTCCTGGGAGAAGGTGGGAAGGGTCTAGAAAGACAAGGAGGTTGGAGGTAATGCCAGAGGCCACACTTCATCCAGAACAGAGTGTGGGGGAGAATGGGTCCCTGTGAGGGAGAAGGTCTCCCTCAATGGGATTCAAGGCCTGATGTGGTGACAGGGTCCAAACAACCTAAAAAGGGCCACGGTCTTATCACCACTACTATCAAGACTTTGGGAAACTCCAAAGTATGAATGAGGAGAATTTTTGAAAAAGAAGCAACTGGACTGGGAACTAAGACCCGGGATAGCTGGCTGTCACTCTGCTCCCTGCACTCGAAGTTTTCATTTATCAAATGAAGGGTGTTAATCTCAAGCTCTGTTGGGTGCTTGAAGTGAGGTAGCCCCACACTCTGCCCTGAATCTCAGTGTATGAAAAACATTTTCTGACATGCCTCAGTCAACTATAAAGTGAGGAAAATAATACTTATCCTTCTGTCCTATGGGGTTGAGAGTACTGAATGGCATGACTATGTAGGTGCTTAGAAGAATATAAGGTTCCCCTGAGAGCACGTAGTATGACCAATACTGATATCACTGTACAACTGTGAAGAGGAAGCTCTTCAGAAAAACAAACCTTTAATTGTATGCATGAAAAAATGTTTTCCTTGGGTTAATTTAAAAATATACTATTTCCCTTCAAGAAAGGGATCGTTCCAAATTGGCCATACAAGGTTCTAGTCAGAAACACTGTCCCCTACTGGGAAGTCTTGGTGCCACTATGACTCCCCCTGAGAGAGTCTCACCTACACGGTCATCAGGCTCTCAATGCCATATGACATTCCTTTTGGCTACAACCAACAGGACAAGAGTGAGCAAACCTAGTCAGCCAAGATAGCAGGGGTGACACGTCTGCCCCCTCCACCCAGGAGTGGGCTCCCCTGGCTACTGACTGAGCAATCCACAACATACAAAGGTCCAGCCTCCATCCCTGCCACCCTCCTGCCACCCCACAACCTTCTGTAGCCACGGCCTCATTCTTTGACTGCAGTGTTTCACGGTTCCTTGAGAGAGTTGTCTATCCTTGCTGTCTCCTGCAAGGAGAAATTCTTTACCTCATCTTATTTTTTAAATTCATTCTAGTTAGACTTCTTTCCCCCAACCTTCCTCTCTTGAGGAAGCCATCCATCACCCTCAGCTTGCAAAGCTGATGACCAATTCTCAGTCCTCATCTCCCTTCGCATCTCGGCAGCACTTGACAAGGATGCTCACTCTTCTCTTCCTTTAGGTATTTCTTCTCTCAATGTCAAGGTCACTCTCGCTTGGTTCTCCTCCACCGTGGCTAGCAGCTCCTTCTTGATCTCTTTTGCAGGATCCACTTCATTTTCTTGATCTGTGCACGCCGAGGGATCCCAGGGCTCAACCCTCAGCCCTCGTCTTCCCCTCACCTCTAGCTGAGCTCATGCAGTCCCGGCTTCAACCATGGAATGCTGCCAGTCCCAAAAGATACTTCAGTCCAGACTTTTCCCTTGAGTACCACTTGGACCTCAAACGAAATGAGTTCAAAACCAAACTTCTGACTGTTCCCAGCCCTCTCCACCCACCCCCAGTATTTCCTTATCTCAGCAATTTTATGTTCCACTTCCTCAGGCTGTCAAGTCATTCTTGACTCTCCCCACGCTCCTCTCTCGTGTCAACATCAGCAACGTTGTCCCATTTACCTGGCCCCTCTGTGCCACTGCCCGCATCCCCCTTGCCTCTGTGAGAGAGCTGCCACGGGCTCCCCTCTGCTCTCCTTGCTCCATCCCTATCCCCAGTCCCTGTGCTCCACTCAGAGCCACAAGGAAGATCCTTTTATAACACCAAGTAAGCCCTGTGATACATATCAAAACCCACAGGATATGCGCTGGGAAGGGTGAGCCCTACCTCAAGTGATGGACTAGTTATTAATGATGGGTCAGTATCAGCTGAGCAGTTATAAACAGGGGTGCCCCAGGGATGTAAGATGCAAATAAGAGAGGAAGCTTGGGCAGAGGGGGTGCGTGGGAACTCTGTACAGCGCAATCGATTCTTCTATAAACCGAGACTGCTCTAAAAAAAAATTGTCTAGAAATGTGGGGAGAAAAGCAGATGGCATCACAGCTCTGAACACTCCAGGGCTTCCACCTTGCTTTGGGAGGAGGGGAAAGGCCCCTAAGATGAACCACAAGACCACCTGGTCAGGGGCTCCTACCTCTTCTCCCAGCCTCTCCCTCACCCGTCGCCATGCTCCAACCACGGTGGCCTCCTGCTCTTCCTCCAACACAGCAAGCAAGCTTCTCCGCCTCCCCACTGCCTGAGAAGCTCTTCCTCCGAGATCTCCTTAGTCCCCACCCCACCCCCCGCCCCCACTCCCGTGCTTCCCGCTTGCCAGTGTTCAGATCCCACCTTGAAGTTCACCTTGTCAGGAAGTCCCCCTTCCTGCTCAGTGAAACACAGCATCTCCTCTCACTCTCTTTTCCTTCAGGATGCTTTCTCCTCCTCTGCAAGTGTCACTATCTGGCATTTGACCTGGACTTTTCTTGTCTTCCTTCACCAAAATGTAAACATCGTGATCATTACTAAAAATTATTGCATTACAAAATGTAAACATCTCCCCCAGTCTTGGCTACTTAATTCATATAATGTTGTTTCCTGTTGGTTTTTTGTTTGTTGGTTTTTTGTTTTTTTTTTTTTTTTTTTTTGAAAAGCCTAAATGTGTCTCCTCCGTAGCAGAAGGATTTAATTCTCACAGAGAGGTATAGGGCCGTCCTCACACTCTGTCTAAAAATTCAATATGATGTTTGATTATTTACCCTCTTATTTTTTTTAACCCTCTTATTATTATTTACCCTCTTATTTTCTCGACCAACTTCAACTTGTACCAGGTTTCAGGGAATCAAAATCCATTGAGGCAGTTAATACTGTCTCAGAATCTCTGATGGCACAAGTAACATCTTTTTAAATAAGTCTTTCTTCGCATCTCAGATCATTTCTTTTCCCTCTTCCAAATGGCAGAACAATGGAGTCTAGGGCTATGAATCCTGATAGCACAAGTCTAAGATAAGGTTTTCTTTTTTTATTTTTTTCCTCCATTCTAAGTTATTCATCAGAAAAGAGGGAATCACTCAGTGTCAAATGTTAAGGATGCTTTTATTAGCAGCACTCCTTAAATTATTTTTAACAGCAAAGAACTGTTGGAAGAAAAACATATAAACCCAGTGCCTGTAAACCCTGGCTGGAATCTTAGGGGGATTTAAGAAAATACTGATTGGGTCCCACCTGAGACCAGTCACATCAGGATCTCTGGGGGTGGTTCTGGGCATTAGTTTTTTTTTTTTTGTTTTGTTTTGTTTTTTTAAAGCTTCCCAGCTATTTCTCTGTACAGCTAGGGCTGAGAGTCCTTGCCCTGAAATGACCTCAATCTTTGTTCATTTTGTATATTTATAAAAGTTACTGCTCAGAGTCAGTATTCAAGGAACTAAAGAAATTTGACTTGGATTTTGTCATTATTCTTGGGGGTGTAACTTCCCTCCCTTCTTATCAATCTAGTCTCAGGAAACTGACAAGCTCAGTCACACTGAGGTGTCAATGACTGATAACAGTCATGTGTTAGTTAGCTTTTTGATAGGACACCAGTTGACATGATCCTGAGGAGTCTTGGGGGTCTTCTGTATCCACACCCCTTTACCCTCCATCTAGGGGGTAAGTGGCTGTGTCCCATGAGGCTTATATGAATTCCCAAGAGGTACTCTTGGGTTCCACCCATAAAAAAATAGGGCATTCCAGGGCCCATAATCAGCTCTGAGCCTGTAAGCAGGGCAGTGTCCCTTTAATTTGCTGCTGGAATTGGGCAGTATCTGAGATCAAGACCTTTTGAAATATTTATCTGCTTGTTATTTATCTGGGCAGGGTGCGGAGGAGAAGAGAGGTCCTGGGAACTATGCCCAGAGTCAGAGAGAGTACAGGGAAAACTTTGCTAAATTTGTTTTAATAACTTTTACTGTATTTTTTTATTACAAAAGTAATAGCTGCTTACTGGAGAAAACTTGGAGGCTGCAAAAGTATAGAGAAGAAAACAATCACCCGTAATCCCACAACCCGGAGACATTAACGGTCTGGCATATTTCCATAGAGACCTTTTTTTTCCTTTAAGCAGACACACAAGCACTGTATATAATTATACATAGTGTTGCATCCTGTTCTTTTTCTTTTACATTATATCATGAGCACATTGCTATGAAATTGAAAGTTTGTTCTTGATTTTTTTAACATACTTTGGAAGGCCTCCCTAACGTTCCTTCACTGGCTAGCTCACCATTTATTTCACTGATTTTCTATTGTGGATATTTAGGTTATTTCCAAGGTTTCGTTTTAACGAAGAATAATGAGGCTGGCATGATCTACACCCTACCCCCTACAGATCTGCTCACATTTTTAATTCATTTTTAGTGTAATCTGTGACCAGAAAGTCGACATGGTATGGGGGGGGGCACATTATTTTTTCTTACTTTTTTTTAATCATTGAGATAAAATTCACATAACATAAAACTCACCATTTTAATCCTTTTTAAGTATGTAATTTGGTGGCTTTTAGTACATGCATGATGTTGTGCAATCATCACTTAAGTCCAAATCCAGAACGTTTTCAAAACTCCAAGAAGAAACCCTGTACCCAATATGCTCTCACTTCCTATTTTCCCTCTGCCCCACCCCCCACCATCACCTCCTACAACCACTAATCTGCCTTTTGGCTCTGTGGATTACAGCACACTGTTCATATATTCAGGAATACCACAGTTCAAGTCCTGATTCGCCTACTGACTAGGCTTGTGACTATAGCAAGTTTACTTAGCCTTCTTCAGCCTCAGAATCCCAGGTAAACAAACTGAGTCCTTGGCAACTTAAATGAGATACAATATGGGGAAAGTCATGACACATAGTAGATGCTCGATCATTTTAAAAAAGTATTTACAGCAGAGCGGTGCCTGGTAACCCAGTCGGTTAAGGGGCCCACTCTTGGTGTCGGCTCAAGTCACGATCTCAGGGTTGTGAGATTGAGCCCCACACTGAGCATGGGGCTTGCTTAAGATTCTCTCTCTCCCCTTCTGCCTCTCCCCCCATGCTTTCCCCCTCCCTCTCTAAATAAATAAATAAAATATTATAGCTGCGACTTTTGAAAATAATGAGATACAATCTACAGATGAGGAAACTGAGAGCCCACAGGAGGAAGCAGCTGGGGTCCTCCCAACATGGTGCTCGAGCTTCTGTCTACACTAGTTGGCAGGTATTTTGGACTGACAGTGCTCCACTTTTTGTGAAAAATACAGTCCTCACTTCTGGTGGTTGCCCACAGCCCTCGAACCTGGAGGTCAGCAGCTGGTAGAGGCTCCCAGGAGTTCCAGGGCTGGCTTCAGATTAGTGTTTAGGAGGAACGCAGGCATCTGGTCACTGCTGGGTCACTGTCTCCTTTTGTGTTCCCACATACCTGCAAAGGTGTGAAAGAAACCAAAGATGACAGTCACACAATATCACTCCATAGATTACTTCCTAGTTACAGAGGGGGAGAAACGTACGGGAAACCACCTTAGCTACATGGTGAAGATAGGTATCACCACTAATGGACAAACTGACATCACGACCTAAGGATACAACATCACCTCGGTAGTAGTCTTGCCAAAAATGTGTCCTTCTGCTCCTGAGGATCCAGAGACAGATCCAGAGACATACTCCCAGTGACTGACCTGGGCCTCCTCTAAACTATCACAGCAAAGCAAAGAAGGCAGAGGACCCAGTGAAGAGTAAAGGACACTACAGATGCGTGTACCTCTGGATTAGGTGGCTGGTCAAGAAAAAAAAGAAAAAAATAGTCCTGGCAGAAATTAGTATGATAATTGGGGAAGTTGGAATATGTATGGTATTGTATCATGTTTGCTTTGTTTCTTTCTCTTTTTCTTTTTTATTGATTTAAAATTAACATATAACATTATATTAGTTTCAGATATATAACATAATCATTCAGGATTTGTATATGTTGTGAAACGATTCCCCCCAATACGTCCAGCCAACATTTAGCACCACACATAGTTAGAAAACCTTTTCTTTCTTGTGATGAGGACGAGTTTAGTTTCTTCAATGTGCTGGTCATACTATGTTTAGGTAGAAATACATCCTGTTCTTAGGAGATGTATGCTGAAGTGTTTAGGGGGAAAGAATCACAATGTATCCAACTTAATCTCAAACATTTAGCAAAAATGAAACTGTGCATGTGTATAAAGAGAGAAATAGAGCAAATGTGGTAAAATGCTAACGGTAGGTGGGTCTAGGTGAAGTGGGAATGGAGGGCTTCATCTTACTCTTTTAACTCTCCTGGATTTGAAGTTTTTCCACATAACAAAGGCAGGGAAAATAAAAATAAAAAAAATAATGGAATCTCATCCAAAGAAATATATTACTTAAATTAAAGCTCAAGCATTTGACAAACTTTACACCAATATTTAAACATTGAGGAATTTTGCCTAAAAATCCAATGTCCAATTTTGCTTTTTTAGAAAACTAGAGAATTTGGCCACACTAAACCCATATTTTCAACAAGGCAACTCAACTGTCAGTATTATTGGGTGGTTTCTTTCTGCTTTAAAAAGTTGCCCCCTTGGGACGCCTGGGTGGCTCAGTTGGTTAAGCAGCTGCCTTCGGCTCAGGTCATGATCCCAGCGTCCTGGGATCGAGTCCCACATCGGGCTCCTTGCTCAGCAGGGAGCCTGCTTCTCCCTCTGTCTCTGCCTGCCATTCTGTCTGCCTGTGCTCACTCTCTCCCCCTCTCTCTCTCTGATAAATAAATAAAATCTTTAAAAAAAAAAAAAAAAGTTGCCCCCACTCCAAGAATGCATGCTTAGGCTCTTGAACTCACTGGCATTGCAGAAAACCTTGATGATGAAAAATTTGCACACCTAAATTTAAATGGGGAAGGAGAGAGTTCTGGACCAGAAGCCCTCAGAAACCTACAGAGCAGGTTGGGTTGCCAACAGAGCCAACCAAACGAGGAGAGGAGACACCAACAGCATAACCATCTGCCCTGACAGATGGGAGTTTCATTGAGCCTCACCGAGGATGGAGACTGAGCTTCCTGCTTCATCTGGGGGCCCCTCAAGGGCTCCATCCCCACCAAGTGAGGGGCTTCTGTAAGAGCAGAAATTCATAGGCTCCTGCCTTTATGTTCAGGCCAGAGAAAGGTGTTTGCTAGGGCACAGAGCCTTGACAGCAGGCAACCAAGTAACATTTTAGGAATCTCAACCACACCAACATGTACAATGACTACTCCTGACAAAATATTTTTCTTGGAAGCCTATGAATTTGTTGGTGGCAAATCCATCACCATGGTGCCCATCCTCTTAGCCAGCCAATCACAGATCAAAGCAGGTTGGGGCAAGTGCAACAGTTCATGTCCTCACAGAAGATTATGACACTTAATTGACTAAAATGAATCTAATTAGGAGACACATATACATGCCTCACATGACATCATCATAATAGGATAATGTCCTTCACACTGGTAGAGGAGAGAGAAAATCCCATTTCTGGTCTCCACTTCACCACTGACTCACTCTACAATCTTGGGTGAGGCACTTAACCTATCTGAACCCTGAAATGCTTCATCAATCAATTGGAGACAGTTGTCCCTGTCTTGCCGACTTCATAGGGATGTTGTCATGAGAGAATAAGATAATACATAGGAAGGTTTTAAAAAATATTAAGGACTGAGGTGCTATCGATTTACTATTCAGGAAATGTAGTTTTTTCCCCCTTGAGATATCATTCCCACTCTAAATTCATCGAGTCCTGCCCTCACCCATCCCATTATCTCCCCTTACTCCAAACTTTCCTTTACCCCATCCTGAAGTTCCTAAAAATTTCAGGGTTATCTTCTCTTGAAAACTTTGGCCCCCAGACACATACAGATGAGGCATGGGCCTCACGACTTTTGCAGGAGCAGGGATGGGCCTTATCTGCCTCTGTAGCCCACAGCTCTACCCTGGACCTGTACCAAGTAGGAAGACAAAGACAGGACATGTTTGTTGATGGAATGAATGGGTGCCTCAGAGATGTGGGTGGGCCCTGCCTGAGTTGGGGAAGGAAAGAGGCAGGATGGGAGCCAGCAGCCAAAATCTATACAGCAGGATCTACAAGAGGTAGAGAGGAAGTGTCTAGGCTTGTGGCCAAAGGAGAGAGAAAGGTCTTCTACTCTGTTGCATGCAGGTGGTTTGGGCAGCCTTCCTCTCTCACACCTGGTGACCTGGGAGCCAGCTGGGCACGTAGAATGGGCTTAGACATTGGGAAGGGGATGTGATATAATGAACACTGGGTATTATATAAAACTGATGAATCACAGATCTGTACTCCTGAAACCAATAATGCATTATATGTTAATTAATTGAATTTAAATTAAAAAAAAAAAAAAAAGAATGGGCTAATAAGGGACTGTAGTCAGGAAGGGCTGAGAAACCCCATACCTCATGAAAGCGTCCCCCAGAGTCACCACTTCGACTCAAGAGATGACATGAAAAAAGCTTCAAAGTAAAGCAGCCCAGTTTTTTTTTTTGGGGGGGGTGTTGTTTAAATTTCTTTGGGGTGGGAGAGATGTGGACAGCAAAAATGACACCCAGGCTGTCAGAGCACTCCCGTGACAAGAAAAGAGGCAAGAAATGGTTGAGGGAAAAGGTGGTCAGTGTGGGGCTAGGGGCACACGGAGGAGGCACCCTGGTCCAGCCCCTGTGGGCACGTGGAGGCTTCCAGAGCTGGGGAGTGGGGAGAAGAGAGCTCAATAATGGTTGTTTGAAATAACCCTTTTTTAAAAAGAAACATGTTTTGCTTGTGTAAAAGTACACACGTAATGAGAGCAGTTTACTTTTTTTAAAAGTATGTATTTATTTATCTGAGAGCGAGCCAGAGTGAGAGAGCACAAAGAAGGGGGAGTGGAGGGCAGAGGCAGAGGGAGAAGCAGGCTCCCCACTGAGGAGGGAGCCTGACACGGAACTCAGTCCTAGGACTAAGAGATCATAACCTGAGCCGAAGGCAGACGCTTAACCCACTGAGCCACGCAGGCGCCCTGAGAGTAGTTTACTTTCATGTGGTTACTTCTAAACCCTAATCTGAAATGCTTCAAAACAAGGAAAGAGATGGATAGATACAGCAGAAAAATGCAAGCTGTGTGAGTATGCATGCAGAATTACCAAATAAGTCATTTTCTCCTCAAATAATTTCAGTTCTCGTCCTCCATTGGACTCCCTCCAATGGCTCTTAGGCAATCCTCAAGCGCTTATTCCGCTCATCACTTGTGGCATGAATCCTTTTCTTCTTGCACTAGTTATTCCCTTCATTCAACATGAGTTTGGTTTCTGAGGACCTGCTACGTGCCTGGGCACCGTTCTGGGGGCTGGAGTACGTCATGAACAAAATAGATAGAAACTGATGCATCGTAGGGTTTATATTCTAATGGGAATAGATGGACACATCAATCGAGATATAAAACATCCTATATTGGTAACATATGCCAGACAGTGACACGTACTGTGGAGCAGCAGAAAGCAGGAAAGGGGAATGGGGAATGTGTGCATGTGGAGGATAGGGGTGCGGGTGTGGAGCCTCCCTGAGGATGGGTTTGAGCAAGTCCTGAAGGGGTTGAGGCATGAGCCCACATGACAGTCTGGAGGAACAGCGGGTCCAGGCAAAGACAAATGCAGAGCTCCCGAAGCAAGAGAGAATGAGTAGGAGCAGTGGGGGTCCGTGTGGCTGGAGTGGTGTGCGGGGGGGGGGGGGGGAGCGGTGAGTGGAGATGAGGTCCAAGGGCCACAAGGAACCCCATCATACAGGCCCTCGGGGGCCACTGGAAGAACGTGGTCTTGTGTTTTCTCACAGGGGAGTGACATGATCTGACTCCCATTTTTAACAGGGTCACTTGAATTAAAGAGAGACTGTAGGTGACCCTGGGAGAGATGACAGCAGTTTGGAACAAAGTGGTTGTGTCATAGCTGGTGAGACGTGGTCAGCCCATAGGTCTTGCTGATGAACTGAATGTGGATAAAAAGCATGACTCCAAGGCCTTAGGACTGGGCAACTAAAGAGTGGGGTCACCCTTAAGTGAGGGGAAGGATGAGAAGGGTTGGTGGGGGTTGGGGAAGAGTGGGAGTCTGGCTCTTGACATTTTGAGTTTGAGTTGTCTGTTGGAGACCCAGGGGGAGTTGTTAGGTAGGCACCTGAATACGAGAGCACAATTTTGAGAAGCAGTCCAGGCCAAAGACATAAGTTTAAGAGTCATCAAATGTATATTATTTGTGTTTGGGTAGGTCTCTTGGGGCAAAAACAGTATCTTATTAACCCCCACCTAACTTAGGAGTGATGTGCCCATAGTAGACACTCAGTCAATATTTATAGAATCTCTGGATACATCTGTCCGTGAAAATAAAGCCAAGATTAATTGAGAAAATTGTGAAAACAGAGGCACCCCCACCCCTTCCAAGCCCAAGCTCTAGAATGATCTGATCCAGACACGAGTCCTGGTTCTGCTGCTTCCAGTAAGGGTAGTCTTGGTCAAGTTCTTTAACATCTCCAAGCCAATTTCCTAGTGTGTAGAGCGGGAACAGTTTGAACAGTTACATAGAGGGTGGTTATGAAGATTTAAGGAGTCCGTGAGTGTGAAATGTACACACACCTTACAGATGGCAATTAGTTGAGAGAACCAGGCAGGGATCGGTAAGGACACAGTTTTGCTCCTCTAGCTTATTGCAACCTCCTTGTTCACCTGAAAGACTTCAAGTAGAAACCCCAGAAGCTCGGATTCAGAGCGCAGCAGGGTGGTCTGTCCCTGGCTAGATACTCCTCACCCCTCCAGAGCCAATTTAACACCATCACCCAGCCCTGCCTAGCCCACACACTCACTGCCCAGGTAATTTTCTGGACCACCTCAGGCCAGGCTGAGCTCTTCCTCCTCATCTCCTCTCAAAATAGCCTCCAAAGTACAAACAATTTATCTCCTACTAGAGTAAAGCTAGAAAATACTGGAGAATTTGCCCATTTATTTTTTTACCTTAAAGAATGAGTAAAGGAGGGGCGCTTGGGTGGCTCAGTGGGTTAAAGCCTCTGCCTTCAGCTCAGGTCATGATCTCAGGGTCCTGGGATTGAGCCCCACGTCTGGCTCTCTGCTGGGCAGGGAGCCTGCTTCCTCCTCTCTCTCTGCCTGCCTCTCTGCCTACTTGTGATCCCCCTGTGTCAAATAAATAAATAAAATACTAAAAAAAAAAAAAAAAAAAAAAAAAACCAGGATAGGGGATGAACTCAAAATAGAATACAAATTGTAATAAATGAACTTCAGTGTATTATAAATGGATAATGTCACTATACCAAAGGAGGTGGAGAAGAGAAGACCTACCTATGTAATTCTGGAAACTGGTACTTTGACTGGATGTTGTCAGGCTACAGGAAATTAAACTATATACAAATAATGTGGTTAATAAATTAGTTTCTCACAGGGATATGCATTAGCAATTCTGAAAATGGATATAATTGTCTCGGACAAATAAGTAAATACATTATAGTTAAGGACAGCCCAGTTTCTCACTGTCAGAGCAAGAAGTTACAAATAAGGGAAGACCAGAATGAAATCTGTGGGGTCGGATTGGATTCAGAGGTATCAGCATAAATTCATGTTTCTTTCTTTGTTGGCGTGACACATTATATGTAACATTTCCCTTTTGACCGATTTTTTTAAAAAAAGATTTTATTTTTATTTATTTGACAGAGACCACAAGTAGGCAGAGAGAAAGGAGGAAGCAGGCTCCATGCTGAGCAGAGAGCCCAATGCGGGGCTCGATCCCAGGACCCTGGGATCATGACCTGAGCTGAAGGCAGAGGCTTTAACCCACTGAGCCACTGAACCAACCCAGGTACTCCTTGGCCCATTTTTAAGTGTAAAGTTCACTGGCATTATGTACATTCATAACGTTGTACAACCATTTCTACCATCCATTTCCAGAACTTTTTATTCCAGCCAGAAACCCTATAAGGAGGAAATAATAATTCACCGTTCCTCTGTCCCTCCAGTCCCTATTACCCTCTGTTATACTGTCTCTATAGATATGGCTGTTATAGACACCTCATATAAATGGAATCATGCGATATTTGTTCTTCTGTGTCTTGCTGATTTCAGTTACCATACTACCTTCTAGGTTCATCCATACTGTAGCATGTACCGGAATTCTATCCCTGAATGATATCCTGCTGTATACCATGATGTCTATGACATGTTTTACTTATTTATCCATTCACTTGTGGATGGACACTCATGATTTTTGAAATTTATATATAGATAGATAGCGACAGAAATAAATACAGAGAGGCGAGTGTTCATGTATTAGTTCACAGACATATTTTCCTGTCTCTGTCTCCTGAAAGGGCCAAGGAGTAACTATTCTCCAGGGGTAATGAGCACACCTAGCACCCAGATCTTGGTTTACACACACCATTCTTCAGTAAAAGGAACCAGGGCTCTTGGGAGAAGTGGTTGATTGCAGGCCTGAGGCAGGGGAAATGTGAGATGAGTCTGAAACATCTTGTGAACCCAGAGAATTAGGAGTTAAAAGATCATGAACTGGGGCTCCTGGGTGGCTCAGTGGGTTAAAGCCTCTGTCTTCAGCTCAGGTGATGATCCCAGGGTCCTGGGATCGAGCCCTGTGTCAGGCTCTCTGCTCAGCAGGGAGCCTGCTCACCCCCACCCCACCTGCCTCTCTGCCTAATTGTGATCTCTCACTGTCAAATAAATAAATAAAATCTTTTTAAAGATTAAATAAAAATAAATAAATAAATAAAAGGTAATGAACTTGGGGACGCCTGGGTGGCTCAGTGGTTAAGTGTCTGCCTTCAGCTCAGGTCATGATGCCAGGGTCCTGGGATTGAGACCCACATTGGGCTCCTTGCTCAGCAGGAAGCCTGCTTCTCCCTCTGCTTGTGCTGGTGCACTCTCTCTCTCTCTCCAAATAGATAAAAATCTTTAAAAAAAAATAAATAAAATAAAATAAAATGAAAGGTCATGAGCCAACGCAAAGGAGCTCCCAGTAGCCAAAGCCAGAACAATTGGAGGAATGAAATAAATAATAACCTTAGATTATAACCACATCCATGAATTCATACCAATATAAATAGTTGGATAAATAAATAAATGGAAGTAAAAGAACAGCTCCTCCTCTCAGAAGAATTTCAACTAATAAACATAGAAAGAGTATAGACATGTGGAAAGAATAAAGGAAATGGGAAAACCACCATTAGAACACCACAGTAATCATTGTTACAGGCTAATCGGCCCAGATGTTAAGATTAGGGGACAAAAGTCTGAGGAGAAAGTAGTTATTTGCATAATCTCAAAGCACTTCTCCAGAGAAATTTATCATTTACACAGGGGCACACTGTAGCTCGACAGTGGGGAAACCCAGCGGACACCCTCTCAAGTAAGGCTCCGAGTAGAGATGACCAGTAGTCTGCTGGGCAGACATCATGGAGCCCCTGAGGTGATATGCAAGAAAGAGACATGGGCTCTGTGGTATTCTTGCCAAAAATGTAGAACCACAATCGAAGCATCAGGAAACATCAGACAAATCCAGACTGAGGAAAATTCTACAAAATTTCAAAAGTCAGGAGAGACACTAAAAAGCAGAAGCTATCATAGAATGGACCAGGGGATGAAGGCACCGTGACAAAGTAAGTTCAGTGTGGGACTCTGGACTAGCTCCCAGAACAGAAAATGTATATTAGTGGGAAAATCAGTGAAAATCCAAATAAAGTCTGCAGTTTGGTTAATAGTATTGTACCCATGTCACTTTCTTTGTTTTGATAATAGTCCTACTATTAGGGAAAATATTAACATTGGGAGAAACAGAGAGAAGGGTGTGTGGGAACTCTCCACGCTATTTTTGCAACTTTTCTGGAAGTCTAAACATTTTTTCAAAATAAAAAGTTAAAAAAAAAAAAAGAGAAGGAATAAAAGCTTTACTGCTCTCATATGTTTTAAAATACACATAACATATTCATATAGTGAGATACACGCATCAATGTAGAAATGGACAGTCACAGATCCAATGGTGGTGTGTGTGCAAACTTGTGTAATCAGTGGGAGTTCACGGTCCAAAAGATCTGGGGACCAGTGCCTTTCATGGGGACCAGTGCCTTTCAGCGTGAGCAGAAAGCCCTGCAGATAGTGAGAGGAGCCAAACTCACAAAGACAGAAAGTAGAAGAAGGTGGTTGCCAGGGGCTGTGGGGAGGGAGGGGGAAGAGAAGGGGAGTTTGTGTTTAATGGGTACAGTTTCAGTTTTGCAAGATTAAAAAGTTCAGAGGTGGACGGTGAGGCGGGCTGCACAGCAGTGTGAATGTACTTAATGCCACTGAACCATTCGCTTAAAAATAGTTCCGACGGTATATTTTACGGTATGTGTATTTTACCACAGTTAAAAACAAAACAGAACAAGGACTGCAGGGTTTATGGTCGGCCCTACACTATCTTGCTTCTGCAACTTTCTCACGGGTTAGACATGTCTTCCCAACAAGGCTTCACGAGAGCTCGGTCTGGAAGCCCACTTGATCTTCAAGCCCGAGTATTAGTTCATGCTTAATTCACGGATAGGACTCGACGGGAGATGGGGAGGCTCAGAGTGCAGAAAGGCAAATTCTCCTGGGGAGAGCTATGAAAAGGTTTCATTGAAGGTTATCTTAATCTCCCAGAGACAAGATGAGCCTTCCCTCAGATCTCTGAGTCCTGGTGACTCAGGGCTCCGGGGGTGACCTGGGAGATGCTGCCCGCCTTTGGTCCTCCTTCCCCACCTCCCTGAGGAGGAAGTTGTGTGTGTTCCTTGGCTCTGTGGGATCTTCCTTCGGGATCTGTGCTCACTCCATGTGTATTTATGCACAAACCCATCCGTATAGGTAAGGTTCTGTTGTAGTAATAAATAGTCCCCAACTTCCAGTAGTTGGAAACATCAGTTTGGTTCTTGCTCTTTCCACATACCCACCACAGGTTCGCGGGGTCTCTTCTCTGTGTCACACTCCCTCGGGATCCAGGTGATACCACAGCAATTCTCTGGAACACAGTGGTAACCTGGCTCCAGTGGGTGCTGGCTCCAGCCTTTGCCTAGAAATGACCCAGGTCACTTCTGCTCATACTTCATTGTCTAAAGCACGTCATATGGCCCAGGTGGAAAATAACACTCCTCCTGCAGGGTGCTCTTCAACTGTCAGGGGACAGTGGTAGTGCCCTGCACTGACCCAGCTTCCCAGTGCCTTCCTCACCCCTGCAGGTAGAAATCTGGGGCTGGGGAGAATGCCATCCTCACCCCATCCACACCCCACACACTCTGTCCCACAGAAAGAACTCTCAGTGCCTCTACCTCCTGCAGTTGAGGACTCAAAGCCCACTTAGGGGGATTTGTTGGTTCCCTCCCTCTGCTCATTTCCTATCCCGTTGCCACACTCTGGGCTGAGTCTGTGCAAATGGTCTCGAGGGTCCCACCCCGTCCCTTGTGAGAGAAGATTCGTGGTCATTCTTGAGGAGCACATACAGGCTGCTTACAGCGGCCACTGTGTGACTCATGTGGCTTCCCAGAAGCTAACCAACCAACTGGTGATTAGTGATGCACCAGCCTGCTTTTCCCCTGTGCTCCTACTGATGAAGTTCTAGAACCTAGGTGAGGTTCGGTGGGCTGAGGTCCGGAGCCGATGACCAAGAAAGAATTCTTGAGGGACGCCTGGGTGGCTCAGTTGGTTAAGCAGCTGCCTTCTGCTCCGGTCATGATCCCAGTGTCCTGGGATCGAGTCCCATATCAGGCTCCTTGCTCAGCAGGGAGCCTGCTTCTCTCTCTGCCTCTGCCTGCCATTCTGTCTGCCTGTGCTCGCTCTCTCTCTAATAAATAAATAAAATCTTTAAAAAAAAAAAAAAAGAAAGAAAGAATTCTTGAGACATCTTTGGTGCAAAATGGCAGGACCCGTGGGCAGGAAGAGCTGCTGCCCCGGGTTGTGAGGGATGGCAGGTTATGTACCCTGCTGTTGGGGGAAGGGGAGGGGAAGGGAGGTGTCAGTGGAGTTTTCATATGCTAAAGAGGGCCTACAAGGTGCCAGGATGTTCCAGGCCTGCCCGAGGCCTTGCCCTTGCTGCTGGATCAATGTTGTCTTTAGATCAGCCATTAACATTAAGATAGTTGGGAGACTTTTTGGTGGGGTGTCACAATCCTGCTATCAATCATCTTTGTTAGTGAGATTTAGAACATTTGTAAGCCAAAGGAGACTCCTGTCTAGCAGGATTGTGAGCTCTGCAAGTTAACTATTTGCTTATTTGTTCAAGGCAGTCAGGGCTGCCTGAGGGATGCTACACTTATGGAGGGGAAAGGGTGAAGAGGGGGTGCAAGGCGCCAGCTCCTGCTTTGTCCTCAGCCAGCCTCCTGCTCCCTCATCATTCCCCCCTGAACAATTTTGACCCTTAAATCTTTAAGGTGGTTGAAGGTGGAAGGTCTCATCTTCTGTAACTTCTTCCTGCTGAATAGGGGCGTAGAGCTGACCCTACCTACTGGGGTCAATATTGATCAGTGGAGGAATGTATAGGGGAGTTATGAAAGGCGGAGGCAGCCGAATCCAGCGCTGACAGTGAAGGAGTGTCTTTGCGCGTGGTAAGGATCATCTGTCGTGGTGAAGTCATTGCAGCGATGGAGTCTCGGCACCAACTAGAGAAACATGGAACAAAGCAACATATTAAAGTTAATAAGGCGATAAAAATGAGAAGCCCGAAAAGGAGATTTGGCCATAGTCCTCCTTCAAACCAGGAACTTAACCATTCACTGAGAGAGAGAGAAGGATCTTGTAGGGCCTTAATCTGGGTATTCATGTCTTTTATTAGTCCTGTGACATTTTTGTGATAGTCTGGAATGTACACACAACATTCTGTCTTGATAATTGCACATGTGCCACCCTGGGCTGCTGTCAGGACATCTAAGGCCATCCTATTTTCTGGAGTGCCTTGGTATCTGTGAGACTTCGGTATTAAGTAGGGAGATTAGCTGGAGTGGTGATAAGTTTTAGTAATGCGCCCATGAATCCAGGCAAGTCCTAAAGCACAGCGACCTATCCATCCTGGAGGAAGCCAGGGCCACAGGTTGGTTCCACATATCCAGTGGGTTCCATTTGGAGCTGGCCATCTAATGCCAGGTCGCCTTGCCCAGTCAGTAGCAAACCAGTCAGTAGCCTGGAGTACTATTACTTGGGAACACATTTCTAGTGATAGCTCCCTCATCACTACTGGGAATCAGCAACTGCAATCCTGGAAGATTAGAAGAACCCCTATCACTTATTTACATTTTTCAAGAGCAGTAGTGCTAGTGAGTTTCTTTTCTTTGTTCTCTTTGTTAATATAATGTAATCTTTGCAGAAGATTGGTCCCTTAGCAACAGATAAAGATGAAGGAGGGTTCAGTGAGTGTGTATCTGTGTGTGTGATTTAGTCAAATTCCACCTTATGCTAATTCAACAAATTACTCACTTTCTATACAAATTCACAGCATTCTTTTTTTTTTTTTTTTTTTTTTTTAAAGATTTTATTTATTTATTTGACAGAGAGAAATCACAAGTAGATGGAGAGGCAGGCAGAGAGAGAGAGAGGGAAGCAGGCTCCCTGCTGAGCAGAGAGCCCGATGCGGGACTCGATCCCAGGACCCCGAGATCATGACCTGAGCCGAAGGCAGTGGCCCAACCCACTGAGCCACCCAGGCGCCCCACAGCATTCTTAAAATAGCCAGTTCCCATTGTGCATTTAAAATACTAAATTGTTTTTGCAAAACTCTGATTTACACCCAACTTTTCGGGAGCATTGTTCCTTTATAAAGCAAAGCCTTTGCTGGTGTTTCTCAGCAAATTCCTAGAACTATAGACAATATGGAAATGGAAGGCCCTGGATACAACAATTGTAATATTTGTGACTCACCCAAAACTTGCTTCCCTTTTAGGATGGGGGATTTCTGGCAGGGAGGAAACAGATTTATTCATTTGTTCAACAAACATTTTGTTTTGCCGAGCGGCTTCTAAGAGCTGAGTACTCTGATAAGTAGTGCAGAAGATGCAAGCAGAGATTAGCACCCATCACACCCTGCTTACAGTTCACAGTGTCTGTCTTTCATTTTCTTGCCATCTTCCAGAGGTAGCTTCGTGCCCACCTGGAGACCAGATGGGGAAGCAGACCCCTGGATTGGTCAGCCTCCAGCCCCGTCCCACACAGACCCTTGCGGAGACCTCCTCCCTATCCTACTCTCCCTGGCACACGTCCCCTCAATAGTCGTTCTTGGCTCACACAACTTCCTCCCCCAACCCGGTGGCCTCCCACGACCCTACACTGGCCCCAGAGAAGGCAAATCAGTCTGACAAATGAAGCTCCAAATTTGGGCTTCTCTTTTTGCTTAAGTTAATTCTTGGTTCTTGTTGGGTATTAACATCTTATTACATTAGGGCTAAGCGTAATTGGCCTGCAGGTGCCCGTGCAAGTGAGAGTTTCTTGGAGTGTAACAGAAGCCTGTGTGGGCTAAGAAGCCAGCAGGAGGTTTGCAGGTATGTGTGGAGCTGGTGATCATGGTGCAGCAACCCCGAGCTCTTCCTGTTCGCCAGGACCTGGGAAACCTGGTCAGTCATAGTATCAGGCAGATGGGACTGTGTGATAAAGATAGACCTCTGGAAAAGGTTGGTCCCTTCTCCAGGGTGAAAGCACTTGTTGCCCCCAAAGGGCAGATAATTCTTATATTCATGGGCCGGGGGGGACACTACTACATTGAGAAACTTCTCCTGACCTGCTGTTTGGCTGCAAGGCCTCAGATGTGGAAGAGTGTTGCAGAAGGTTAGGAAGATGACCTAGGCTCCTCAGAGGCTGACCTGAGTGAGGTCCGCAGAGTCTTTGCTGACACTTGGGGAGAAGGTAATCGCAGAAAGCCAGTGAGAGCAGGGCAGGACAGGGTGCAGCCCTGCAGAGACCTCTGGGGTACAGAGGTGTTGCCTAAAGCAGACCGGCTGACCTGGGCCTTCTGTGTCTCCCTGGAGGACTATTGCTGTACACGCAAACACTCCTGCAGTCAGTTACAGTGTGAGTCTGAAGAGGTGATCTGACTAGCACTATCTTCTCCCTCCAGACAGGATGTCATTTAAGCTTCCTTCGAGGTCTCCATGCTTTTCTCTCCTCTGGGCTACCCTGAATCTGTGCCCCTGTGGGAAATGTGCCCCTGTAGGAAAACAAATCAAAACCACAATGAGATACCACCTCACACCAGTCAGAATGGCTAAAATTGACAAGGCAGAAAACAACAAATTTTTGCGAGAATGCCGAGAAAGGGGAACGCTCCTACACTGTTGGTAGGAAGGCAAGCTGGTGCAGCCACTCTGGAAAACAGTGTGGAGGGTCCTCAGAAAGTTGAAAATAGAGCTACCCTATGACCCAGCAGTTACCCTACTGGGTATTTACCCCAAAGATACAAATATAGTGAAAAGAAGGGGTATGTGCACCCCAATGTTCATAGCAGCAATGTCCACAATAGCCAAACTATGGAAAGAGCCTAGATGTCCATCAACAGATGAATGGATCAAGAAGATGTGGTATATCTATTTACCCATGGAATACTGTGCAGCCATCAGAGAAGGTGAATACTTACCATTTACATCGACATGGATGGAACTGGAGGGGATGACACAGAGAAAATAAGTCAGTCAGAGAAAGACAATTATCATATGGTTTCACTCATATGTGCAACATAAGAAACAACAGAGGATCGTAGGGGAAGGGAGGGAAAGCCGAATGGGAAGAAATCAAAGCGGGAGACAAACCATGAGAGACTCCTAACTCTAGGAAACAAACCTGAGAGTCTCTGGAGGGGAGGTGGGGGTGGGGGGAATGGGGTAACTGGGTGATGGGCATTAAGGAGGGCACAGAAGGTCATAAGCACTGGGTGTTATTTGCAACGGATGAATCACTGAGTTCTGTATCTGAAACCATCGATGTACTATATGTTGGCTAATTGAATGTAAAAAGAAGAAGAAAAAGAATGTACCCCATAGAAACACTGCTCCCCTCTCTTTCTGCCCTTGAGTCCTTGGTCAACCCCAGGCTGAACAACGTGACCCAGCTGTAGTGGGCAATGTCGAAGGCAGGAAGTTGCTATTCTCTGCGTGGGCCCGAACCCGCATCGCAAGCAGAGGCTCAGACTGGTGTGGAATTGAGCTGAAGCCTTTCTCCGTGCCCCGCCCAAGAGACTTACTGGCCTTCCTCAGTGACTCCTTTCCAACTTTCTCTGCCAATTCCTAACCAAAATTCTTTACCCCGCATCTCAATTTTTTTTCTTCCTTAGAAATAAATTACTAGATAGGAGTCAGCTTCTTCCCTACTCTTACGGTTTTTGTAGGAAGGAATTCTCTGTACCCTCCTGGCCCCCTGCTCTACCCAAGTCCCCTCCCACGGAGGAGAGCCCAGTCAACTGAGTGAACACTTAGGGAGGGGAGCAGAGTCCTGCCAGGAAACAGAGCTGACATTTTTACTTCTATCTGCTGTTTCTGTATTTTGGAAATTTTGTGGGGAAAACATGGGTGTTGTATATTGACCTCCTCAAGCCCCAGCAGGCCAAGGCAGAAACCACAGAAACATTTTCAAGAGACAGCTTGTGCCCCAGAGGCATAGGGTAAGCTGGGTGCCCAAGGCCTGGCACCCCATGGTACCAAGTACCCCTTCATGTCTCCAAACCCGTTCAATGTTGCTTTATCTCCCTAAAGCCTCCTGACATGTACGGTTGCCTGGCTGGGTCCCAGGAGTTGCAGAGTGTTGAGTTAGACACTGTGCCCGGCCCTGTGTAATTATCCAGAGTCAAAATGAGTCAGCAGGCAACCCAGATTAAAAACTGTGGCTCCTGACTCAGGCCCACACTCACGGTGCCCACAGTCTGCTGCAGGAAATCTCTGAAGGAGATCTGGGGGGTGGGGAGAGATAAAGGGGAGCCACCAGGGAGCTAGACTAGATTCTGGGTGAGGCAGGAAGGATGATGAAGCATCTCAGGAAGGAAGTCAGGACCCTCCAGCACCCATTCTTCCTTTGTAATTTAGAACCCGCCCCCCTCACCACCCTACACCCCTCTCCCCACCGCTTTCTCCTCCAGCTTGACTCCCTGGAGTTCAGAAGTACTAGCCAATACCTCCTGTTCACAAGAAGCATTTGCTGTAGCTGAATTCTGTGCCCAGCCCCTGAAATACTGACATTGGGAGGGTCCTGTGAACCTAGATAAAACATGTTTTTAAAACGATTTTAGGCTAAGTTCCACTGTCTGTTTTCTGAATTAATTGTGGAGGATTCCCTGAGGAGTTGACCCTTGATGACTCTCATGGAGCAGTAAGCACATGACTATTCCTGTAAAGAAGTCTTGAAATTTCTGAGCCCAGTGTAAGCCCAAATTAAACCCTTTAGAAGACCACTCTATCTTTGACCAACCCTATGACCCAGCCGACCTGGAAGTAAACAGCTCTGGGTGATTCAACAGCATGGTGAATCCATGAGGCCAGTGGACTGATTACTTTTCAGTCTTCAGGGATTTCCAAGTCCTCTTGGGAGCATCACTGACATTGCACGAACCTGTTCAGTCAGAGAGTGGAAGACCTATAGGAGGAGCCAGGACATTTAGCCCACAGAAGGGAATACTCAGACTACGTATACAAAGGGTGCCTTGTGGATATGGGTCAGGCACATTTCGAACGGCCCAGAGAGCAGAACTGTTTTCAATGGGCACAGGTAGTGAATTTTCCGCCACTGGGGAAGAAGTTCAAGAGAGGCTGCATGT
Organism: Mustela lutreola; assembly: GCF_030435805.1. NCBI lineage: Eukaryota > Metazoa > Chordata > Mammalia > Carnivora > Mustelidae > Mustela > Mustela lutreola. Next base: position 66,857,787 of record NC_081298.1, on the reverse strand, counting down.
ACATCAGTCAGAGGGGCCATGTATGACACCCATCAGGTTGCTTCCCACCTGTTATGGGCTGAATGCTTGTGTCCCCCCCAAATTTATCTGTTGAAGCCCTAACCCCCAATGTAGTGGTATTAGGAGGTGGAGCCCTTATGGGGATAAGACTTAGATGAAATCATGAGGGTGAAGCCCCCATGATAGGGTTAGTACCCTTATAAGAAGAACAGACACCAGAGCTTCTTCTCTGTGCCGTGAAGTGAGAAGGTACTTGTCTACAAGTCAGGAAGCAGGTCTGCACCAAGAACTGAATCAGCCAGCACCTTGACCTTGAACTTCCCAGCCTCTGGAACTGTGAGAAAAAATAATCTCTAGGTTAAGCCGCCCAGTCTATGGTATTTAATGTAGCAGCCCAAGCGAAGACACCAGCAGAGTCATTGATCTCACTGAGATTCAAGAGATGAGGTGAGTCTACAACCTTATGAGATGCCCAGAATGTTAGAAAATGGAAACAAAGATTTCTACCTTGCCCCCTCACAGAAGCAGAAAAACCTATGGCTTGTACTTTCATCGGGTTGTGGATAAACAGGAATCTATAGAAGTTGCATGTGCTTCCCTGGGATCTGGAGTGTGCTGTTTCGAGGTGCTGGGTTTCACTGTCTGTCAGGAAGCCACCAGCAGCCTTATAAATCCCCCACCCACTTGGAGCTTGCAATGACAGATACAGATCTGGGTTACTAGAAGGTGACAGCCGCTAGAACCCTCTTGCAGAGAGCACCTCCCAGGTGCCCTTTTCTGTCCATCTACCTCCCCCACCCTCTCATTCACTCAGCGACCATGGAGGTCTAGCTCAGAAGCAGAAAATAAAACTTGCAGGAAACCAAGGAAGGAGGAAGAGCGGGTGAGACTTGAGAGACCTTCAGAAAGTGTCTCTGCCTGCCACCCCCTTCCCTTCCACACCCCAAACCCCTGCAAATCCCTTCTGCCCACAAAACCATCCTGGCGCCTCAGTCCCCAGAAGGGTCACAGCCGCGCCAAGGCAGGAATCCAGGACATTTGCTCACTCAGCCAACCTCCAAGTAGTCATCACGGAAAAGAAAATAGGAATCTGGTCGCTCTTCCTTATGCTGCTTTTATTTTAAATCTTGACATCTTTTAAAGCTACAGAAAAGCAGAAAGAATGGTCTACCCTGCCCCTGGAGTTTCACCACCTAAAATTTAAGCTAAGATTTGTTTTCGCTTTACTTTCAATCATTAAACATTTCAGGTAGAGCTGATATTCATACCTGGTATTCATACCTGGATCCTAATCTTAACATTTCTGTGTTTGTAGAGCTTTCTGTTTATTTAAGTAAAGTAAGTAAAAATAATGTCATTCTAAAATTACAAATGGGGCCGGGCCCCCAGGATATTTTCTGCGCTTGGGGCCCCGCTCAGGGGGTCTGGGGCGGGCGGATCTCAGATTGGTTATCTCTGCCCCTCCTAGTGGGCGGGAGCTACCGGCGAAGTGGAGCGTGGGGGCGGGGGGTCGCTTCCTAGAAAAGCCCGCCCAGGCTTCCGTGGCCTTGGCCTTCCCGCGGCGAGCCATTGTGCGCGCGCCTGGGGCCCGCGCCGCCGGCCAGGGGGAGGTGCTTCCGGAACGGGCGGCCGGGCAGCCTGGCAGGGCGGCCCGCCGGGGGAAGCGCTGGATTCTCTGAGTGGCACGTTCGCCTCCGGCCCTGCCAAACGCCCCGCTGGGTTGGAGGTGAGGGGGCGGCGCCACGCTGGGGTCCAGACCAGATCCTGGGGTTTGCAGGGGCAGCCGGGTTCACTCACTTCTTGGCCAGGTCCGTCCTTCCTTCCTTCCTTTCTTCCTTCCTTCCTTCCTTCCTTCCCCTCATGGTTATAGTACTTTGTCCTGCCAAGCTCTGTGTTGGCTGCTGGCATTACAAAGCCTGGTTTGTGCTTGATTCATTCATTCATTCATTCGCTAATGCATTCTTTCCACCAGTCCTCACTGAGCTCGGCATGGGCCAGACAGTGTTCTAGGCACTGGGGATACAGTCAAGGGTCCTTGCCCCTGAAGTTTTGTTCTAGCAGAGAGACAGACCAGGAACAACCAGTGTAATAAGTAAATGTACCATACTGCTGATGTTAAGTGCTGTGGAAGCAAAGAAAGAGGAGGGGGTAGGGAAACCAGGAATGGGAGTGGGAGACCTAGTTGCCAAACAGCACTCGGGAGGAAGAACATTCTAGGTAGAGGGAACAAGCGTGGAAAGCTCTGAAGTGGGAGCTTGCCTGGTAGAACGTACAGTACAGAGATGGTGTTTCCCCTCAGCCACCTGTGCCCCGCCTGGACTCTCCCAGGAAAAAAAATCTCCCTGCGACAGGGCGCCCGGTGAGTGGCCGCCTCTGTCCCTGGTGCCTCGGCTTAGTCTGCAGAATCACATGTGTTCACCTCGGGATGCCCAGAGGTATTCTCATTATCTGGGCTTGCTTTCTGTCTCCGGTTCCATGCCTGACTCCCCACGCTTTGCCGCATACCCTGCAGCTTGACCAGCGACTCCTGGCTCCCCAGGGCCACCGTGCTGCCTTGGGCCTTGGCACACGGTGTCTCCTGGAATGTCATACACATTCCTGAACCTGTGTCCACCTGACAAGCCCTTACTCTTCCTTCAAGGTTCTGTGCAACATCACGTCCTCCATGAAGCCCCTTTTCACTTTCCTTTGAACTTTAGTTCCGGCCCATCCTCTGCTTATGTGACGCCTGGCACAGACCTTGACAGGCAAGTGTCTGGCCACGTGGCAATTACGTGTTGACTTGCTGGTGGCCCCAGTGAGCCTGGCCCTCCCTCCCTTCCCTCTATGACCTCAGCAACCAGCACCTGCCTGGCACATAGTATGTGCTCAATAAAAGCAACTCAACTGAGTGAGTGCACACTACTTGGGTGCTTTGGTTCCCTAAACACTCTGGGGCTGAATCAACCAGCCCACAGCTTACTCTTGGATATTTAACAGACTGTAATCACAGCTGTGGACTCCCGGGTCACGGATTTCCTGTGGGTGAGGGACTGGCTGGGGTGGAAAAGGTCTTCATTTTAACCACAGAAAATGGCTGGCTCCAGGGGCATTGTTGTCTGAGAGAATAGGAGAAGCTGCCCCCCTCTCTAACCCCACCCTAGCCCTGAGTGCCAGGCTGTGGCCCGCCACACAACTCCTGGAAACCCTGGTCAGAAATCGGCTTCCTCTCCCTCCCACCAGGACTCTGAGCACTCCTAGGGCAGTGGCACTTACAGAGAATGAAGTAGGCAGGCTGGCCAGCGACCCCTCGGCCCCCCAAAGCCAGTCTTCCCTTGAAAGTCATTTTCTTCCTGTTCTGACATCCACAATCCTAACCCCGCCCCCTGTCCTTGAACATGGATGGCCCAGAATGTTTTCGGGCTCTCCTCCTTGTCTCCATCCCCTAACAATTCCCACCTTCTCCTTTCAATGTTAGAATCATATCCAGATACTTCTGTTTTCCAAGTCTCCAAGCAGAGAGATGACTCTTAGTGTCAAAAGTCAGTCTGGACACCAAAACCTGGTGTCCTGGCTCCTCTAAAAATTGAAGCTTAGCTCCCCTGTGTGCACTTTTTGTTTTTACTCTCCCGCATCACCAACCTCTTTGCAACAGTCCACCTTACAGCCCCTCAAGCACTGTCTCAGTTCCGAGCTTCCTCTGTCCTGGATGCCTTCCCTGTGCCTCCCCACCAACCCAGTCCTACCAAATGCTTCTGCATATGAGTCTGTCTAGTAGACAGCCTTGGGTCACTGGTCTCTGAGCCTTGGATCATGTATGTTACCACGTATGGTCGCCATTTATTACCTAGACAGCCGACCTCGAGAGCTCTTAAGGTCCCTTCAGTCCTGTAGTTCTATCCTGACCGGGCGTTTTTGCTGTCATCTTTTGCAAGTTTACTTTTCCATTCACAGAGGAAGAGTCTTGAGGACCAAGACTTTGTCAGTAGGCATATTCTATGCTGTACCAACGCCTGGTACGTCGTAGCAGAATCGGTGTGGCTTTGCTGATGGAAGTTTCCAGACCCCACCTCCAGACAGTCCTGTCTTCAGTGGTTCCCTGCTCAGCCGTCATGTGCTGGGGCTGCCACACACAGGCTTCAGAAGGGGAGCTGAGAAATACATGCATATCGAGGGATCAGAGATTTCATACATTTGTCTTCCAAAGGGAATCTTCATTGACAGAGGTGCCTGGGAAGAGCGTGAGGGACCACCGTTGCGTTTTAACGGTGGAATGGCAGTTATCCGCAAGGGAGAAATGGTTGGCATGGGAACCTTTCTTGGAGCCATTCACTCATACCGCTTTCCCTGCCCGCTTTTGGCTGGGTAGGCTGTCAGTTCTAGACGGGGCACGGGGGCAGGGTGCTGGGGGTGAGGGTTTGTGGGGGACGGGTTGGAAAGAGGAGGAAGAAACTGTCCGTTTACAGGGAAACTCACCTCTTGCTCCCTTACTCCATGGAGACTTTACTTTTCTAGATGCTGCCACCATGAGAAGAAACCTTGTGGTTCAGTTGCCTGGGAGGAGGGGAGCAGGTGTCCTCCCTGCTCCTCTGTCCCTGGTCAGCAAGGCTGCCCAGAGCTCCCGCTAGCATCTCACTCTGAGGAAGAGCTGTGGGAAGGAGCTGACTCTGTTTTCTTGGACCCATGGACCCAATGGGGAGACAAACGTTACTCTACTGTAGTAGAGTGGGCCAGACTGCCAATGGTGCATAAGACTCAGGATGGGAAAACCAGGTGCCCGGATGCAGAGGGAAGGTGGGATGAACTTGTATTTATTGAGCACCTATGGTATGCCACACACTGTGCTAATCACATTTACATCTGTGACCTCCTCTAATCTTCCCCCAAATCTTGTGAGATAATTGTCATTAGCTGCATTCCCCAATGCAGTTTATTTCCTCTCACACCCTTTCTCCATTGTTCTTTTTCCTGTTTTGTTTTGTTTTTTTTCTTTTCTGGTCATAAAGTAATTAGTGTTCATTATAGACATGGTATATGAAAATAATACAAAAGTGCAAGGAAGAGAAGAAAATATCTCTAAACTCACAACAAAGAACTATCATTAGCACTTACATGTGCGTATTCCAATTTTTAAAATTCATCTTAAATATATGTGATATCACCTTGTACACACAATTGTCCATTCTTTTTTTTTTTTCTGCAGACTTTTATACTAAAAATATTTTCGCGTCCTTAAAAATTCCAAAACCATATCTGTAGCACCTTCGCGGGACTCAATTCTGTGGATACACAATGAATTTTCCTGTTTCCCAACTGTCAGGCATCTGTTTTCCTATCATTTGAAATGATAAATTATGGTTCAGTAACATCTTGGTACTGACATCTTCTTATGAATTTCTGATTTTTTTTTTTTTTTAAGGATACATTTGAAGACCACTTAGGGGCTGAACAGTGTAATCGCAATTTTAAATAGGAGTTTAAATTTCTAACTTCAAAAGTGAGAGTTGTTTAATGTGAAAAATTAGAACACTTAAAAAAGAAAACAACATTCCTAACTTTTCAAGTGGCCATTATTAACCTTTTGGGGTGTTTATTTTTCAGTCCTTTTTCCAATGACATAGATGTGTAAGTATAAATAAATAAAGTTGCAAGAATGGGTATTACATGGTATGTCCCATGCTACAGCCTTCTTATCAGCAAGCCCTGCACTGTGTTCATTATATTATTGATTATCTTTGACCGTATTACTCTTACTTTAAGGCTACATCACACAAATTGAAGCATTCTTTTACTAGTGGCCATTTAGAGATTTGTTTCCAAAACTTTCCTATTAGTGACTCTGTTACGAATATCTGAACATCTTGAACATCTGTGAGTATTAATCTTTGACCTCATCTCTGATCATATCCCTTTGTACGCATTCCTAGAAGTGCAGTTACTAGGTCAAAGTGTACAAGTGTTGTCAGAACTGTTGGTACATATTGCTTACTTGTGTTCCGAAAAGCATCCTTATAACCAGAGATCGCCTGTCTTACCATATCACTCTAAAACTGATCATCATTCATGTTTTTAATTTTCACTTTTATTGTTAATGATCATGTTTGAAATGTTTATCAGCTATGTGTACTTCTTTTAAGGAATGTTCATGACTCCTGTTCACCCTACTGTTTTTGTCTTTGGTGTATTTCTTGATGTTTTAGGTGTGCTCTTTATATTTTAAAGATATTAACCCTATGTCTATCATATTCATTCTTGAAGAATTTTCCAAGTAGAAAAGATCTCCATTTTTATGGATGAGTAAACTGAGACTCAGTGAGGAAATGAATTATCCAAGGTCACCCAACTGGCAAGGGGTCTAGCTGGGATTTGAGCCCAGGTCTTACTAGCTGTAGAATTCTTTATCAGAAAAAAAAACAAGAAGAGAAGAGGAAATAATGGTAGCTATGGAAGTCTCCGTGGTGGAGCTTGAGCATGTTCTGTATACAGGATGAGTAGAAGTCAGCTGCTGGAACGGTGGGGGATGTTTATGAAGGAGGAGGAGGAACACAGTGCTGGGGCCTTGGAAGCCAGGAAGGGGCCTGGCCTGGTGCCAGCTGTGCGTCTCTCTGGTCATTGCCTTCGAGCTTAGGGACATGCTTCTGGCATCACTGGTACCTTTGTGACCTTTCAGAGGACTGCCTCCAGCAATTACCCACATCCTCCCCAGTTTTATGTGCTGTCCCACAACCTTTGGTTTATTCTCACCTGTATGTATGTTCTCAAGGCCTTAAGAGGCCACTTGTTACCACTTTCACTGATATTTAGGGATGAGAGAGACACTGGAGGGCACACCCTCAGAGGGGTCCAGAACCAGAGGTCTTCTTTGATCGTCTTTTCTTACCCAGTTACATATCTTCTAACCCTCACTTCTATGGATGCTTGCTAATTGCCAGGGAAAGAAAGGGGAAGAAGGCGGAAGACAGGATTGTCAATTTCCTTAGGGTGGGCTCTCCCACCTAGCCTAGAAGCTCCCTGACGTCTCTGCAGCCCTCTCCACCTCCACCCTTCCTGTCCCTAGCACGGCCCACACTGAGACTGGGCTCGGTAAATGTCTGCAAATGGCTGACAGCGGGGGCAGCCCACCGCGGAAGGGTGCCTGGCTCTCCTCCCTCCTCCAGGAGGGACCGGATGTAAAAACAGCAAATAAATATAGCAGTTTGATTTTTCATTCTGGGTCAGGCAGATGCCCTTTAGAGCGAGGGCAGAGGAAGGGAAGGGGGAGGTAGTGTAGGAAGGGGAGAGCGGGGAGGTCCCTTGTTACTTGCCCTCTTCTCTTTCATGGTTCCAGCTGCACCCATCCTCAGGGAGTTTGGAAATGCCTAACATTTTATCTTGGCAGTTAACTGCACTGTGGGAAACGGATGGAAACTGGCAGATTTGGGAGCCTTGGTGGAAACAGGGATGGAAGGACAGAGAGGCTAGTGTCTGTGGAGGTGGGAAGAGAGCTGCTGTGTTCTGCAGGTTGACGGGGAATAATAGCACATGGAAGTTTGATCTCCAGAGAAGAATAAGGAGCATCAGAAATTATGGGGCACCTGGGTGGCTCAGTGGGTTAAAGCCTCTGCCTTCGGCTCAGGTCATGATATCAGGGTCCTGGGATCAAGCCCCACATGAGCCCCACATCGGGCTCTCTGCTTGGTGGGGAGCCTGCCCCCCACCCCCCCACCGCCTCTCTGCCTACTTGTGATCTCTGTCAAATAAATAAATAAAATCTTAAAAACAAAAAACAACAACAAAAAAAAACTGGATAATCTTCAAAAACTCCTGTCAGGTCACCTGGGTGGCTCAGTCAGTTGAGCGTTGGACTCTTGGTTTCAGTTCAGGTTGTGATCTCGTGGGTCACAGGATTGAGCCCCATGTTGGGCTCTGTACTCAGTGGGGAGCCTGCGTGAAGATTCTCTCCCTCTGCCCCTCCCTCTACTCTCTCTCTAAAAAAAAAAAAAAGGAAAAAGAAATTGTCATTGTATGGGTGACTCTGAGAGCAGAGCAGCAATCTCCATTCTTAATCTCTTTAAAAGGCAATGGGTCTGTAGCACTAACAACAACAATATGTCCTGGGGCTTACATTCAAGGAATAACAGAACAAAGGATGGGGGAAGGGATCACAAAGGGTTTAGGTTCTCATATGCAAATTCCAGGTCCACTGTGCTCAATTGAGGAGGCATATTGTAATCCTTAGAACAAAAAGTTGAGAAATCAAATCAAGAGGCCTAGCTGCAAATCCCAGAAAGGAGGTAAAATGGAATACTAAATTATAATCCAAGACTGATCTGAAAGAGCCCAAGAAACGCGAGCAAAGAGCTAATGAGAAACCGAACAGAAAATAAATGATAACACCTATTAATTATAATATAATCCAATCTAATGAGATGATCGCTAAAGGCTTTTCCAGCTTCTGGTATCTCTGATTTTGGGCCACACCGTGACCGTGTCTACTAGTGATTTGGATGCCGAGTTTGTGAAGATGAGTTACGGCAAAATTGGGAGGAGAACGGGTCTGCTGGTTCCGGGGTCTGTGATTAGCCCCCTTGAGACAGTAATTATGGGTCTGCCGGGGGCGATTAGCGTAACTAGTTGAGGTGATGATTTGGTTAGAGTCAGAGAAGCTGTCAGTGCTACCCCTCAGGCCCGAGTGAAGGCCTGGGTTAGAGGTCTGCTTGATGTTACTGCTGGACTCGGCTCGCTGGGGAGCTCTGTGGGCTGAAGGAAGCTGGGTTCAGGAAGGCGAGGTTGGGGGGCACCTGGGGGCCTCAGTCATTAAGCGTTTGCCTTTGGCTCATGTCATGATCCCAATATCCTGGGATGGAGTCCCGCATCAGGCTCCCTGCTCAGAGGGAAGCCAGCTTTTCCCTCTCCCACTCCCCCTGCTTGTGTTCCCTCTCTCTCTCTCTCTCTCTGTCTCTCTAAATAAATAAAATCTTAAAAAGAAAAAAAAAAAAAAAGGAGGCAAGGTTGGGTGGGGCTTCTGCTCAGGGAGGGTAGGCAGGTATTCCCCATCGTTCATAACTCTTTCTCCCAGGACTTTTTCTCTTTCTCTTAACAATGCAGTGCAATAGCCATTCAGTCAAAAACATTTATTGATGGCCTGATATTTCCTGATTACCCACCAGGGGCTACTCTAGGGACTGGGGATGCCAAAGTTGCTGAGCCCACCCCCACTGGGGTTCTGATGGTGGGAGACAGAAGCAAATGTGATGCTGGGGAGCAAAACCAGGCCAGAGGGTGGAAATGGAGAAGACCCTATGCCTGAGGGCAGTGAAGGGCCGGTGGTGGAGGAGGGGCAGCATGCTCAGGAGGCCTGGAGCCCCAGGCACACTGAAGGCAGCGGAACGGCCTGGGAGGTGGGCACACCCGGAGCTCAAAGAAGGAGCCTCAGCTGGGCCAAGAAGGGACTGTCCTCCACTTTGGAGAGAAGCCTCCTGAAGCTGTAAGGAAGGGAGTGACATGGTCTCATCAGAGATTCAAAGATGACTCCGGCTGCTCGGCTGCTCTGAGGAGAATAGCCTAGAGCAGCGACCAGAGAAAACCAAACAAAAGAGAACAATGGGCAGCGAGATAGGAGTTCTGGAATCCTCAGTGTGCTGTGTGTGATCTTGGGTGCGTCACTTAGCCTCTCTCCTGTGTTATCTGTCTGTCGAATGCCAGGAGTAGGATCTAGGCTATTTACGTCACAGAGACAGGGTAGCCATCGGTGATTTAAACCAGTACCTTTAAAGGACAAAGGGCTGTACAAAACAAAGGCAGTGGCCTCTTCTTGCCCCTCGGGATATTGGGCATATGAAATTCTAGTGATGAAATGGGGTCTGTGTCATAATCACTTGAGTTCGTTTCCTCTGTGAGCAGCATGGCGGCGTCTGAGTCTTCCCTCGCACAGGGGCTGGTTAGCTCATTTGGTTAATGAGGCCAAACTCAACTCCAGATTCTTGCCCTCCGTTCCCAGGCCACAGGCTCATCAGACTTCCTCTTCACTGGATGTCACCAGTCACACCAGTCCCACCGAACCAGGGGCCACCCCCCACCACTGAGGGAGCCCCCCGTGCAAGGGAATGAGCGCCCCCCCAACCTCTCACCCCCCAGGGCTGAAGGTCAACTTCAAACCAACTCCACTGCTGAGCCATGGCCTCTTCAGAAGAGGGAGCCTCACCCCAGCTTCTCACAGGGGCCTGTGGGATCCACAGAAACCCCTAGGGAGGGACTGGTGTGTTAGCCGTGTTGTTGCTGCTGCCAAGGGAACTACCTCTGTTGTCACTGGATTGGGAAAGAAAGCCTGTGACACATCAAGAAAGATTTCTGTGTTCCTCCAGCCCTGCAGGCTGGATTCCAGCGGAAGGCCATTTTGTGAAACACGTGTGCAAAGCAAAAAACAAACAAACAAAAAACCGCAAGAAGCCAGATTTGAGGCACACTTACCCTTTGGGCAACGTGGAGGTGATTTGGGGGCCTCCGCATTGTGTGTGCATTAAATCTCCCTTCGCCCTCCGGCATTCCTCCAAGGAGATGTCATCATCTTCATTTTACAGACTGGGAAACTTGTGTTCAGAGATCGTGATGGATTTTTTTTTTTTTAAGATTTTATTTATTTATTGACAGACAGAGATCACAACTAGGCAGAGAGGCAGGCAGAGAGAGAGGGAGGGAAGCAGGCCCCCTGCTGAGCAGAGAGCCTGATGCGGGGCTCCATCCCAGGACCCTGGGATCATGACCAGAGCCGAAGGCAGAGGCTTAATCCACCTAGACACCTAGGCGCCTGAAAGTGATGGATTTGTCCAAGTCCGTCAGGTGGGCTGCAGAGCTGGGAGTCAACCCAGGTCAGCCTGCTTCCAAAGCCTCGAAGCCTTGTGCACCTCAGGCCTTAGGCTTACAGCCCTAGAGTGTTTAGGATACCTCCCCATTCTTCTTTCCTTGAAGGCCAGCACTCCAGACATTCTGGGAACCCCTCAGGCCAGAGATAATTGAGGACAAAGTCAGAGCTCTTGGGGCTGGTTTGTCATTTACTCCATCAAAATACTCAATCAGCCAGTAAATATTCATTAGTGGGCTGGGTGAGAGGTCTGGCGGGCAGGCAGGCCAGAGGTGTGCAGATCCCAAAATATTTTGAGAGCAAGATGCAACAACGTCTATGCCCAGAGGAGAGGCCATGCTGGCCACCGAGGAAGGAGCTGACCAGGGGGTAAGAGTAAGTAAGTCAGAGTCAATGAAATGCAGACAGGGGCCAAAGGCTCATGTTATGGCCTCAGCTGTCACTATGGGAAAGCAGGGGGCCTGACTACTTCCCTTTCCCAAGCCTGGGGCTCGGGTCCTGCATCTCCCTGGAGCACAGCACAAGGCCGTCCCGGGGCCACTGGGAGGGCCAAGCACAGACTTCGTGCCCGTCTCGGGCTAGCCCAGGTGCCCCAGGTGCCCCAGGCACAGACCCTGGCCCCACTGTCCATTTTCCCTACAGAGACATCCTCTGAGCACTGCCAGCCATTAGCTGGCATCAGCGATGACTGGCTGAGTGGTGGAGGCTGCCTGGAGCCTGGATGCAGAAACTGAGCTAGGAAAAGGGATTTCTTCCTATGTTGGGGGGTGCCCCTGGGGAAAAGGGAAAATCAGTAGGAAAGTCTATGCGGGGCCAGTGTGGTGCCCTCTAATAAGTGCGATTGGGCCCTGGCTCCTCTAGGGTGACAAGGTGACAGGGCGTGGGGCTCAGCTGTTTGGCCTGCTTCAGGACCTCTGGCAGGGAGAGAGGGCAGAAAAACCTGCCCTTCCTGCCATGTGGGGCTCCCTGCCCCCCTCCCTCCCTCCCTCTCTCTCAACACTATTTTAAAAATGTTAACTAGAGGCTTACCTGGTCCCCACCCATGTACTCAAGGAGAAGGGGAGGGAGTTCAGCTACATAGACCTACCCCAGTGGCTGGGGAGGGGGAAAAGTGGGTCCTCCCTTCCAGAAGTAGGCTCATTTAGCAAAAGCAGAAGAGAGGGGTCTTTACTAACTTTTAAAAAATGTCTCTTAATCTTAAATTGATTTAAAATTATATCAAATACTAAGCTTTAAAGATATGGAATTTATATTAGCATGCAAGATTTAGGTTTTTTAGTCTATTTTGAGACTAGTCTGTCTTGCTAAAGCTTTCCCTTTGGAACCCAATAACGGTGTAAGAAACTATGACATTGATAGGACATTAATCATCACATTTCTAAGGTGCTTCTGGGCACTTTGCTGGACCTGACCCTGAGAGTCTGGGAAGTAGGAGCCACTAGTATCCCCGTCTTGCAGATGAGGCTACTGGGACTCAGAGATGTCGAATGCATCCATGACCACCTAAGAGGTGGTGACCAGAATCTGGGCTCAGGCTTGAGACTCCAGGCTGACCACTGGACTCCGCAGCCCCTTTTTATGCACAACCTCTGGGGCCAAAGGAGGCAAGAGCCATGTTTAACCTGCCTGCTCATTGCAAGCCGCCCCAGCCCAGAGCACTGAGCTCACACAGACCCGGTTTAGTCAGATCGGGTCCTTATGCTTATATAGGGCTTTGGACTTTCCCCATTCTGTGGCTTGTTAATAATGTCTTAACTTGGAAGAAAAATGAATGTAGGAACAGATGGAGATGGGACATGTTTGTTCCTCATGCCTTCTCTTGAGATCTGTAGGCAAAACCTCTCCAGCATTTGTCGTCCCTGTGCCCAGCCAGCCTGAGTGACCTCAAGTCACAGAAGCTTGCTGGAGGATCACCTTGCACGCATCTTTCCCACTGGTTCATCAGAAATAGTCCAGGCAGGCCTGCGGAGAGCGTCCTGCCCACCTCAGCTCTCTCTTCTGCAGATACTAATGGAAGTAGCCTCTTTATCTCTGTGATCATCATGGCTGGTAAAAGTGTGGTCATTGAAAGCCTCAAAGTCAGTAGAGAGTTCTGGAGAGAAAAGGTATATTCACTGGGAGAGAGGACTGGGGAGAGAGAAAGGAAAAAGTGTAGAGAAGAAGAGAAGCAACAGGCACAGGGAGCAGGTAGGGGGTGGGTTTGCCCAGGGCAAGACATGCAGTAGAAACTTGCAGGGCCTGGGAACTCCCTCTGGGGCCACTCCTCACAGTTCTGGGCTTCCTCCATGTTGTTTACACCTAAATATCTCCTGAGCTGGACTGTGGGGAGAGTCTGAGTTGCCGCTGAACCTACTTAACTCTCCCAAGATGCTGAGGCCCCCACAGCTACCCATCTCTACTCCCAGGGCCATGCAGTCAGACCAGCATCCCCTCAAACTTCGGGGCTGTAATAATTGGCTCCTTGCTTAGAGCGAGTGTACCCTAGGAGATTCTAGAATGTACGGGAATTTTGCTCTGATGCTCATACTTAGTATGCAAAATTCTAGTATGCATTGAACATGAAGGTTTTATAAAATCTGGGCTGAACAAGAAAGATAAACTGTTCTTAAGAAGGGCTGGGCAGCCCTGAGCCAAGGGCTGCCCTGGGCAAGGATATCCATGCCCCATTCCACATATGCTCCCCGAGTTTGCAGAGAAATACTCACCACTGTATATTGGTGTCATCACTTGCCACAATGGCCACTTAATTCTTGGGAGCAAATCATGGTGGGAAAGCTGGAATGTCATGGCTAAAAGATGAGGGTCATGTTCCGTTCCTCACCAGTCAGGGGTCGAGGTCATCCTCCAAATGTCCCATATAGATGTTCTAAGTGCTCTGCAGATCCAGAAAGAGCTTTTAACCTGACAGCTGACAATAATAACTAAACCTCCCCCAAGGGTCTTCTGTGCTACTTCTGTATGGCCTGCCTTTTGCTTTGAGAGGGAAAAGAGAGGATCCAGTCCCCCCTCTCAGACCAAAAATGCTCTTCTGTAATTTCTCTGACTAGCAAACTCCAGGTCACCCTTTAAGGCACAGCCAAAATTTCACCTTTTCTGCAGACTTTCCCTAATATCTCCCACCTCCAGCCAGGCCGACAGAATCATTCTCCTTTCTGGACTCCCAGAAAAACAGAGTTTTAAACTTCTCATGTGCGGTATTTTGTCTGTTTACATGTTTGTCTCCAACAGTGGACTGTGAGTTTAGAGGGTAGGGCTGTGTTTTTTGTTTTTTGTTTTTTCATCTTTCTAAGCTGAATTTTTAACCACGTTGTTGATAGGGGCTGGACATTTGATAAATGTTTAAGAAGGGAAGGATGAAGGAATAAAATTAATTACTTAAAGATCAGAACACATACAAAGGGGATGAGGCCTCACGTGCAATGAAATTTGAAGAGAGAGTTTGGAAAGGTACATTTTTGTTTAATTTTTTAGAGATTTTTAAAAAAAAATTATTATTTGACTGAGAGAGAGAGAGAAAGCACAAGTAGGCAGAGCAGCAGGGGGAGAGGGAGAAGCAGGTTCCCCACTGAGCAAAGAGCCCCAACATAGGGCTCGATCCCAGGACCCAGGGATCATGACCTGGGCTGAAGGCAGATGCTTAACTGACTAAGCCACCCAGGTAGGAGGTGGGATTCCCCAGGTGCCTCTGTGTTTTCTTTTCCTAACAGGTAATGTTACTGTGCAGTTAGTTGTCTGTGGGTCTCTCCAGTACTCTTCTAAGTATGGCCGTGCTTATGAACCTTGGGCATTGCGAGCTTCACTTTGATACACAGTGAACTCTGGGCTCCCTGCCTTGGCATCTACTTAGGGTTTTGTCACTAGCATGGTTTTATGTCACACGGCATCTCTCTACCATAAATCACTGTCTGACGAAGGCCCACTTTCATTTCACCTAAAATAGAATACTCAGGAGGGCTAATCTGCTATAATGTAAAGTTAAAGATTAAGGTTAAGTCCTAGTCTAAAATCTCTGAAACATCTGTGCCTCCACTTCCCCTGGGGTAGGTCACTGAGCACACTGGTCCCAGCTGGGCTTGTGACCCCCAGCATCCATCACCAGAGCCAGCAATTCTCTGAGGCAGACCAAGAGGAAAAGCTCAGAGTTTAAAATCTTTTTTTTTTTTTTTTTTTTTTTTTTTTTTAAAAGATTTTATTTATTTATTTGACAGACAGAGATCACAAGTAGGCAGAGAGGCCGGTAGAAAGAGAGAGAGGAGGAAGCAGGCTCTCCGCAGAGCGGACAGCCCGATGCGGGGCTCGATCCCAGCGTCCTGGGATCATGACCTGAGCCAAAGGCAGAGGCTTTAACCCACTGAGCCACCCAGGCGCCCCCAGAGTTTAAAATCTTAAGTATTTACAGGCACATTCTCAGAATTGCATTGCTGGTTTTCTTCACAGGGCAAAGACAGAGGTATGCACTCAGAGAAAAATGAAGCATTTTAAATGGGGTTTGTGTGGGGACATATTTCTGGCCTTGGCACCTGGGGAGCTGCATGGGTATGTATGCGTGTGAACATACAGGTGCATTTGGGGCCTGTTAACATGGGCCCCTGATGCTTACCCTTCTCCCTCTGCTACAGAAGGACCCAGCTGCAGTCCCAGAACGATGCTGACAGGAAAAGCCCTTACACAGCCATAGAAATCATAAAGGGGCAAACTGTTCCCTCTTCCTTTGTAAATTAATAAATTTCAAAACCAACTCCTGTAGTATCCAGATGGCCTAAATGTCATGTATCTATCCTTCTCACTTAACACAGCTCCTAAATTTCAGTTGTCTCTTGTTATCTCCGACCATTTCTTTTTTTTTTTTTTTTTAAGATTTTATTTCTTTATTTGACACAGAGAGAGAGATCACAAGTAGGCAGCAAGATAGGCAGAGAGAGAGGAGGAAGCAGGCTCCCTGCTGAGCAGAGAGCCCGATGTGGGACTCGATTCCAGGACCCTGGGATCATGACCTGAGCTGAAGGCAAAGGCTTTAACCCACTGAGCCACCCAGGTGCCCTTCTCCAACAATTTCTTGAATCTGCAGCCACTCTGCTGGGTAGATATGACGACGAGTTTCGGGGCAAGCCTTTTCTTGGTTTGTGAGGTTTTTTTCCTTCTGTTAGCCTAGATCTGAAATTTAAACCTGGAGAGTGGGCCAGACAACACTGTGAACTTCTCTCCACAGATAAGCTCCCTCGCAGACATTGCTGGGTGCTTTGGGGTCTGCCGTAGGGGTGGTTTCACACTGTCAGGAGAATTGTTCTGAATGAGATCAAGGGAAGGTGAGGTGAGAAGATTCTGGAAACCAGCTCCCACCGAGTCAGACTTTAGCCAAGCACCTGCTTCGATAAGATGCCAGAGTGATTAGTTTTCCATGCAGGAAACGGAGGCCCTAAAGATGCAGTTATGTCCTGAGCTAAGGAGTCCACAGATGGCCTCACTTCTCTGCCCACTGAGGCTTCTGGGGCAGAGACCACCGCTTAATTCAATGATTTATAGCCGATCCAAACATCAGAGCCTAAAGTCTCTGAGATCCAGTGCTCTCATTTTAAAGAGCAGGAGACTGAAGGCCAGAGATAGAAAATTAGTTGTCAAGGACTTAGCTTTTTTATTTTTTATTTTTTTAATTTGAAAGAGATAGTGGGAGAGTGAGAGAGCATGAGAAGGGAGAGGGTCAGAGGGAGAAGCAGAGCCCCTGCTGAGCAGGGATCCTGATACAGCACTTGATCCTGGGATTCCAGTATCATGACCGGAGCCAAAGGCAGTTACTTAACCGACTGAGCCACCCAGGCGCCCTGTTAAAGACTCGTTATCTGACTGTAACTTCCTTGAGAAATGTTGCATGTCTCATTGATCTTGGTATACCAGTGCCTAGCAGGATAGCTGGCATATAGTGAGCATTCCCTGGAGGCTGATCAAATGACTACTGCATACAGGTGATAGAGTGAATGAATGAATGAATGAATGACTCTATCGGCCAAGATTCTTAGCTGCGAGTAATAGAAATTATACCCAGCAATTCGAGAAGAAATGATTTCTCAAAAAGGTTCTGGTTATCTCACAAAATCTTGGGGAGGGGAGTCACTGGGGGAGCAGGTTCAGAGGTTAAGGCAAACAGGAGTAAAGCCCCCCACTGGAACTCCGCTGTGGGTCACTATGGCCAAACCAACAACTCATGACTGTGGATGCTGATGCTACAAGTGCCGGCACCAAGATGTTGTCAGCAAGGTGGCAACCGCTCTGTGAGGTGCCTCCTTCCCCCGGATTCAACGAGATTCAAAGTTGGGGAAATGTGTCTGATTCAAAGAACATGAGTCACATGTCCACACCCAAGGTTCTGGGGAAGCTGAGATGGTCTGCCATTTTTACTATTTTTTTTTTTTTTTGAAGGGAAAGGCTTTTCTTTAGTAAATCCTTGCTTTATAAGCTGAGTGAGGAACTCCCCAAACAGAGAAAGGTGCTCAGGTTTGGATGCTAAGGAGCTAAGGAGAGAGAAGATGTCCATTGTCATGAATAAATGAAGACAATGGAGGTACAAGATGTAAATACATTGTGCATTTGGCTAACTCTTGCCTCTATTTGCCCCATTTGGCTGACCCTTGCTACAGGATGTCCTTCCCTCTTGCTCCTCAGTTTCCCCGTTATTTATTTCTGGGAGACCCTGGAACATATTTCACAAGTTCTATCTGTAGCAGCCATTTTTTCCCTACCCTTCTACAGCACCGCCTGTGATTTCCATCTCTAAGGCCCTCTCCAAAATGAGGACGGTACGTTTGCCATTACTTCTTGTGCCCAATTTTTTTTTTTTTCTTATCACCTCATGAGTGCCTTCCAGTGAATCAGCAGCACTGTGGTTTCTGACATCAGCCCCATGCCCAGCCCTGAAAGAGGCCTCAAGACCCCCAAGAGAGTTATGTCGAACAAATGGGATTTGTATGATACAACCAGAAGGCAACACTATTATTTTCTTCCATTAAACTTCTGAGTGGTCCACTTGACAGATTATTTAGTTCCCACTTTGAATAAAATCTCAGTGAGGTCCCAAGACTTTTAACGTCGCTCTTCAGTAGTAAAAATAGAAATTCCTTTGCTCATACTAAATAAATGTCGGAGTCTGGTAGATAATGAGAATTCTAAGCTTCACCCCGACTCCAAGCTCTGTCCTCCCCAACTTAGACTTGCTTCAACCTGGAAACCTGAGCGGACAGGAGGGAAGATGCGGTCTGTTGCTTGCACCCTAGGATCTTGGCTGATAGATGAATTTGTTCACTTATACATCTGCGTATCTCTTCGGTCAGCATTTACTGAGTGCCCCTTTTATGCCAGATGCCATGTTAGGTACTGAGGAGCCTAAGATATTTCCTTACCTACCACCTCTACACCTAAAGCCTCTATTGGCCTACGCTGGCCCCTCCAGGCTAGGAGAGGGGGAAAATAGGATAGGAAAGCTTGTCTTTCTCTTATTCTTTCTCATCTTCTTCTTCTCCTTTTTACTAGCACGAGTATAATTTCTCTTTGGTTTTCCCTGGCAAGGCAGCTACTTGCCTCTTCGGTACCTTTGTGGATTCCTTAGATAGTCTCCTCCAACTGCAACCCCTCGTGGTTCTAGAAGGGCCCTCCTCTGGCGGGTCACTTGTGGGCTTCCTCAGCATCCGCCTCCCCAGATACCTCCATCTCTTTCTGTTGAGACCTTTTGGAACAGGTGCACATGGCAAGATCCTCTTAAAAATCCTCAGTGGGTGTTTCTTCTGTGAATTCCACATCTGGTCTGTAAACATCACGTTCTGTATTGGACCTTCTGGTTATTGCCCAGATTCCCCTTTGGGAAAGAAGGGCTTTTCCTTCCCGGGTGCTATTGCCTAAGGCCATAGCCCTTGACTGATCAGGGCAGCAGTAGAAAGACCTGGCCCCTTTACTCCACTTTGGGACAACTCTGAAGAGCCATTCCAGCTTCAGACACCCTGAGGGGTTGGATGAGACCTTTATGGAGGCTCTACTTTGCCCTCTGTCCCAGTCCCACTTCTGTCCCTTCCCTCCCCCAGGTGCTGATCCCAAGGGCACTCCCTCATGAACCTGCTGAATGCTAATCCCCTCCTCTTGTTCGCTTGTTGGGGAATCCAACTTGCAAAGTACACAGTGCCATGACTAGGTAAGTGAGAGTAAGCCTCAAACCCAGCCCCCCATCTGGCTCCAGCAACCAGCCAGCCTCTCACCTGGGGGCAGTCTCCCGAGTCCCTCAAGTAGCAGGGGATGAGCATCAGGCTCTCGTGCGGTCTCCAGTAAGCCCCAGTCCCTGGCCTTGGAGATGGCTGAATGGCAAACCTTTGTCCATGGTGTGGGGAGGGGAAATTCCATGATGTTGACAAGTCTATCCTAGAAATCCAACTTCTTGGATAGTCCTTATCTCTATCGGTCTGCACACTCTCTTGAGGTGGGCATTGACTAAAGCACGCCAAACCATTTCAAAAGCTCTTTTGCTAGTTCTGTATTTCGAAACTGAGCTAGAGAAAGTCCCGTTTTAACACCCCTTACAGGCCGAAGCCATACAGTAGGAGTGAGGAAGGTGTCTCTGACCCTTGCTTTGTGCCATTCTTAGTTACCAGACTTCAGAGCAGTGCTGCTTGAGGCCGAATGTCATCACTTCTATTGATAGTAGTACCTTCATGTCTGCTTGTGCCCTTTCTACTCCAAGGTGGGGCTGGCACATCCTTCCTATAGGCCATTCCTCCCACGGAGATCGCACCCACCAGCCTAGCAGAAGAGCCAGTCTGGGCGAGGCCTCTCTGACCCGGAGCAGTCGAGGTGGCTGGGACTCCAGCTTTATCTTCCTCCTTATTCACTCTCTCCACCCTCCACCCACCACCACCAAATCCATAACAACACCTATTGTTCAGAGCATATGATTCTGCTCTCAACTTTTATATTGAAAACATTTAAAGAATATATAAATTACATATATTAATTTAAAGGTGGTTTGGGAGAGGAAGAAAGGAATCATTACTTATTGATGCTCACTGATTTCAAAAGCCTTAAAAAGAAAGCAAATGTGTGTCTCAAAATTTGGGAAATGCAGCGAGTGCACAACTGGATTGGCTTCTCTTGGAGGGAAGGAAATCACCAGCTCTCTCTCCCTCCAGATTAATTCCTTCCATTCTCCCTGAATCGGCATAACACAGTGGCCATGGACCACTATTTGTTCACTATTTGTTGAATGACCAAATGATAAACGCACGAGACCTTTCCTGGGCAAAGAATAGTCTCTAAGTCAATGATAATCCAGATGTGGGGGTGTGGGTGGGGAAAGTGTGGTTTTTAAAAACTGGATCTTTCTGCTTAGAAGGCACTAAGAATTCAAGTAGAAAAAAACATTCAACACTTTCCTCAATAAGAATCCCAGAATTCTTTTTGAAAAATAGCAAAATCTGGATTTTGGATCTGGTTAAAAGTCATGTTTAACCGTAGATATAAGATATGTTCAGGCTTTGGCTTGAAGCCAAACACAGGAAGTATGATTTTCTGGTGATGGAGTCCAGATGAGCATGAGGATAGACTCCTAAAGTCACAAATTAAGAGCTGGTTTTGTTTGGAGGACTAGCAGGCAAATGTTGGGAAGGGGTGACTTCCCATCCAATCCAATAAATGGCAGGACTAGGGCCTGATGGGTATTACATGAGATAACACATGTGCAGGGTCCAAGCTAGTACCATCCGAGAGTGAATGCCCCCTGAAATTTTGCACCCCAGCCCTGACATGTGACAATACATTGAAAGTTGTAAAATGCTGAAGAAATAGCCCAGCCTTCCAAGAGCTCCTCTCCTATTAGATCTCACCCATCCCAACCTAATTTCCAGCTGCATCCTGGGTCACACTGTTACTCTAACAGGCTTACCAAGGCCCTCTATCTTCCACCTGCCCACCACAGCCCAGGTGTCTGCTCTCTACCAAATCTATGTGTTAACTATTATTGGTCTCCATCTATCCCATTCTTCTAAGGGTATGTGTGCTCTACAGAAGAGAGAGGAAGCTAGAGACCCAGTTTTGCCCCGCATGAAAACAAGTCATATTCTTCTGGGGTCACAGACTGTGTTGCCAAGCTGTTCAGTTTAGGGTTGGGGGACAGGTGGAGAGATTTGCTGGGAGATGGGTAGTTACTCCATTTTAAGCAGCTTGGCAGTTTTGCCTAGTGATGCCCTCTGCTGCCCTCTGTGGCCAAAAGATCATTGTCTCTAGAGACACTCCTCTAAATCCTGGAATCCATCTCTTTCCGCCATCATCTTTTAAAGCTTTTCTCCTGTAGTGCTCATGGCATTAAAGAGCAAAAATGGGGCACTCAAGACAGGCCTGCGTTGGGTTTACACTCTCAGCTCCTTCCTGCAGAGGTTTTTGAACTGAATCCTGGAAGAAATCGTCAGAGGTCATTGGGCTGCTCAGCTCTGCTCTAAGCAAGGCTGGGTCCAATCCTTCTATAGAGGACTTTGGTGAATTTCTCAGACACTGCCCAAATCCCAGACTCTTCAAAGTTACTCACTGGGATTTTCATAATATCCATGCGGTTGTTTATCGGAGCTTGAGGACCTTTCACTTAGAGGGCAAAATCCCAATTAGAAGATGGGCAGGCTGGCTGTGGGGAAGAAGCAATATTCATGTGTTAGATGTGTTGAGTGATGCTTTACTTTTCCTCTCTCTTTTAAAATATCAAAAAATTTAATTTCATAAGCTCAGCATTGCTAAAATATTCTATGTAGGTTGGAGGTGCTGCTTTGTGACTTGCAAGCATAGCCCGGGACTCAAGAATTTTCTCCTTCCTTGGGCAGTGAACATCCTGAGCACCTGGAAGTCACCAAAACACCTGTTTCTTCTCCCACTCCAGGACCACGTGAGACAAGTAAGCCTATTGTTGATTAAGGGAGCACTGTGTTCTACCAATCTCTTTATTAAGATAAATAAATGTGTCCACGAGCCCTGGATGGCTGGAGAAGCCCAGTGAAATCTCTCTTATTTCTGAAACCCACCAGCCTCAAGAAATGGCTCCCTAGAGAGATTTGCAATATTTGTTGGAATCCTTTGGCTGTCAGGCGTGATGTTTGATTTCAAAGTCTGTGTACACAGTGCTCATGGCTCTAGGAAAATAAGAAAATGTGCCTGGTTCCCCGGTTTTCGGCAAATTTTCTCCTTTTCCTATTCTGTTTTCCAGTGCCTTCCAAAGGCCCTGAAAAGTAGCCCCACCCCTCCTGGTGTGCAAAGGAAAAATGTTTGCTTTGTATTTTGGTGATAACACAGACCTATATCAAAAAAAGTTCAGTTTATGATTTTTTTCTTGATATTTATTTTTGAATTGTGGTAAAAAAAAAAAAAAGCTAGCATTAAATTTACCACCCTAACCATTTTTAAGTGTACAGTGCAGCAGAGTTCAATACATTCACATTTTGTCCAACAGATTCTAGAATTTTTTCATCTTGCACAAGCAAAACAGTACACCCTTTACCTACTAATTTCCATCCCATCCCCCTCTACAAGCACCTTTCTACTTTGTTCCTGTGAATTTCATTCCTGTAGATACATCATAATAGCTGAATCATAAAGTATTTGTCCTTTTGTGACTGGCTTTTCTCACTTTGCATAAAGTCCTGCAGTTTCATTATGTAGAACACTTATAAAACATGGCAAAGCTTATGGGGAAAACGTACAGCAAGCCTCTCAATGTGAGGGCTACCAGTCCCGTGGCCTTTGCTTTCTCTTCTCTTCCACTCACACCCTATGAAACTTTTCTCAAAGCTTGGAAGACTGAGCCTCCCCTGTCCCATCCTGAGGTCTGGATCAACACAATGTAGGTAGTAAGTGGGGTGGAATTCTTGGGAGAGCAAATCGAGGCACATGGAGAGCATAGGTGCGCATCTGAAAATCCCAGAGCTCTAATGGCCCACCCCCTTAGATCTCTGATCTCTCCACACTCAACACCTGCAGACTTGATGTTCCTAGCGCTTCAGTAAAATATTGGAGACACATAGGGCATGTCTGATATCCTGTGATTTGAGGACTCGCTGTCAATTCTTATTCCCAAATCACACTAGGAAGCCAGACTGACTTGTCCAATTCTCAATCAGCCCAGGCCCGCGCGGTGGTGGTCAGGCGTTCGGAGCAGAGTCAGAGTGCAGCAAGCCCTCGCTCGAAGAGAGGGCTTGCCTGTCGCGCATCCTCATCAAAGTCACACAGTCCAACACGACCCTTCAAGCAAACAGGTGAGGGATGGGAAGAGCAGATGAAGCCCTAGCTCTATATCACTGCACTGTTTTCCTCAGACCCGACAGGAGCAGGTGATCGGTTTCCCTGCCTCTTCTTTCGGATGGCAACGTCAGCTGCGTTCTGAGGGGGAAAATGCAACGCCTAGGCTCGAAGCGCCGCTGCTGGGCCCTCGGAATTATCCCTGGAGGGCCCAGGAACCAGGCTGCAGATCGAGGGACGCGGGAGCGGCACTGCGGAGCGGCTCTGCGTGGTGTGGCAGCGCACCGGACCCTCGGAGCTCGCGGCCATGCCCTGTCCCAAAGGTACGGCAGAGGTGAAAGGACGCCTAGGTGCAAAGGGGCACTCCCATTGTCCGCGGCACTCCCGGAGACGGACTGCTCGCGGCCGGTTAGCCCCACTTAGGTTGCGCTTGCCCGGTGCGGAGTCCCACCTTGCCACAAGCCACCCCGCCGACCTCATAAACAACTTCTGAAACTGCACCGGGAGGAGGCGGGGCGGGCGGGCCGCGACGGAGCAGAGCGCGGGGGCAGGGGGCGGGCCGGGGTCAGGGCAGAGGCTGCGGCCGCGCCTCCCCATTGGCCGGGACGCAGTGGGCTGCCCGGGCGCGCGGCGCGGCGCGGGCGGGGTGGGCGGGGGCGGGGCCTGCCGGCGCACGCCCGCCCCCGCCCCCTGCGCCCTCGCCCCCCGCGCCCTCCCCCGCCCGGCCGCAGGAGTTTTTAAAGTGGGCTGGCGGCCCCGGGAGTCGGACATTTGAGAGCGGTCCGCGGCACATCCCGTGCACTCAACGCAGCGCTATCCTGAGGCGGCTGTACAATCCTCGGCAGTGTCCTGAGACTGTATGGTCACCTCCGCGGTCGCGCCCGCCCGCCCTTGGACTCTTCCAACTCCAGTCGTTGCAGCCACTTCTTATCTTTATTTTTTGAAAACCCAGAAAAGTGACTTCTCTTCGTGGGAAAAAGGAACTAAGGTCCCGCTCTCGCGGCCCTCTTTTTGGGTTTGACAGCCTCCTCCCACTCCTGTCCCCGACCCCGCCTCCCCGTGCAGGTTCCTCCCCGGGACCTTTCTCCACCCTCCTCCCCGCACCTAGCCAGCAGCCCGCAAACTTCCACCTGACGGTGCGGGGCGCTCGGGACCTGCGAGCACCCTGGACCTTTAACACCCGCCCGGGCCACAAGGAGTAGGCGAGGGCAACAGCGAAGGCGGCGACTGAAATCCCCACCGGCCGGGGAGCTCAGGTGTCTGGCGTCTCACAGCGCCACGGCGACAATGACAGCTGACAAGGAGAAGAAAAGGTAAGCGGGCGTCTGCGCCGGCCAGGGAGCTGGTCTGAGGGGGATGGCCACGCCGTATGGGGCCGGAGCGACCGAGAGCGTCTAGGAGACGAGTCTGCAGGGGTGTTTGAGGCCGGAGGATCGGTGTGGAGGGCTTTGGCTGAGGGCGGGAGAGCAGGTGCCCCGTCTGCGGACGCGGCGCTTCGGCTTCGCAGTGGAGGGGTCTGTGGCCCCGCAGTGGAGGGGTTTGTGGCCCGAAGAAGTCGCGAGTCTGCGCGCGCGATGAGGCCAGGAGGCCCAGGGAGATGGCCCTGGAGGTCGGAGGGTCTGTGGCGCATGGAACCTTTCCAGATCGCCGCGGCTCCAGCGCCCCCACCAACCCCCCCGCCTCCCAACTCTTGTGGCCAGCATGTTGAAATGTTTCTGGGTTGACTTGACCCAGGTCAACTTTTAACCTTTTCCGGTTTCGCGTGTGGGGCACCATCCACTAGTCTCTTTTCCTTGGGACCCCATGGGTCCTTCCAAATGAGCTGCTGTAATCACACTGAACCGCACTCTGGCTAGGGGCCGGAGACGGAGCGCCGCGCTGGGACGCGCCTCCGCGGAGGGGCCAGGACGCTTCAAAGGGCCTTACTCCGGGTTTGCAGACCCCACTGAGGCTTGGAGAAACCGTCTTCCAGATCCTGCACCTTGCCTCGGGAGGAGAGTGTGTGGTGGGCCGGGTTGCCTCGCGAGGGCAGATGCGTTGGTGTGCCGGGAGAGAATGGAGACACCGGGTGGCCCCCGGCGGGTCCTGGTGTTTCTCTCTCGAGAGGGCAAAGAAGGGCAGGCGCGATCTGCCCGTCTGCCCTCGCGAGTCTCTCCGCACTGGGTGAGAGGCAGTTACGGCCAACTCTCACTGCCTTCCCGCCCCCTCCCGGCCGCTCCCCGCCCGGTCCACTCCGGCCACGGGTGTGAATACACCTATTGGCCACGCAAGCGTGGGTACGGCCTCGCCTCCCACGATCGTGCGAGAGTAGCCGCTTGGTCCCCTACTCCTCTGATCCCGGCGGGGCTGTCCCGGTGGGCTGGCGTTTTCAGTCCCATCCTCAGCGGCGGCTTGGCGGGGCTGGATTTTGGTGGGAATAGAATAGAACGCGCGGCCTGTGCCCGGGCAGATCAGCCGCAGGGGTGCGGGGTGGTGTGCGGGGATGAAGGAAGCGAGCCGCGAAGGGAGGGGATGACTGGCCCCGAGAGCTCAGTGCCTGGGTTGATTTGTTCTTGTTCAGACTTCCACTGTGGAACTTGTGCCAGAAACCGGTATCTTCTGGTGGAAAGCGGCGGTTCCCACCTCGGGGCGCCGATAAGGATTTGATAAACCGGAGGGAATCGTTCGCATTCTGGTCCGCCGCCGGGGCCCTCACTCCTGTGTTTCTGGGGGACCCGTCTCCCCTTTCCCGGCCGCACCCCCCCTCCCGTGCCATTGTGGCATCCCCGGGCCTGAGACGGGTGAGGGACCTTGGGCCCCAGGGGCCTCGCAGCTCCCCCGGGGGCCTGTGTCATTTGAGGGCTGCTAAGGAAGGAAGAGACCTGAAGATCCCGACACAGTTTGTATAACGAACATAGCCTGCATCATGATGGCAATATAAAGACTGAACAACCAAATCACAAAATTGTAGTCAGCTCTTCTGAGCGCGCTTTGGCTCTGGCGCCAGCGAGGAAACTTATGGTATCTTATACAACTTCGATGGCTATCGGTGACTGTCGCAATCGCGGAGGTGGGGCCTGATGGCAATCTTGATAGTTGTGTGAAGCGTTAGCTTCTCCCCGGTCCTTGTGTTCTGTATATTAATCGTCAAAGGAAACTTGGGAGCCGGGAAATAATACTTTGGCTTGCTGTAATGCCTCCTTCGTTAGAGATGGAGGGCGCTTGAATAGGAGAAGAAAAGAAATTCGGTAAGAATTACTCTTGGGATCACCTGGTGAGCCGCTTTAAAGGCCGCTGCGGAGCTGCCGAGCAGAGCTCGTGGTCGGGCCCAGTGTGTCCGCCCTCGGCGACTTGCTTGGATGTTTGTGTTGCAGATTCAGGACAAACGGTGTGCCCCTCGCCCTCCAGAGTCCCGTGAAGGGTGGTCTAATGTTGGGCTGTTTTGAAATCTGTATTTGCTTTTCACTCTGGCTGTTTGTTCACTGCAGGCTCCTTGCGGGGGAACAAGGGGGTCATGAAAGCATGTTAACCCATACATTCAAAGTTAGATGAAATACTAAGTGTCTTGTCCTTAGCATTCCAGAAGTGCCTCACAAGTGCAGTGTGATGCCTGCTGAAGGGGCTCTTGTGATGATGATTCTGCAACATTGGTTCTTAAGATTTGTCCCATGTCTGGTTCAGGGGAGCCGTTTCTTTCCCAAAATTCAAGATGCTCAGAACATTTGCAGTGTTCCTTCTAACAACAGCCCTCAAGAAGTGGGCATGATTATTTTGTTCCAAAACGTTCATGCCTAGATGGATATGTTAATGTTTAATAATAGAGTTTGCTTTCTACATGTTGGCAGTGGGGCTGGCTGGTTGGCCTCCAAGTGCATTTTGGTGGTACTGGGCATTCCCACTGATTCCAAACTTGCTAAGTTTGAACACACACCTTTCTGTACCAATCTGTCAGGTGGAAGTGGGGTTTTATTAATTAAGGTTCCTGATTCTGTTAACAGCTACAGAGTGTCTGGGGCGCCTGAGTGGCTCAGTCGGTTGAACATCGGACTCCTGATTTCAGCTCAGGTCTTGATCTCAGGGTGGTGAGTTCAACCCCAAGCTCTGCAGGCCAGTGGGCTCCATGCTGGGTGTGGAGCCTATTTAAAAAGAGCTAGAGGGTGTCTCGCTTCCTGATGAAACAGTTTCTGAGTCTTTTCCTGGGGAGAGAGGAGTTTGGAAGTTCTTAGGTGTGTGGGGATTGGAGAGTGGTTCAGGTAAATGTAAATGAGATCTTTGGATAATCCTGGAGCAAAGTCCACTCCAAAGCCAGACCCAGCTCTGAGCACCTTTCTGGAATGCTTAGATCACTTAATGCAGGGCAGTGGTGGAAGGGGAGTTGGAGACACCAGGACCAGAAGTTTTCCAACTGCTCTCTCTCCTCTTTCCCCTGTCAGCTGAACTTGGTTGCTCCTCTGCTAAGAGGAAGTGTCTGCTAAGACCAAACCATAGCCCATCTTTTCCCAATTCTGATGGGAAAACTATTGGTAGGCAGCTTTTCTCAATTTAAGTATATTTTCCATAAATATTCTGTTATCATTTGCTATCTCTGTCCACTGCATTACCAGAAATCACCAGAATGCAGGGTTAATAAGGAATTGGCCTAACACGTTCTAGGTCCAGGTACTTCTTACTTAATTCATACAGCTTTCACGAAGTTCAAAAAGAATGCTGTGGTCTCGGATTATTTTTTTGCTTTTCCTTCTGTGTTGCTGATGGGGAGCTTAACGATCATTTTATAAGGGCCCATGGAAATCATCTAGTTTGAGGCCCAGAGAAATTCAGTGACTTTTCCAGTCACAAGGAAAGTTAGTGCTGGTCAGAATCCGAACCCTGGTTCATTGCTTTCAATTAATTACGTATTTTCCAATTGTTGACAAAAATAATATCCCCAGGCCTGAAATGCTTCTAAACAGTGAGAATGATTTCCAAAGGATTACGGGGCCCTCTCACCCACCCCTGCCAAATCACTGAACCTTGTAGAAAGGAGATTTGCTCTTCTAGATAATTATAAAAGACTTCCAAGTTGCAGCAGCAGTGGCTCTGTTTGCTTTTTGGAAAATAGGAAGCAGAGTTGGCGCGGGTTCCATTGTCTATAAACTTCGGGAAGTTTGAATTCAATTGTCTTAGTGCTCTCCCTTTATTTCACTTAGAAAAAAAGTTTACTTATATGTGGACCTCGTTAAACAAAACCAATGCAAGGACTGTTGCACAGCAGAGCAGATTGCTTTGTGAAGGAGAGAACCCCCTGTCAGCAGAGACATTTAAGCAGCTGCTAGATTGATTCCTGTCCTGAGTGAGTGGGCATTTTCTCTAGGAGTGAAAACTGTGAGACTCAAAACTATTTCACTTAGAATGTAAATCAGTCAGTTTGCGTGTGTGTGTGTGTGTGTGTGTGTGTGCGCGCGCGCGCAGGGTGATCCTCAACTCTCTCTAGGAATTTATGGTATAAAATGTTTACAGGTAGAAGGAACCAATTAGATAATTCTCAGTGCTCCAGGATTTCAGCCCCATACATTTAAAAATACTTGCTGTCACGTCTTCTCAAGATTTAGGCTTTTCTCCTTTTCAAGAAATCTGTCTAGTAGCATTTGCTTTTTATATATTTTCCCCAGTCCTGTCTTATAGCAACATGACTTTTCATTTTAACCTAATGAAGTCTCCCTTTTGCTTCTAGTACTGCCTGTCTCTGATAGTTCACCACTAATAGTTCCCCTGGAACTGCCAATATTGTGAAGTTAGCAGTGTTTGCTCCCGGAGCCCCCAGTCCCATGATGGTTTTTTTCATGATAAAAACCAGCTCTGCTGTTCACAGCCTGATATAAATCAGTAAGACAACAGATGTGTGTTGAACCCTTGCTCCTACTCTGGATAAAATGCTAAAGAAGAGCCGAAGAGGGGCGCCTGGGTGGCTCAATGGGTTAAAGCCTCTGCCTTCGGCTCAGGTCATGATCTTGGGGTCTTGGGATCGAGCCCCGCATCAGGTTCTCTGACAGCAGGGAGCCTGCTTCCCCCTCTCTCTCTGCCTGCCTCTCTGCCTGCCTCTCTGTGTATTTGTGATCTCTCTCTCTCTATCAAATAAATAAGTAAATAATCTAAAAAAAAAAAAAAAGAACAGCTGAAGAAATAGGAGATATGGTGCTTTCAGTTGCTTTTAGTTGCTTCGTTTGGCTGATGGGGGGAGGAGGACACATAGGGAAGCTTACCTAAATACATAGATAGAGCAGCTTCCATGTAACTTTTTTTGTTGAGATCAAATCCTTTGAAGGTAAAGATGCGAAGCTCTTGGAGCTCTTCAGGCAGTAATCACACACACAAGCACAGTTATTGAAAAGTATTGTGTGTGTTGGTGTGTGGGAGAATTGATCCATAGTTTTCCCTGGAATCATTCAGGGCAGGTGCTGACCACCAGCATAGAGACTGGCTCTGGTAGGTCAGATGTTGGTGGTCAGGGTTGGGGGTAATGAGAGTAAAGAAAATGTGGAGGGTTCAGGAGTGTTCCCTGTTGTGTACTTCCGTGTTTTGGACAGGCCCCAAAGATGAATGTTTGCTGTTCTTTAGAACTTTTGGGTAAGGGGCACTGGAGTAAGTGTCCAGTAAGGTTCTGGGAATAAGAGGGATAGAGATTGTGGTCCCTCTGAGGATAGCCATGCAGACAGTTATGACTTCAAGAAGGAGGGAGGACTTCTTCAAGAGGGAGGACTTCAAGAGGGAGTTTCTTAACCTGGGATTTGTGAGTAGGCTTCAGGGGGTGAACTGTGAGCCTCTGAAATTAGGTGCAAGATATGATATATATAAGCCATTTTTTAAAAAAGTTCCCC
Source organism: Mustela lutreola (assembly GCF_030435805.1). Classification (NCBI taxonomy): domain Eukaryota; kingdom Metazoa; phylum Chordata; class Mammalia; order Carnivora; family Mustelidae; genus Mustela; species Mustela lutreola. The sequence continues at coordinate 66,827,886 of NC_081298.1, read as the reverse complement.
CTGAGGGAATTCTGCCCAGCTCTCGAAGGTTCTATGATCTGAGAAAGACAAGCCTTTGTTCAATGTCTGATTTGGTGATTGCCTTAAATTTCAAGATCTTTCTGTTCCGGTCCCAGATTTCACCGCCAGTGTCTCTCCCTGTCTTGGAGATGGGGGAGGGGTTGGGTGTGTGTGTACCTAGTAAAGATTCTGTGGTGCACCTAAAGCTTAACTGTACCTGGCTGGTAGAGTTAAGCTACAGGGCTGCCTTCAGTCATGGACTGGAAGGGGAGTGAGTGCACAGCCCAGGGTTAGTTCTGGTGTGATTCATTTCCTTTTCCTCCTCCCCACCCCGCCCCCTCCCCACCCCCCCACACACCCAGGGTAGGAGGGGCAGAGGGAGAATCTTAAGCAGGCTCCACACCCAGAACAAGCCTCTGGACAGCATCCTACAACTTGAAGATCATGACCTGAGCTGAAATCAAGAGTCAGACACTTAACCGCCTGAGGCCCCCCAGGCACCCCACAGTGTGATTCATTTTCTCAATGCTTCTTAAAAGAGCCATGAAAATTTGTCACATTTTCCATCATCCTCCAAGCAGTTATTTGGTGGCCCTTTTATAATGCGCTAAGAATGTGTGTGTCCTTAAGAGAAATCATATATGCAGTAGAACAAAACCATAAACCCTGAACATTTTTTTTTTTTTTTTTTTTTTTTTTTTGACACAGAGAGATCACAAGTAGACAGAGAGGCAGGTAGAGAGAGAGAGAGGGAAGCAGGCTCCCCGCTGAGCAGAGAGCCCGATGCGGGCCTCGATCCCAGGACCCTGAGATCATGACCTGAGCTGAAGGCAGTGGCTTAACCCACTGAGCCACCCAGGCGCCCAAACCCTGAACATTTTAGTCTCCTTTGTGCAGGCTCTGTTCTCAGAACGTTCCATGGATTCACTCTTTTAATTCTCCTAGCAACCTTGTGGCATGAGCCCTGTTATTATCCCAATTTCACTGTTGGGAATGCTGAAGTATAGAAAGGTAACTGTCAAAGGTCAGATCAGTGGAAATGGGATTTGAATTGGGCAAAGTGTCTCTATAGTCTATACATTTAACCAGAGGTTCATTCCCCCAACCTTTTCTAAGCTGTCTCTGAAGTTTTTAATACCATGCCTGACAGTGGTAAGTACTCTATAAATGATAACTGCTTTTGCTGTTGTAGTTATAATTATTATAATTGCTTTTTTGTGACTCATCTCTGTATTGAGCCTCACACACAGACAGGGATTGAAGATCTGAAGGGTGGACTTGGAAGTCCTGGAAATTCTTCTTTTTCGTGGGTTTCCCTCAATTCGGACAGGAGCCCCCAAGAAGTTCAAAGCTTTCCACCTCCCACACTTCACTGGTGGCAGGACTTCAATAATTCCTTTAGCCTTCAGACTCCATTGTGCAGAATAACCTGTTAGAAGTCTTCCTCCGTGGCTTCTGAAGAACCATCTCCAAATCAAGATTCACAAGACTTCCTCTGGCGCTTTTGATCTTTTGAAATTGCAAGGACAGGAAGGAAAGAATGGATGGGGGAATAAAGAATAGCTAAGACCGTTGCAATAATAATATGTTGCATTTTTATAGAGCCCTCTCTCTGAGGAGCCCTGAGCCTTCACAGCCATCACTGGCTTCAGCACTGTGAGCCTAGAAGGGTTTGCTGAGTTTTCCCCATGCTGTAAACCGTAAGTGCACTGACAGTTATCATAACCAAGAGATATCTTATGTGCCTGTCACCATAGGTGTGCTAGTCATGCATGAGTATGTGCTCCTCACAGCCTCTGTGATTTCCAGGCAGAGTTTGGGTACAATTTGGTGCCAGTTGTCTGGTCCTGTTAATTGAAAACCACAGACTGGCTTGCAAGTATGAAGTCAAGAAGAGTGGCAGGGCCCTTTGAGATCTCTGGAGTCAAGGAGACAGGTGCAGAATAGGTTAGAATGTCCTCCATGTGTAGGTAGCCTTTCGTTTTCCTAGTTTCTCTAGAAATACTGGTTTGCTGGATGGCCTCAGGCTGTTTCTGGGGTGCCACTTGTACATCAGCAAAATTCTTACATGGCATGACCACCGGAGGCTTCGCATATTCCCAGCACGTACACGCTTCCCCACTAATTTGGGACAAGTCTTTAGTTTTAATGTTATAGGTAACTTCCGTGCAAGATAATGACTCTGGGAAGCAGTGCCTTTTCTCACGTGGGAAGATATTTCAGAAAGGGTGGTTTGTTAGTAAGGAGAATGACCCATTAAAAAAAAAAAAGTGTATTTATCTGTCACACACCCAGCTGGCACTTCTCCAATTCTCTGAAGCCTTGGAAGTAGATTGTTAGAACTCTCTTATATGCCTCCAGTGACTTCCTGCATCTCCTTTCTATGGCCCCTCCAATTAAAAAACAAAAAACAAAAACAAAAAAACCCCAGAGATTAGTTCTAGGAATCTTAGCATTATTGGTTTTACTGGGTTAGGCTATGTTACAAAACCCATGAGTGAGGAAAATGACTCCATTATACCATACTTGTGATGGTGCTGCTGGAGGGGAGCCTCCATTGCTGTGCTGGCTTCTTGCAAATGCTGGGGGGTACAGCCACTATTATAGTTTTTGTAGAAGTCAATCAGCTCCATGACTTTAGTTGTTTAGTTGTGACTTAAGTTGACTCCCTCAGTCTCATTTTCAGTCCGAGGCTCCCTGCTCTTGTGGGAGTCAGCGGGTTGCTATGAATAAGAGACAAGTCCTCAATCTGAGACCATTCGAAAGCATTTTGTAAATCCTTTAAAATACATCAGTGAGATCATATGGTTATTGGTGGTGGTAATCCTTTAAGTCCCTGGGCTGTGTGTCTAGCCACAGAGTGTTTTTTTCCCCTGTGTCTTGATATTGTATTAACAGATAACACATATTGTACTCTTGACACAAAAGTTTCAAAAAGATTTGTCTTGTATGATGATACTTGTCCTGACTGCCCCTGGGTTGGGGGCAGGGGGAAGGAAGGGCAAAACATTATCCTAATTTTATACTTGAGAAATGGAGCTTCTGGCAGAAGCAAGCCACACTGTCTGCAGTGAAACCTACCACCAGACCCAGGTGTCCTCGGTGAGGATAGGCTCCCTAGGTATTCCTGGGGCTCCTATTAAAAGGTAATAAAGATCCAAGAGCACAAAAGGGGTGACTCAAACTTCAATGGTAACTACCCGCATTACTAATGAGTAATTACAGCAAATATTTACCGGGCTCCTTCCTACCTTTACAACTTCCTGTTGCTGAAGCACTTTGGAGTATTGAGAAAGATTGTCCTAGAAAAAGACGTCATACACAGTTGCAGGAAAGAGTGGCTTTAAGCACACACCAGAAAATTGGTTGCTTTGCTCTGTTTATGAATTCCACAGGGAAACAACAGAGAATTGTGCTCACGAGGGGCTGTTTGAGGATCCATTCCTTGGAACTTTAAAACAAATTTTTAAAAAATCAATTCTGGATGATCAGATATCTAAGAAAACAGGACCCAAGATGGTTTTACAGATTATTCTAGAATTTAAAAGACTGCTAAGTGAAATGTTTGAGTTCAAGCACAGGTCCTTTGGTCAACGGACATAATCTCTGAAATATTTTTCTGAATGAGGACTGTCGTGCATAGTGGAGTAAACTAGGGTATGTAAAATATGCCATGTGGGGCACTGCAGGGAGCTAGAAGACTACTACCATTCACTTAATAAAGATTCCAGAGCAAATCCTGATAATGCTCATTTCCTATACCCTTTGCTTAAAGATCATTTCAGTGAAATTTGCTTTCTTCAGTGTCTAAACCACTGTCCCCTTGTATTCCTCTCCCGTGTTTCCAAGAGTCCTCAGATGCTATTTTCGAATGGCAGTATTCACTCCAGGACTGGCTAAGGTCGATGAAGCTAATTTTGGTGCCTGGGGTAAAGGGAGAGAGAAGTCCTCTGCGGAGCCAAAAGGGCTTTCTGGTGCCTGGGGTTGGAGAAGCATGGTGTTAGGCAGACACACTGCATTTCACCTTTAGAACCTTTATTTGTGCGCTTGCACAACAAATGTTTACCCAGATATTAAGATAAGAAAAGTATGAAGGTCACATTTCGCTGGTGAGAGGGGAGCTTCTATAAATGTAACCATATCACTCCGCTGCAGAAGTCTGTCCTTTATTCTATACCAGGGACTTAGGGGAATTAATGGTGGGTGGGGCATGGGAACCAGGCCCTTCTCAGTCTTCTGGCTTCCTTGCCTGCGCCCTGCAGGTCCTGGCTCCGCTGATGTGCCCCTCCCATTAGGCGAGGCCCTTAGGGGTAGTCAAGAAGTCCGAGGAAATTGGAGTCCACTGTGTGGCCCTGCTCTCCGGAGCCTTATGCTGCGTAGAAATTGGTGCCCTGTGCATTTCCCTGCTATCTGACCGGCTAGGGAGCAGGCTGGCTGCAAAAATAGCTTTCCTAGCCTCTCAGAAGAGGTTTGCATGGTGCTGATACTGCCCCTATTTTAGGCAGGGTGGTCATGGCCTCAGAGCACAGAGAGTCTTCAGGGTGGGAAAGGGGTTTCTTTTGTGGCGGATTTGAGTGCTTCTCCTAAAGATCTCTAAGAGTTAGCTTCGCTCAGAGCCTGAATGAAGACATGGATCCTTGGCCCAGTTTCCTTCCCAAGAGCAGCCTACACGGCCCTGCAAGTTCATCTCACTGATCGTACAGGACCCCACCCCAGCTCTCTCCCCATCTACCATCCCCTGGACATGCTGTCACCCCCGAGAGCAGGGTGATATCTAACCATCTAATGGTTCTTTGTAACTTCGTCGCCAGGCATGTAGCCCCCCTCCCTCTGCCCTAAGAGCATGTTTCCCCCCAGATCACAGGACCCCATCCCACCTGGATTCCCCTCAACCAAGTCCTTCTATCTTGGATGCTTCCCTCCTCTCTCTCTACTCAAATATCCCCCACTTTCCTAGGGCGAGCCCAAGGGCTCCCACTCCAGCAAAGCCTTCCACGGTAATTCCCCTGTCGCTGCCTCCTCTCTACTCTGTGGCTCTTCCATAGGTTTGCCAAAGAGCCTGCCAGATTCTGTTCCCTTGTTATCTAACGACATTTTATGTGTTCTGTCTTTCCAACTAGATTCCGTGTTGATTAAGGGCTAGGATGTCTCACTTTTTGCTGGGCTCTGTCAGACTTTCCGTATTTCAAGTCCCTGAAATCCTACTTCATTTTTTTAAATCATAGACTTGCATTTTTGCTGTCCTTCAGGCTGCTTGGAAAGCCGGCCCCTGGGTTCTGCTTTTCTCATTCATGTAGGTTTGAGCCCTTTACTCGTTTTCCTTTAAAAAGGAAAAGGAAAACTTGGGGGAACCATAGGCAGGTCTTGTGGTTACTGGATTTTACGTAAAATGCAAGCATCAGGCTAGTATTATGTTAATGCTTCTCTTCAGGAAAGCCTGCCCGGTACACCCAGGCAAGTGTCCGCCCAGCTAACAAGTACTCCAGCTTTAGTCTCAAAGTGTGAAAGACCAGCCAAGAAAATGTGTACAGGAGAGTACACAGCTCTCAGCTCAGAAATCACCTTCCCTAGGGAGCCTTCCCTGATCAGCAGTGCATCAGTTACCCCTTATCTATATAGTCTTCAGTCTGTATTTTATTATTTGTATGATGCTTTTATAACTTGCTTTCGAATATGTTTGTGTGTATGTCTGTCCCAAAAACATTTAGGTGGTAAGCCCTTCCTGAGCAGGAACCAGTCGTCTTTTTCTTTTCTTTTTTCCTATTAAACTTGCAGTATTATTCAGGTTTGATTTTAACAAATGTTTAACAAAAGAAAGCCCACAGGAAGGGGTGGAGCCCATGGGGGGATGTCCCCTTCCCTCCTATCCCCTCCTCTCCCTCCTCAGCTAAAGGGATTTGAGGGTAGACAGAGGGGAGGGAACTGGTCCCCAGTCTGTAGAGGTAGTGATTGGGGTAAAGGGCCAGGGGGAACAAGGGATGGTCCTCTTTTTCTGTTCTTTCTTCCTGTGTATGGCACCCAGTATACAGGCCCACATTTGGGTGCCTGGTGGTTCTTTATAGACTCAGTGTTTCTGTGTCCAGAATTTGGGGTGTTTAGTACAAGGGGTTGAAGCACAGGCAGAAACCTTTGCTCAGATCAACTGACTCATTCTCCTTGATCACCCACCATGCATGTAGTGAGGTCTGTGTGTAAATGCGTATAAGTTTACCTGCCACAGTCAGGGGTCATGCCAGGCAATGAAGTTGCAAAGAACCATTAGATGGACCCTGCCCTCAGGGGTTATAGTCTAGTTTTGAGATAAAGAATCCCTAAAATTGTTTGTTTACAACACTGCAAGATGATTATGCTGATGAGGACTCTAGGCCCCTCTTTAAGATGTTACTGTCTTATTGGGTAGTTAGGAAACTCACTCAGATAAAAGATGGAGCAAACAGAGGAATGTTAGTCATAATTATGTGAGTGTGAATAAGGGTAAATCTAGTGCGTTGTGAATAGTTAGAAAGGGAGAAGGTCAGCATTGCCTGGAGGGCCATTTAGCAGAGGAGCATTAAATCTAGATCTTGAACATCGGGTAGAACTCAGATAGGCATGTGGGTATGGGGCGTTCCAGTTGGGGTGAACAGCATAAGCCAGAGGAAGAGGCAGGAATAAACAGGCCGGGCATGCCAGGACCGCTGAGCTGGCTCCTTCCACAGCTGAGTCCAGAGCGCTGGTAATGGACAGGAGATGAGGACCATGCCTGGGCTGGTATAGGGGAAGTAGGAATAGTCCTTCCTGAGTCCTATTGCAATGGAATCTTTGGGCTGCCTTGGGGCTGCCGGAGCAACCGCTGCCTCTGTTGAGAATTAGTGAGACATGGGGGAGCTGCTTAGGCCACCTCAGTTACCTGCCAACCGGGAGCCTGGCTCTCAAGTGAATACCCCGGGGTACCTGGAGCAGGCATTGATTATTCTCCATGAGAATAACCTCAACGACTGGAAATATCCTCCGATTTGGACTGTGCCCATCCCTAAAGGCAATAAACGCCTCTTAGTGTACAAAGCCAGCAGGGGACAGCTTACCATAGGCTAAAATAACTCCCTTTAGGTTCCAGGGAGGGGTCCAGCCACCATCATCCTGCATTCTCATTTTGATGATAAAATCTTTGTCCCCTTAATGATTTGATAAACCCATCCACCCATTCCTTCAGGTTCCTTCTCATTCCAGGTTCTAAGCCTCTGAGCACTGTAGAGAGATAGGGAAGTCCCTTCAGTCCCCCGCTCTTCACAGGGAGAGAGACAACTGCATCCCAGTCAGATCGCCGCTTTGTCAGCCTCTACCAGTAACTGTGAGAGCATTCCTCGCTCAGAGCACCCCAGCTGAGCTGTTCCTTGACCCTCTCCTCTCCTGTTCTGTGGTTATACCATTCTCCAAAGCCTGGGCTCTGAGGTTCTTGGGCAGGTGCTGCCAGAAGAGAAGAAAGGACTTGTCTTTGTGGAGTCACCGGGGTAGGCAGCTGGAACCTTTTCCCTCCTCCAGCATGTGTAACTTTCCCCCAGAGGTATTCAGAAGTGCTCGAGGTCATGGCTGGAACCTTGTGAGCCTTGGCCAGAAGTCCCGAGAATCACTGGGGGCCAGCAGAGTCCCTTCAGTGCGTGCTCTCCAGTGGTGCGCCTGAATGTGCTGGGCTTGGGATGTGATCTCATCATGACATCTGCAGGTCTCCATCTCTTACCCCTTTTCTGTCCCCTTGATAATCAATAACTGGTTGCAGAACTGGGAAACGGCTACCCAGTGCTGGCATGATAGCCTTATTCAGTGGTGCGCTCAGTCCTTAAAGTACCTACTCTGTGCAGCTCGCTGAACATGGGGCCTGAACCCAGGGAAGGGCCTCTGGAGGCCGGTGACAGGGCCTTCCTCATCTGCACTACGGGTGACCGATAGCTGCAGAGCCCAGGGTAGCCCAGAGACAGGGCTGTTTGGGCCTTGGGCAATCCCTAGGAAGCTGCCTTGGGGATATCCTAAGAAACCCCATTGGCTAGAAAGTGATGTTTACTCCAGTCTGTCCAGAGCTAGAAGTTTGAGTTGGGCATCTACCTAACCACAGCTCCAGGCAGGCCTCAGGGAGGAGAAGATAGGTGTCCCGACTGAGCTCACCTGTGACTCCCTGAGGCCTGTCTGGAGCGTGGGACTATACCATATCTATTCCTTTGCATTTCTTCCTTTTTCCCTTCCCTTCCAATGTAAAAACTCCTGCAAAATTTCAGTGTTGTCTCTGCTGAACTCCTAGCAAACTGTTCTCCCCACTTAGATCAGTGAGGGGAGGAGGTCCGGGCATGCTGATGGTGCTGTGGTCACCACAGCCTCTGGCCGGCTCTGGGCCTTGGGAAACCCTGGTGACTAGAGAATGTAGGCAGAAAAGAGTTCTGAGCTGATGGTGAACATTGATCTCTTCTTTCCCGAGCCATTCATTTGCGGACACTTGAAACTATTTTCCCTATTCAGATTAACATAAGCCTTGTGATTCTGTACCACCTGTAGCTCCTTCTGTGGATTCCAGTATTATAGGGGTAGTGACAATGGCTCTGATTCTCCTTGACTTAGATCTTCTGGGCCATGGCAGGGCACATGTTTACATTGAAAAGGGACGATTTCTTTGCCTCCAAAATCAGTGTCAAAGGGTGACTGCAAGAGTTCCTTATGTCTTAGCCTTTGTTTGGCCAAACAGACTGTGAATGCTCCAGAGTATTTGCAATCTGTTTGGCAAAACAGATTGTAAATCTTCACTTGTTTTGTGTCCCTGGCAAAGCTTGCCTCCACATGAAGGTCAGAGGAGCTCCCAAAGTCTCTAGGAGTCGGAAAGACTGTTCTAGATCCCTTTCTAACTTGTGTGACCTTAAACAGGTAATTTAACCTCTCTGCATGTTTCACATTCCAAAAGGGGGATTAGACACACTAACTGCTTTCTAAGAGTGCTGTCATGATGTTGAAATGAGCTAGAGTTTCAGTAAAACCATGCATTTAAAAAGCATATTATACTTTAAAAATCCTTTTTGTAACCACTATCTCACTACAAAGACCTTTGAAAGTATAAAGTGCAGTTTGTTAAGCCATCATTATTAACAAGCATAGCAGTATGATCGTTGGGCCCATCGTTCCTTGTTGCAGCGATCTGACAGTAGCTGGAAGGGAATCTCAGGAGAATCTGGAGGGAGATGCTTTTCAGGATTATGGGCTCTTACCAACAGTGATTCGGGTTATGAGTTATATTTTTCCCATGCTCTGAGATGAGAGGAAATCTGGTAACACCAAGAGGCCAAGGAAACTTCCAAGACTCCTGAGATATGGTCTGACTGGGGACATGTCCTTTTCCCTGCCTGGCCTGCTCTCCCCTCGCCTGTGGAGAAAGAGGGACCATGCCAGAATGCCATCTTGCTGTAAGTGGAAATTCCCCTTTGACTTAGCACTCCCAGATCTCTTGACCTAAAGTGCTGTATCCACACCCCATCTGTTCAGGTCCCACCCACTGCTTCCCATCTTTTTTTTTTTTTTTTTTTTAAAGATTTTATTCATTTGACAGACTGAGATCACAAGTAAGCAGAGATGCAGGCTGAGAAAGAGAGAGGGGGAAGTAGGCTCCCCGCTGAGCAGAGAGCCTGATGCGGGGCTCGATCCCAGGACCCTGGAATCATGACCTGAGCTGAAGGCAGAGGCTTTCACCCACTGAGCCACCCAGGCGCCCTGCTGCTTCGCATCTTATGAGTAAGACCTAATTGTGGACTCTTGAAGGGACAGAGTGCCTGGCCTGGGGTCTTTAAAATAAAGGTCAGGCAACTTACTGCAAGGTCCAGAAATGGGAGGCGTACCAGTGCCATGACGATAACCTTGGCCTCCTGGTGTTGCTGGAGGTGGGAAGAGGCTTTGGGTATGAGGACACCAGCTCTGCCATACGGGGACCACGATGCTTGGCCTCAGATATGCAGCATTCCTGCTCCCTCTTGTGCTTGAACATGTCTTTCCTGCATCCCATTGCCCAGCCAGCCAGCTCACTTGATTGAGCCTGAGGTCTCAGCTTCTGTGACACCTTGGGAAGACTTTTCTGACCTCCCTCAGTTAATGTCCACCCCTCCATCCCTGGTCTCCTCTATATTTTTTTTAAAAGACTTACCACTTGCTGTTTTTTGGGGGTTTTGTTTTTGGTTTTTGATTTTGGTTTGTGTGTGTGTGTGTGTGTGTGTGTGTGTGTGTGTCTGCTTACTATCTGTTGCTACTTTCAGATAGTGGGCAGGGACTGTGCTGACTTGCTCATCCCCATATCCCTGGTGTTTGCAGAGTGCCAGGCACGTAGTTGCTGCTCCTGAAAATAATTGCTAAGTGAAATAATTAATCTAGGTTTGCTGGGTCTTTGTCTTCAACTCTGCACTTTTGTTTCTTAAATGCATTTGTTGCTTAATTTTTTTTTCCCCAAAGCTGATGATGAAGGTTAAAGTAGTTGTCATTCTCCTCACATAGATGAAACCATTGTGACATAAAAATGTGATCACAAAGCCAGAAAGTGGTGGAGCCCATGTTAACAAACCCCCAGGCCTAGCCTCTTCCTCCTGTCTCTCTGGGCACCTGATTTTTGTGCTGTGATGGTGTTATTGTTTGTCCTGTTTGGCAGTGTTTACACCAGAGGAGTGGGGGCCATTGTGTGTTGGTGGCGTCTGGAAATACACAGCAGAGTCCCAGGAGAGCACCACTGTTGGTTCTCACCACAATTAGCGATTGTCAGGCCAGGGGCAGTGACTGGGTGGGTGTCGCTCCCTAGATGACTGGTTCTGATCGCTCTTGACAGAGACCGAGGGGAGTGGGCGTCCTCGGACCACAGCCCCATTTTTCTGTCTGGTCCTCCCATGCCACCTCTCTCTTCTAGTCCCTTTCTGCTTGGGGAATGTCCTGTTTGGGTGTCTCATGGAATTTCTGTGGTCTGGTGGAGAGGAAAGAGGAGTGCTAACCAGCTCAGTGACCTCTGAGCCTCAGTTTTTCCACCTTTAAAATGGGCCAATAGGAGGGAACCAGACACCAAGATCCTTTTAGGGTTCTATTGTGAAGTGAAGCCAAGGGGATCCTGGTTTCCAGTGCTTCCTTAGGGAAGGAGAATGAGCTATTGAAGGTGATCAGAGGGAGCCTGGAGGAAGCCTTTCCAATTTCCCTGAAACCCACTGCCCAATCCACGCCCCCCACCCCCAACTCCAAGAGGAGATTCCGTTAAAGTGGACAGGGGCAGAGACATGGCAGTCACTATGGGGTATGGGGGGATGCTAGAGAAGAGGGCTGGATCCACTTCCACAATAGCAGCAGGACTGCCCTTAAGAAGGACAGGGGTTGGGGCGCCTGGGTGGCTCAGGTGTTGATCTCAGGGTCCTGGGATTGAGCCCCTCATCGGGCTCTCTCCTCGGTGGGGAGCCTCCTTCCTCCTCCCTCTCTCTGCCTGCCTCTCTTGTAATCTCTCTTGTCAAATAAATAAATAAAATCTTAAAAAAAAAAAAAAAAAAAAGAAGGATGGGGGTTGAGGCATGACAGAATGCACACTGCCCAGTGGTCTCTGTAAAGGGGACAGCTGTGCTATGAGGAGGGGCAGTGGCTTGCCTCCTAATGGCCAGGGGAGAGGGAGGCAGGCTGCTGGGGTGAGTGAGAGCACCCTTCACCAAGAGACCTGGCTCCCACCTGCCGCAACCATGCTGTGGTCTGTTGTGGACTCCCTCAGATCCTCTGTTGCCACACTGTTCTATCCCTGCCTGCTGGTTGGATTGGGGCTGGGAATAGAAATTGTGTCATTACTGCCCTGACTCATATATGCAGGAGTAGATATTTATGTGTATGTGTGTGTATAAATGAACATATCTGGGGTGCTCAGGCTTGATACGGACATGAGACAGTGGGCGTAAGCCCCGTGATCTGAGGCAGTGGGCAGCAAGCCTGAGGTAGGAAACCGGAGGGCCCTGAGAGGAGCGGGTTCAAACATTACTGAATGGAGTCATGTTGTCCTGGGGGGAAGGGAGCGCACTGTGGGACAGAGGTGAGTCACCGTGCATGAGTGTTGGGGAGTCACCTTGAACTTGGGCCAAAAGAGTAGAAATATTAGGATTTGGCTTTATCTGCCTTTAATCAGGTACATCAAGTTCTGGATGGCTGCCCACTGGCCAGAGACCTGAGGTGGACAGCTCTGACTTGCCGCCCTGGGAAGGCTCTCCGCTGGCTTCAGCCCTGCTGAGCAAAGTCCACTTGTTCACTGGAGTTCACACAGACTCCTTGCCAGGCCTGCCCAGAATCCTGTCTCCTCTGACTTCCTGTGCTCTTGCATAATATTTCCTTGCTTCTTGAATGGCTGCCCCCAGCGCGGGGGCAGCTCACTGACTGACACTGCTGGCTGGGGAGCAGGATATGGAGGGAGGATGGGCGCACATAAATGTCACCCAGGCGTGCTCTGGGCCCTGTGGGTCGAGGGCAAGACGGACGGGTCTCCCCATAGTGGTTGGTGGAAGACTTTAGCATAAGGGTAGTTGGGGAGACTGTTTAGGAATGTGTACACACACACACCCACACACACCAGTCCCCACACATGTCTCTCCTCTAAAATTATTTTTAAAGTAACTAAGTTTTTTAAAATTATTATTATAAAAAGACATACATCTTCCCTGTAAAAAGTCCTAGTACAGGAGGGTATCAAGGTAAAAAAAAAAATCAGGGAAATTTTACCACCCAGAGGTAACCACTGTTAACATTTTCTTGAACCTCCTTCTAAATAATAAATAGGGATGTGTAATCCAGAATGCTATCATATTGTATCTTGTGAAAAATGCATCTTCTATACAGCAATATATCAGTTATCTCATAGCTACCATGGTACAAAAATTTCCTAGGTGGCTGTAATAAGTTCTGCTTACAGATCTCTCCTAATGCAGCCCCATTCGCTGACATGTCTTGGCTCAGCAAACAAGCTATAACCAGCCCAAAGATTATTCTCAAACCTGAAAAGCAGCATCTCTCCCATATTCCTGACCAGTGTATTAGCTCTGCTATCCCAGAAATTACTATAAATTAAAAGGTTTTTTTTTTGGCGGGGGTTGGGGGGGCGGGAGCTGGTCATTTGTTTTAAACCCATGTAGGGTTTTCTCTAGGCTGACAATAATTCACATGGTTGCATAAATGACACTGCGACCATAGGGCTGTCAGGCCTGGGCTGCATCTCACTTTGGATAAGATGCTCTCCCAGTGTGGCCCATATATCTGCTTTGAGCAAGGAGCGACTAGCTGGGAGAACAAGTTTTTCTTCAGTGGTGTTCCTATGCCCAAGACTTCAAATAAGCTCCATTTAAAATTTTAATTGGTTTTGCCATTCTGAAATTTTGTGACACAATCCATATCTTGTGAAAGGCACCCTTTCTTCTTTACACAGTGGTGTATTCCTGATATTGGAAACATTAATGTGTATATAGTATCATTCAGATTTGTTACAGTTATAAGATTTTTAAAAATCAGCTACAGTAAATGGTATCAATACAATGTTTCTATCTCAATCCTGAAAGCTGAATATTTTCAAGGGTTGAGATGAGCTATGCCTATTCTCTTCTGCTGATGGCCCTTCAAAGTGTGGCATGGATTTTAGTTCACTTCAACATAAAGATGATGCCTATTCTTTTGAAGGTCAGGTGTCTACAGCGTTTGCTTAATTTTCTTTGAATCATTTTTAAGCTGCATTGGCTATTTCTTTGATTTAATAAGGAGTTGAGGTTGGGGTTCATTGCTTGTGATTGGAAATTGCTTGTTAGGTTTACTCTTGAGTCAAGACGAATCATTTCTGTTTCAGACTTTTCTTCTAAATCTAAACCTTCTAAAGCACAATAATGCTAGTCAATTTAAATGCATTTATTTAGAACCTCTCAGGCATCATTTAAGGCTTGCAATCGAAATCAGCACCGATAGAATCCAAGTGTCTTACCCCCTTTTGTTTACAGTTGTCTGCTGTCTGGGCAAATAATCTATTACAACAAATTTGCATAATTATAGTCTCTCCTTCAATTTATTCACCCTGAACTCCTTTTTCTAGAATTACGGGTGAGACTGTTATTACATCAAATTCCCCGACTGTACTCCTGAGGAATTAGGAGGGGGCTGAGAGGGAGAGGAAATAATATGTTGCCTGGTTTACAGCGTTTGCAGTATGTAGACATTTAGCAAGTTATTTTTGCCATTGCTCCCTTTCCTGGTCCTCACCTGATTTCGGTGGGCTCTTTGCCATGTGTGCACATTTGGGAAATGGGGTGGGACGGCCAGACTGAGTCGGTCCTCAGAACTATGAAGCCAGACTTTGTTGAAATTGATACTCTGTACAATGAACACGGAGCAGCTGTTGGCATGGCAACCCCTACGTGGAAACCTGCACGCTGCGTGCAGATGACTTTTGCAGTACTCCGTGTTAATCTGATAAATGGCTTTTTTAATAGTAGTTTGTGGGCTAATGGAAAGGTCGAAGCAAACCTTTATTAACGGGAAGAAGGATGGGGATTTTGAAGCCACCGGGTGAGCACACCAGAGAGCCACAGCCAAATCTCTGTTTTCACCTGAGTGTCTCTTTTCCCCATCAGATACCCTTTGAGCTTGGCAAACCAAAGAAAACTGGGAGTGCTGTTTGTCTTGAAAAGGTGTAGCTGTCATCATTTTAGATTTCAAACATGGAGATGTTTTGGAGTCCTTTTTGGTTCAAGACATTTACTTTGAGACTTAAAGACTACAGTAGGAAGCTGACCTTGTGGTGTCTTTTTCCTTTGGTGATGGTGGTAGGTAAAGGTGGTTAATGACATTTTTTCCCCATTGTGGTAAAAAGAAAAAATATGTATATATAATATGCCTATAATATATATAACATAAAATTTATCTTTTAAGCCATTTTTAAGTGTGCATTTCATTGGCATTAAGTATATTCACACTGGTATGCAGCCATCAGCACCTGCCCTCTCAAGAACTTCATCTTCCCAAACTGAAACATCCATTAAACAGTAACTTTCCATCCCACCCTGCTCCAAGCCCCCAGTAACCGTTCTTCCGCCTTCTCTGTGTGTATGACTACTCTCAATGCCTCCTGCAATTGGAATCATACAGATTTGCCCTTTTGTGTCTGGTGGACTTTATTTAGTAGAATGTGTCCAACTTTCATTCATGTTGAATGTAGCACATGTCAGAATTTCATTCCTTTTAATGGCTGAATAATATTCCATTGTTGCATATACTGCCTTCTGCTTATTCTTCTCTAAATAGGCATTTGGGTTGAGTCTACCTTTGGCTGTTGTGAATAATGCTTCTAGAACATGGGTGTGCAAATATCTGTGTGAGTCCCTGCTTTCAGTTCTTTGGGGTGTAAACCTAGGAGTGGATTTGCTGGATCTATGTTTGAATTTTCCCAGTGCGGGCCTTGAACTCACACCCCTGAGATCAAGACCTGAGCTGAAATTAAGAGTTAGCTGCTCAACCAGCTGAGCCACCCAGGTGCCCCCTATGTTTTGTTTGTTTGTTTTAGATTTTATTTATTTGAGAGTGAGCCAGAGAGAGACAGACAGAGATAGCAAGACAGAGCACAGGCAGGGAGCACAGGGAGAAGCAGACTCCGCACTGAGCAAGGAGCCCCACGCAGGGCTCCATCCCAGGACCCCAGGAGCATGACCTGAGCAGAAGGCAGATGCTTAACCGACTGAGCCACCCAGGTGCCCCAGGTGCCCCCTATGTTTAAATTTTCGAGGAACCACCAAGTGTTTTCCATAACCTCTGCACCATTGTAGCTTCCCACCAACAGCGTAAGGAGGTTCCAATTTCCCCACATCCTCACCAACACTTGTTTCCTGTTTTGTTTTCATTTTTAAAAGCCATCCTAGGAGACAGGAAGTGGTATTTCATTGTGGTTCTAATTTGAATTTCCCTAACAATTAGCTGTTTATTTGTCCTAATGAATATATTGCCCCATACAGGCTGGCCCATGTGGGAGTGAACATTGGGCCCCGTGGTTTAGCCCTGCGAGACCCCTGGGCCTGTCAGTGTAGTGATACTTGTTGACCCAAGAGGTGAAAGGGAGGGAGACACGGGCACGTCAGTAGACGACCGGTTCTCAAAGTTTGTACTGTGGAGCAAGTGAAACTGGAGACCTTTGGGACTGAAATAAGGGCTAATCTTTGGACCAGATTTAACAAAGGCAAGCCCTCTGTGGGCTGGACCTATGCTCTGTAATCCTTCCTGTTTTTAGCAGGATGTGTAGGCGTGAGTGACCCTGAGAATAAGCACTGTTGGCATGGGTGACAGAAGTCTGAACCCATCTTCATTGCTCTCTTCGGCGAGGAAATCCCCCAGACATCTTGCCAGGGGTTGTGGAGGTCTTTGAACTGCCTTGCTATCTAATTTCTCCACCTGGAACCATATACACACCCCCGCCTCCTACGTATCCCCTAAGTTCTTGCATGGGCAGTTTGTGTTTTGGCAGGAAAGGAAAAGAAATTGGAGTTGACCACCCTGGGTAAGCCTGGCACTTTGCTGGTCACTTCATGGCAGATGGAAAAACATGACTTCTGTCCTTAAAACAAGAGCTGTAGGACTTCTAACTTAATGTATGACTCTTTATAACAGTTTTAAACTTTAGCTTGCATCGGAACCAGAATTCACAATCCTGGAGCCCCATCCCCAGAGTTTCTGATTCAGAAGGTCTGGGGCGGGACCTGAGAATTTATCTAACAAGTTCCGGGGTACATGTTGCTGCTGCTGCTGGTCCAGGGACCAGGCTTTGAGAACCACTACTTTGTATCAACCCTGTGAAATAGATCTTATTTCCATTTATAGAAGAGGAGCTGAGTAGTAGAGAAGCAAAATGACTTGCCCCAGGACATCCATTTAGAGTGCCCAAGCCCCCATTTGAAGGCGGGACCCTCACTCCAAGGTCTGTGTTGTCTCCATTGTATCTGGAGTGGTGGAGAGGCACAGCCCTCCAGCATCCTTCATGCAGTCTGCCCCAGGACAGGCAGGATTAACCAAGCACAGCACCTCCCAGCACACAGGCGGCCTTGGAATCCTTCACACACTGCTCCCAACAACCATACCCACCCAGTAGTGGGAGCTGAGATTGGTTGTACCTGTACCAATGAATTTAGCCTCCCCCAAATGGAGACATTACCAAAAAGCAATCTGTTAACATTTGAAAAGAGCCCTAGCCTGAGCAGCAGTCTCCACTGGTTAGGAGGAAGGTGGTTGGTGCATTTGGAGCTCTGAGAAGCTCAGCTCCCCCGAAACTGTGCTGGGACCTCATGGGTCATCAGCGAGAATCTTCACTCAGCACCCAGGCAAAGGCAAGATCCTTGGCTAGGGGCCTGGACTCTTAAAAAGTTTTAAACTTAGACGACGTTAATAAGGAGATTTTTTTTAAAGCCACCATAATTTAATTAATTCATCTCTGCTGTATTTTACTCAAACATTCGTTATAAAACAGCGCTTGACAAACACTTGGTAAGGCTGGTAAAAGTAGAGTAGATGCCAGAGACGATCGTGTCCATACTTGTGAAGTCTTTTAGCAAACAGAACAAATACTAACTAACTAAACTATATTTGTGGATAACCAAAGTAAACTGATTGTATCAGGTGTGATCATCCTGTCTTCTGAAATAACCCACCACCACCTTTTGCCTGTTTCCGCCAGCCCACACAAGGTGTGGCCCTCACCGCCACCACCACCATTTAATCTGTTGCTCTTGCGTGTGTAGGGAGCTCTCTTGTTTCATTGGCTGTTTGTAGTCTGCCTACAAGGAGGGGCAGGATGGATTACGGTTTTACATGTCTTGGGTGCTCCATAGTATTTAGCATGGCTTTATGTAGTAGATACTTGATGAAAATTCGTTATCTGAAAATGCGGATCTTTTTTAAATTGGGGGGAAAGAAACAATGTAATGTCTATAAGCATGCAAGTAAGATGGGCAGATATGTATACATCTACCTTGTACACCTGACGGGAGAGCGCGTAGCGTATGTGGGGATGTGTTTGTGCGGGTGTATTCTTTTTAAGGGATGGGTGACTTTGCATTTCAGATCCGAACTGGACATGTGATGAGGTTGAGGGGAAGATTGGAGCTGAGGTCACGTGTATAGGGTTGAAAAGAACACCAGTGGGGAAGGTGTGTATAGTTGGAGGTGGTCAGAAAATAATCCTGAGAACAGACTGGTGAGGGGCTATCTCTGGCCAAACCAGGAAGCGGTTATAGGGAACATGTACGTTTATTACCTTGAAGGGCCTTCCTGGGTTCTGCCTTCTGGGCTGTTTTGAGAGGAAAGAATTTTTGGTACTTGACCATCTCCACCTTAGAGATCTCCTTTATAAAGGAAGAAGAAAACTCAAATTTCTCTGCACATTCCTAATGCCCATTTTTCTATATGAACATGCTTATAGTCATGCTATCTTTTTTTTTTTTTTTTAAGATTTTATTTATCTGACAGAGAGAGAGATCACAGGTCTGCAGAGAGGCAGGCAGAGAGTGGGGGGGGGGGGAGCAGGCTCCCTGCCGAGCAGAGAGCCAGATGTGGGGCTCGATCTCAGGACTCTGAGATCATGACCTGACCTGAAGGCAGAGGCTTAACCCACTGAGCCACCCAAGTGCCTCTATCTTTTGTTTTGTTGTTGTTGTTTTAAAGAAGACCTCCTGTGTAGCCTAACTGGCAAAAGGAGGAAGAAGACTTCATCCAACAATATGTCTGCAGACAAGAAAGCTTTCCAAGATGCTGAATGGGTCTTCAATGTAACCATATGGGATTAGAAATCAGTTTCATGTAAAAACACAGTGGTGACTCAGTTGGCCATTGAAAGCCATTGGCCACGGCCATGCAGGTCAAATGAAATAGATAAACAAGAACAGGTCATTTAATGGTTAAAAACTTGAACATAGGACTGCTAAGGGGGGAAAAAAGGGTTCCTTTATGATGTCATCTGTCCTTGGCTAAATAGTATACATGCTTTGAGCAGTCCATCTTGGTTTGAGAATAGCATGTAGATGTTGGGAGCACAAGAAAAGGAATGACATCATCTCCACCCATTTTGACGGTTGTGATGCCCTATGGTGGGCAAGACCTGCCATGGGGTTAGTTAGAATGAAACCTGGTCATTTGGGGGCAGCTCCTGGATGCCAAGGTTTTTCCACAGTAAGTCTTAAAGCCATGTATTAAAAGCAGCTACGAAAGTGGGAAGCTGACTGCACCTTATAAAAGGCTTAAGAGGAGAGGCAGAGTTCTCTGTTTGGAGCCTATTTTCATTAAATGTCAAGGGTAGGGAAATTCAAAACCAGTGAATGTTCCTGCTCGGCACTGAAAATGGATTTGGCTGGAGCCAGTCTCCCAGCCGGCACGAGCCGTACTTCTGTACTGCTCGGTGTGGGTACAGACTTCAGCTACGGTGCTGGGTTGGGAAGTTCCCAATCGAAAGAGATTGTTTACTATTTAGGCATGGTCTGTAGCTCGTTTAACACTGAAGGGGAGAAGAAAACAGATGTGGTTTATCTTTTTGGTGGACCTGAACTTCCCAGGTGGAGCAGAAAAGTTCCCTAAGGACAGGCTCCTGGGAAGAGCCCCTCCTTCCTGACTCAAGCACCTGGAAGAAGGCTCCTTGAGGTCTGAAGGCCCATTATTCTCCAGTGGGCTATGGTTTGGGATGTGCAGGGTTGGAGTCGTGGATGAGAAAAGGTTTTAAAAGGCGTTAGTGTGTTATATAAGAATATTTGTGTCTTTTTATATTTTTCATGTTTTTTATTTTCTGGGGGGAAAGTAGTTTTGCCCCATCCACTGGAAATGAGAGAGGAGTGTGAGCCCTCTGCTAATGTGAATGTTTCCTTGGGGCTGAGAGACTGGGGGAGACACCAGAGGTGTGGGTCCTTCATAGTAAAGTCCCTAATAATCTCAGTGTGACAGTGACCATGAAGCTAGGAAAGGTGACCCAATCTGGTGGTGACCTCCTAGCAGTTCATCTGAGAATCACGGCGCGTCGGGTCAGGAGAAGTTACTAGTACATAGCTGCTAAGCCTTCACAGTGCTCAGCAGGAGCACTGTGCTTTCTGGCAGGTGGGCCCGTGCTTTCTGGCAGGTGAGAAAGGATGCATTCAGCCCCATTTTCTCTGTGCCTGCCATCATATATAGGAAAACTGCTGGGATGTGCACCTTTACTTCTGGTAGGTTTTATATCTGTTTATCCATGGCTGCTGTATGGATGAGAAATTTGGTGGAAAACTTGAAATTCCATTACCGTGATGGTTTGCAGAATTCGTGTTTGGGCTTTTGCTTTTGAAACAAGGATACAAAATATAGAAACAATAGAGAGCTGTAGATACACGGGTAGTGGGAACACCCCTCGCTCTACCCCATTTACGTCCTGAACAGAGAAAAGAGCGCTGAGCTGTAGTGCTTACTTCTTGCCAAGAAAACTATCATTATGGGGCCCGGTCAGTCTTCCTAAGGGAG
This sequence comes from Mustela lutreola, assembly GCF_030435805.1. NCBI lineage: Eukaryota > Metazoa > Chordata > Mammalia > Carnivora > Mustelidae > Mustela > Mustela lutreola. The sequence goes on along the minus strand of NC_081298.1, from coordinate 66,807,393 downwards.
AGCCTTGGAATGTAGCGTGGGTGCTGTTTTGAATATTTGAGAGAAGAGTGGCGTTCCCTGTGAAAGGGAATGACCCTGTGCTGCTGGGATTGGGGCAGGTCCCTCCATCCTCAGTCGTGCCAGGGAGAGCCCGGTTCCCTCTCCTGTGTGGGTTTGGGAAACCCCTAAATCTAGCATCACTGCTGACTCTCCCGCCCACAGGGGACCAAGTTGTGCTTCTGGAAGATACTTTCATTTAAGCCTCCAGTCCTAGCTTGCCTACTTAGTATTGAGGGAAATAAGACATCTTGGAGTAGCCAGTGGCTTAAGGATGTGGGCGAACACGAAATCTTCTGCACAGAGTGAAAGAATAAGGGAATGAAAACCATGAATAAAGCTGCAGAAAGGAGTGGTAGGATCACCTGCCTGGAGGATGAACCTCCCGTAGGACTTGATGGTTGTGCGAGGCTTGTGCAATGTCTGGCCAGGGTGGAGAGGCCTTGCAACGGCATTTGCACTCCTAACAGATGCCTAGATCCTCCTTGGGGCAGGGGGACAGGTATAAGAGATACTGCGCAGCATTCTAGGAGGAAGAGATCGATTGCCTTATCTAACCTAGTGTACTTTATCTTATTTAATGATTAATAATCATTAATTATTAATAATTATTAATTATATAATGGAGGGATTTGTTTTTTTTGTGTTTTTTTTTTTTCTCCCATAAATGCCCTCTGTAGAGTAGGCAGTGGCCTGGAGATCCTGGGGGATTAGAGGAGAAGGAGACACCTTTGTTCCTGACCTCTTGAGCTCCAGTCTAAGTGGGGGCCGGGTAGGAGAGGACAAGCATGCAGGTGGTCACGGTCAAGGCAGTTGGTAAATGCCATGCCGGGGTGGTGGGGGTGTCCCACCTCCAGGGCTTCTGGAAGGTTCTGGAATGGCGGTAACAGTGTAGGCCCTGGAGCCAGACTGCCTGCGCTCTGGTCCTGGCTCTGCTGCTTATTAGAGGAGGCATCTTGGCTAGGCTGCTTAAGCACTCCCTACCTGTTTCCTCATGAGCAGCATGGGGGTTATTCTAGTAGTGCCTGTGTCCAACAGTGTGTCTTAGTGACCCATAAAGTTGCTCTTAGCTCCAATAGGATGTGCTGCTTGAGTCAGTGAATGATACCCTCTAGGCCTCAGTTTCCCCAACTGTACGTCGAAGGGACCAGATGGGACTAGATAAACGCTAACATTGCGTGTACTCTAAAATGCTGTTGTTCTGTGACTGAGCATATATTCAGTGCCTACCGTGTGCTCTTCCCCCTACTGTGCTGTGCGTGGTGGTCAAGAACAAAGTAGAATCTGTGGTCTCAGCCCTCAAGGAGCTATAGTCTAAGTGAGGAGAGGACACTGAGACGCAGGAGAATATTAGAGAGTGAGAGAACATTAGAAATCTCACTCCTGGTGCTATGGGTGGTAAGAAAATAGGAACAGAGAGTACAGAGGAGACCAGAACAGTGAGGAGGTATGTAGCAATCATGAATCCAACAAAGAGGACCACAGAAGCTGTAGGCAGGCGCTCTGGCTTGTTTACCAAACCCCAGGATTCTTCAGCATGGAGCATGGCATTCATATTTAAAGCAGAATTGCAGCAAAACCACAGTTACATATTTAGCGTAGAGACAGGACAAAGTCTATAAAACTCCTTGTGGAAAGCATCAGTAGGGACTGAAACCATAAGGAGGCGGACACTGGTTTTCCAGATCTTCTTGGACAATCATTCCACTAGAACGCAGCGCCTGGCATAAAGCAACCATGTGGGAGAGCCCAGTGCTCTGCCTGCCCTCCATAGCTCTGGATGCATCATGGTGGTGTTCTCAGCCCTTCTTCTGGAGGGTGGCAAACAGAGGTGGCTCTACAGAGCCCTCCCGCCACCGCTTTGCCAGAGATCAGTGTTGCCTCATGCCTCCTGAGCCATACTTAATCGGAGATGGGGCCTCCTGCTCCCTGAGAGTTCCCCTTCTTAGGGTCTCCACGTCGTCTCTCCCCAGCAGCGTTGGAACTTGGGTTTTGAGGAGACTCAGCAACAGCCTCAAATTTCTCCTGCAGCCTGACTAACCTACAGCTCCTCAAGGTCGGTACGCAGATTGGGCCATGAGTGACCCTGGCCTCTGCAGGTCACAAGAGACTTCACAGTACTTAGCAGAGGCTACCATGTGACAAAAGAGCAGTGTAGACAGGAAGCGAGTTCACCTCGGCCAGGGAATGGGGGATCCCTCCTGGAAGGGGTGAGCTGGGGGCATGATTAGGTCCTGAAGGATGTGTGGAGGCTGGCCAGCAGATAAGATGGGGAGAGGCATCATGTAGTTGTATTCCCCCTACTTGTACCCCCATGCTTCCTCCTCACTAACCACCCATGAGGGGGCGGCAGGGCCAGTTAGATCTGCCGTTTTGTTCTGGGGCAGGGATATGAGTGGAAATGACAAATGTGCCTTTAAAATGAACTCCCGGGCCTCAACCAGTCGTGGAGAATTGCTGCTTATTCCCCAGGCAGTCAGTGATGGCCTGGCTTGGTAGGCCACTTTGTGACATCCTTGCTTCAGACGAGCAGACCACAAACCCTCACACAGCTTTCTGCCGAATTTCCTTCACCCAGAAATCTTAGTAATAACTGTCAGTACACTTAATTCATCGAGAATTCTCTGGGAAGGCGCAAGTATAGGTCATATTTGCCTTCAGAACACATGTCCACACCAGCACCCACAAAGGTAGGGAGTGCAGATGGGGTCACGGAGGTTTGGAAGAGGGAAAGGTACAGTGACCTAGCCTTATAACCTTGCAGAGAAAATCAGACATGACAAGTGCTCAGAGCTTGAGCCTGCTAAGCACCTTTCTTCTCTCCCAAATCTTACCCTTGGCTCCTCTGCACCCCCCTGCCCCCACTGTCCTTTCATTAAAAAAAGTTATCTTTCCCCAAATAAGCAAACTTATTTGATGGAATCAAACTTTGCAACCCCAAATGTATGAAATAAACATTATTCCTAATGAGGCTCTGGGAAAGTGCTCACCTTTGAACTTGGCCAAGGATTATGGAGGAAAGAAAAAAATCTTAAGAGCTTGATAGAGTGTTAGAGCTTCGTGGATTTTTTAAGTCAAGTCACATATTACATTTCTTTTCCTTAATAAGGGCAGCTCCAGAAATCCTTCCTGGATGGTTAGACCATGTCCAAAAGCGGAGACCTCTGGTTGGTCCCTAATGCTGATTTGGGAATCGTCATCTAGGTGCTAGGCAACTGGATGAGAGGTGCTGTTTCTAGAATGCTCCTACCTTCTGACTCAGCTCCTATTCTCTGGAGCCTTGCAGGGCGGGAAAGGAACATGTAGGCTAGCCTGCAGAACAGGAAGATTCTGAAGGGAAGCTGGAATCGAAAAGGCGTTGGGACTGGGGAGCCCTCCCTCTATGGCAAGTTTTTCTTTTCCCCCTAGAGATAGAAATAAAGAGAATAGTAACATTTTCATTAAAAAACAAAAAACAAAATGAAACAGCTTTCCTAAAGATTAAAGCACTACTGGCTGTCTGTATACCTTCTGCCTGCCTCCTATGGAATATTACACATTTTAATTTCTCTAGCAACACCCCCCCCCCCACCCCCAGGCAAGAAGTTTACTTATAGGCATCAAGAGGAATCCTATGCAGAATCCAGCTAAGAGTGTGTAACTGCTGACCATATTCAGGGTGAGGTCCCAGAACATTTGTGGTGCCCTGTGTTTGTTGAAATGCATAGAAGAAGCAGGACTATGTTCCTTGCTTCCATTTTCTTGAACCTGCTTGTTCAAGTTTGCATCTTAACACTTTTCGCCCATGAGAGTCAGACAAGCTCTGGGCTCCCCACTCCTTTGATGTGAACTGCACTGGGCACTCCACTCCCATTCCCATAAATCTGGGGCGAGATGCTTCATGGAATCCAGAAGTATGACCATTTCTGAGCGGTAACTGCTTCCAATCCCCTCACACAAAGCTGGGCACACACAGATGTTTAGTGCGCCGCCCTGAGCCAGCACGGGCCCACGTGTGGGCTGTCTCCTATCCAACACCTGTGGCAGCTTGTCTTTTCAAATAAGCCGTCCCGCAAAGAGCAGGTTCCCTGGTGGCCTTGGGGTTTGTCAGAGGTTCTCTGGAATTGGCAACTTAGCTGTGACCTCAGAAGTCCTGGCTCCGACAAGGCAAAGTCCTTGCACTAAAACAGGCTCCGTGCCCATGGAGATAATCACCTCTTGTAATATCCACACAATCATCTCATTGTCAAAGCACAAGGAATGCAAAAATAGAAGAAATGCCACAACAGGGTTACCCCTTAGTCCAGAACTAGCCCAGGATTCTGCTGCTGGCTGAGGGCACCTTGGGACACCTGGGGAGGGACGGTCCCAGCCCTTGTTCTGGATGCCAGTCCCACCTGGTAAGCCCTGTGTTCCTAAAACCTGAGCCAAGGGTCCCTTTATTAGACCTCCTAGTGCGTAATTCTGCTTCATCTTCTTGGGACCCCTTCACCACTTCTTTGTCGTGGCCAAGGCCTGTTGGTTCTCACAGTCTCACGTGGAAGCCCTCCACAAGGCCCCCTTTCTCCCTACAGAGTGGGGTATGGCACCCTCTGTGTTCTCCAGAGCTCTCGCTGCTGACTTCTGCAGTGAGAGGTTCAGGACCACCAGCTCACGGTGTGTGTTAGACACGGCTCTAAGCTGCGTGGGTGTGTTAGTCCATGAGAGCTCAAGGAGGTCAGGACTTCTACAGTCACTGTTTCCTGGGACACGAGGTTAGAAAAACCTGAGGAGCTCTTGCCTCACAGAGAGGGTGTCTGAGCCCCACAGCCCCGGCAGTCCATCTGGCCTTGTGCCCAGATTTGCTTGCCTGTGTCCCTCACTTGGCTGTCCAGCTTGTTGAGAGAGAGAGAGAGAAAGACCTGTCTTCCCTCCCGCATCCCCAGTGTGTGACTCAGGGTGGACACTCAGTAAATGTTCAGTTAGTGAGAGCTAAAGCTCCCCGGACATAAACCCCAGAGGGGATTTAAATTCCAAAGAGCCACACTTCTTACAAAAATGCTAAAATGCGAAGGAGCACTTGCCCTTTTAGCTAAGTCCTCTGCTTGCTTTAGAATCTTCTTCTAGGGGCTACAGGATTGTGAGGTGTGACCAGGTTGTGGGTATAAGACACATGAATTTATCACAATCTCTAAGGAAATCAGAAGTCACTCCAAGATAGCAAAGCTGCATCTGGCATTTAAAGAAAAGGGGGGGGGGGGCTGGGTGGCTCAGTGGGTTAAAGCCTCTGCCTTCGGCTCAGGTCATGATCCTAGAGTTCTGGGATCGAGCCCCACATCAGGCTCTCTGCTCAGTGGGGAGCCTGTTTCCTCCTCTCTCTGCCTGCCTTTCTGCCTACTTGTGATCTCTGTCAAATAAATAAATAAATAAAATCTTTAAATAAATAATAAAATAATTAGGGGAAATAAGGAAGCTGGAGAGAGAGGCCTTCTCTTCTGCGCACTGGCAGTCAGATTGGGGGTGTCCCAGGAGTGGCTACGAGCCACTTGTGAGAGCCACTGAGGTCACAAACCACCCTCTGCTCAGGTGTCCCCGTACTAGGGCTTATCTTCTAAAGCGTTTAATCGAACACTGTACTGCCTCTGAGGTTTCAGGGACTCTAGGGCTGTTTTTTTCCCTGGGCTTAAAGTCTTTCTCTGCTGCTGACTCATATGTTAATTAGCGCTTTCCACAAAGTAGAATTAACAGTGCTACAGCACCGGCCTGCCTGGGGTGTTAGACAATCATTTTATCTGCCTCTGGTGGAACAGAGTCTGCCGGACAGCTGCGGCCCAGCCAACAGGCCCTCCTTGTGCATTCAGGGCAATGGGCACCTGAAACCCAGAAACTAGCCTTGGCCATGGAAGAGGCTGCTGGGGGACCTCTGCTCCACCCAGGAAACAGAGGGTTAACTGCCCAGGCTTTTGCCCCAAAGTGTGGCCAAGAGTTTCAGTTCGCTGTCACCTGTCAGCGTTAATGGACAGAACTGGTGTTTCATGGAAAAAAATACCAGATTGTTTTCTCTTTGCTGGGCTGGATAATGAAGTAAAAATGACATTATCTCTAATAAAAGTGATCTGTGGAAATCACTGATAAAATATTAGGAGCAGAGATTTGCCATTAGCAGGTTAGCCAGATAAGGGGAGCAGCTGGATTCTGTTAACCCCCTTCTGGTCTGAGGCGTGTGTTGTTGAGGGGGTGGGATTGAGGCTTGGAGTCTAGATTTGGAAACACTGAAATTCAGGCTAATGGAGAGTGTTTATTCCAAAATGTGGGTCTTGAGTCCTCCTTACTGACCTTTAGGATTGTCGTTGGGTTTTTAACTTGTTTGGTGTTTATCTCTTAAGATTTTTGCCTTCAGAAACTTTTCTTTTGTGGGGGCAGGGGGATACCTGGCCCATTTTCCCACTTCCATGTTCCATCCCTGAAGGGCTGGAACCCTGACCAAACCTTGGCGTCTTCCTTGTTAGAAATCTGACTCTAAGAAGGGCATCTATCCATGTGGCATGAAGGCTTTGGGTGCTAGGTAGTGTTGGGCAGCGGTTGTTCTGTTGTGTCAAGGAGCTGGGATCAGAGGCAGAAACCCGGCTAAGTCTCCTCCGGTGGGGAGAAGAGGGGGCCGCCCCTGTCTAGGCTTGTATGCTGTCAGTGAAACTGGGTGGCATTTGGCTCACTGAACACTCCCTGTGGTGTGGACAGAGGCTCAGCCAGCACCTTCCATATGAAAACATCCCTAGGGTATGGGAACCTGTTTCCTGGGGTGGTGAGGCGCCAATGAACGTTAGGTAACCTAGTGAGGAAGACACCCCCTCTCCCTCCTCTTTATTAACCCACTTTCTACGGAGCAATGCCGACCGTATTAACCCACTTTCTACGGAGCAATGCCGACCGTATTAACCCACTTTCTACGGAGCAATGCCGACCGAGGCATTCTCACTCTACAGTCCTCATCCCGTAGCTGGCGGAATCTCAGCTACTTTGGCCTTCACTCCGGCTCGCCATGCTGTATCTGAAGGAGATGAAACTGTCATTTTGGGGGTAAGGTCCAGTGCCAGGCTCCGTGTACGTAAGAACTTGGACATTTGCCTCTGCCCTTGGAGAAGACCCGTACGATAAGGAACAATAAAGTGATGCTACCTTACAGTAAGTGGTATCGGTCAGTTCCCCAGGTGCTTAGGACAGGAGTGGGGGGATCCGTGTGGGCTGCATAGAGGGATCCGAAAACCTCGCTGGAAGTGGCGGTTCTGAAAGTATAGGGTTTGGAATATCGGAGAGGAAGGATCCCATTTCAGGTGGAAAAAGATAACTGGGTGGCAGAAAGGGGTGCTCAGTTATGGGGGACAGTCTGAAGCATGGTCTGGCTAGAGCAGGTAGGGTGCTGCTGGCTTTGGGGAATGAAGAGACCTTGAGGGGCACCTAGAGCTTGGGCTTCATCCTGAGGGCAGGAGGGAGCCACTCCCATTTTTAAATAGGGCAGTGACAGGCTAAAGTGGTCTGGGAGTGGCTTGGTGAGCTCTTCCTTTCCCTGAGGTCTGATCCGACTTGTATGCTTCTAGATCAAAGAGCAAGGAGAAGCTGCTAGAAGATGGGGTCTAAAGTCTTTGAAAATAAAACAGCACGGGAGCCTGAGGCGGTGTGTGTTTTTGGTGAAGTTTATGTTTCGTCCCAGGGGATGGAGTTTATGAATTACTGTTCAGCGAGAATGCCAAGGCTTCAGCCTGTGGTGGCCCATGAGTTGCTGCCGTATTTAGAGCTCCTCATAAGGGGGCTCATGTCCCCCTGGCATAACTGGCAAGAAAGACGGGTTCCCATACTTCCTGTCCAGTGTGGCAGAAGCACAGCCAGCAGGGGAGGGATCCGGGCTGGGTTCTGCACTGCCCATGACCTGGCTCTTGGGACACTACCGGGGCAGCGGGCTAGGCACTTCTCCCATCATCTGACTTTATTTACCAGTCCTTGTGTTGTTGAAAGCCCTCCTCCCTGCTTGGCCCCTTGTGGATACTCAACAGTGTTCGTGGCATGAATGCATCCCCACCACTCTGACTTTCCAGCCTTGTACCCTGCTCCAGCCTGTCTCCTGACCCCTGGCCACCACCACCCCCTGCCAGTTCCCCAGCAGCATCCTTGTCCTTGTCATTCCTCATGCCCGCACTCCATACCTGAGCCTCCTCCACAGCCCGCCTCCAGCACCCAGCACTGTTCAGCCCTATCGACTTTCTCCTGAACACTCGCATTGTAGCGCTTGACCCTGCCCCTCCCGCAAGCTCCCCGAGGCCTGTTGTTCCAGGCTTCCTGCTACTGTTCCCAGCCCGAGCACACCAAGAGGGGTTCATGGATACTTGTTGAATGAGTGGAGAGGAAAGGCTGTTGCTGGGGAGAAGAACAACCCCACTTCCCAAATTGCTCAACATCATCCTTTGAGAGCATGGTAGTAACTTGGAGAAGACTTTGGCGTTTCCCGTGGCTTTGGATGACTTCTCTGCACAGGAATGGAATGTAGCTTCCACACTGTGCATGAATATCTCCCTTCTAGCCATAGTATGACTAGGGCAGGCAGAATGGGAAGAAAGCAAGGCCTGGCACTTGGCCATGAATCAGATCCCACAGCTCTAGACAGGCGGCCATGTAACTGACTGAAAATCAGAGGAAGCCCAGAACAGAAAGGGTCTCTGAGCTTTTCTTTGGGTTCCTCTCTCTCTCTCTCCTTTTCTTTTTCCTTTGCCTTTGCTTGCTTTCTTTTTTTAAGTAGGGGGGAAAGAAGGGGTTATAAGATGGGGCGGGTGGGAAGGGGGGAGAAAAAGTCTGTCCCCCAACTCCCCCCTCCCTTGCTGTTTTGAAATACTATAAACACCAGGCACCAGAAGTTCTGGCATCATACTGGGATTAGTAAGACAGATCCTGGGGTATTTCACATTAGCATATGGTCAAGCATCAATCCTGATTCAAAGACGAGCTAGTGTTTTCTGCGTTGAAATTAAGGTGTCTGAAATAGAGGAGAGACCTGACCCTTAAGATCCTACTCTGTTCAAGAGAAGAAGAGTTCCCAGTGACGACCATCTCCTCCAGTTAGGGCTTTTTAAATGCTTCCACCCAGATGTGTGACGACACTGCCAGGGGAATTTCTGCCCCCTCCTTCCTGAAGCTGCCCAGCCCTGGCCCCGGGGGCGGCCCGGTTCCGTGTTCTCATGACACAGGAATTATTTTTGGCATCGCACATATTTTCTCTAACGTTCTTGCCTGCCCCCTCCCCTTGGTTGCCTTTTGGGGAGGAGTTTTTTGGGCAACGCCGTGCAAACCGGGGGTTAACTCGGCTCAGCATGGTGAAGAGGGGGAGTGGGAGAGAGGACTGCCGCTTTTGCCTCCTCTGTGGCCCCTCTCCCCCAGCTCATGAAAGAGCCTGCTTTGAGTAGGCTCTGTGCTCACCATTCATCCCCTTTGCCGCCAGCCGAGGGGATATCTAGAGGTGACGCGGGGGGCTGTACCTCGGGGACGGCATCTTAATGACTCCACTTGGCGGGCGTTAGAACAGCCCCATTCAGAGCTAGTTCACTCCCTGTGCAGTTGGCTCTCTCAGCCCCTGTCCATAGATGTTCTCTTGTTCACGCTGCATGAGGAAATGGAGGTTTCCAAGTGGGAAGCAGCCTTCCCGGTGCTTTAACTCTTCACTGAAGGGAAGAGGAGCTGCCCCAAATCTCAGCAGGCTCAGCTGCAGCTCCTGGGAGAGGGAGGGCCCCAGGGCTGGGGATGGAGGCCAGGGCCACTGGGATCACTTTTGCTTTCGGCCTCAAGAGGGAAGGGAGAGAGGAGTAAAGGGCACGCTTGAATTGTCCTTACAATCAGTTAGCAAATATTTACCCCGTTTGTCTGCCCTGGGCCAACGTCCCATGAAGGATGCACAGAAGTCCATGTTGTGTCTGTGCCCCCCTCTTCCCGCAAGAGCACCAAGGCACTTATGGCCCAGTTAGAGCAGCAGGACATTGGCTTAGAAAAGCCAGCAAGACAGGGAGGCCTTTAATGAGAGCCAGTGAGTAATGTGGGCAGGAAGTGAGGGTGGCTGGGAAAGCATCTGCGGGTAGCAGGGCTTGGACTGGCTGCGAGGGAAGGAGTTTTAAGAAATGAAAGGGGATGAGAGGATGTAGGTAGGGGAGGGCCCAGAAGGAGACAGGGACATCCAAGTGGGCTAAGTGAAATCATAGGAAATATGAAAAGAGGGGAAGACTTTCTGGCAGAAGAGAAGATCTGGCTTGTTAGACTTTAGGTGGCTTTGGCTAAGGATGCCATCAGGGTAGCACTGACCCTGTCAGTGATGACATCTCCATCATGCCGCTGGGTGTGGCCACTGACGAGTGGCATCAGCACCATCCGGGAGGTTACTGGAAATGCAGATCCTCAGGCCCCAGCCTACACCTCCTGAGTCAGAAACTAGAATCTGTTCCTTGGGTGATCTGTGTGCAAAGTCAAGTTTGAGAAGTGCTGGTCTCTTCAGCTCTAGTTCAGACCCGATTTCATTCAAGTAGTTGGACACACACACACACATCTTTGAGTGTCTCTCTGTGCTGTGGCTCTTCCTGGATGAAAATCTTTTATTCTGACTGAGAATTGCATTAGAATTCCTACGAAAGACCTGGAACAGCGAGAGACTTGGAGGAATTCACGGAACAGGAATGATTGAAGTGGTCTTTCTCCAGTGTCTCCCATTTGCATCACTTGGTGGTATTTACACCTCGGTGGACCCCAACGGAACAGATGAGGACTCCCTTCCCGCGGGAGTATGTGGTCTAGTTGGAAAGACAAATGCTCTGCAAGTGAAATAAGTAGAGAATAAAGAGGAGGGCTGGCTCATGCCGCGTGACCTCGCTGAAGCTGGAGGTGCGGAAGTGAGCCCTTCCTGGAGGAAAGGGGCCATGAGGCGTCGTGAGGGATGGGGATCCCTTAGCCAGGCCTAGGGGATGAAGGGCACGTGCTTCAGGTGGGACATGGGACATGGAAGACCAAGGGGCTTTAGAGGCCGGCAGGGAGTGGGGTAAGCGGCTCCCTCCTCCCTCCAGAGAACGTGCATGCTTCATGCTGGTGAATCTGTTCTGCATCTCATCTCGGGCACTTTTTTCTTGGTCCGGCTGCTGTGCTGTCTGTTCCGTTTTCTTAACGGAACGCAGTGGTATAGGATCAGGGCTGCTGCGCAGGCAGAGTGGCTTGAACCACACCTTCGCTCGCGCTGTTGGAGGCCTGTGGGCTTCTGGGGAAGAAGGCTGCGGGTGGGTAGGAGCCTAGGGAAAAGCCCAGTGTGGGGAAAGAGCCCCAGACCCAGGGAAGTGGTGGCGAGGACAAGAGCAGGAGAACTAGAAGTGCAGCAGTTGCTTTGCAGTGTAAGAAATAAAGAATCATTGTGTTGTATGCCTGAAACAGGTCAATTGTACCTCAATAAAAATTTTTAATAAGAAAAAAATTGGTCTAGTGAGAATGGAACACTACCTTGGCATCTGCGGACTTTGCTGGTAAAGGAAGAACTTTTTTTTTCTTTTTCTTTTCTTTCTTTCTTTTCCTTTTTTTTTTTTTTTTTTTTTTTTTTTTAAAAAAAAGACAGACATCTCCAAGCAAAGAAAATCTATCCTACTGAGCCTGATTTGTCAATGGAGGAGCTGACCTAGAGCAGGAGGGTGACCAGGATGTCCCCTTTGCTGCTTCCCAGAGCAAGAATTCATCCTATTAAGTATTCCTGGAAGGCTTCACCCCCAACACACCCAGCTCAGCTAAACCTTTGAACCTACAAGAGGAATCTGCTCGAGGCATTTCCCAGAAGGCTGCCGTGCCATCAAGGGCATAGGACTTAGGGTCAAATGGCACGTTTGAGAGCTGGGTCCATCCCTGGGTGATGCCGGGCGTGCCACTTGACATCCTGGGGATCCGCTTCCTTCTGGGCAGAGTACCTACTTTACAGGATCATTTCAGGATGAAATCGGTGGCTGGGTGATGAGAGTCCTGAAGCACGTGTGGCCCCTTCCTCGCTATGGCAGCAGGATGTCAGCTTGCTGAGGCCAGTTAGTCTCTTGGCTGGAGTCTGCACGGTGGAGGGCGTCGGGCAGGAGCAGGTATCGGAGGCCAGAGAGAGCAGTGGAGGGCCAGGCAGGGGCCCCTTGCAGCTGCTGGCTTTCCCTCCTTCCCTCAATGCCATGAGCCTGCCCTATGCATCACTGGATGTGGTGAGATCAGAGGAGATGGAAAGACACTTTACTTTCTTTCAGTGGGAGAAGAGTCCTGCTCACCAACAAGGGTGGCCATCTTTGCAAACCTGGAGTTTCCAATTCCACTGCCTCTCTTCCGGTGTGTTAGCCTGGATATGGCACGAGGGAAAGAGGAAGCCTAGGAGAGCCTGGGTCACTGGGCAGGGAAGGAGGGAAAGCTGCTGAGAAGGTGTGCACATCCTGCTTTCCTTCCCTGCCCACCCTCTACCCACCCCCCACCCCGTACCTCCCTCTGCAGCCCTGCTCTGTAGGGGTGGTCGTCAGTCCTGATCCTAGAAATGCTGATGTTGTTCAATCCCCAGCTTTCAAGAGACAGTCACCAGGAGGCAGCAGTGGGGACCTGGCAGCCAGCAGCTCGTGTGTCCTCTTTTATCATAAAAACTAAGTTAGAGAACGACACCTGGCACACAGGGACCGCAGTGTCGTTTATAACACGTAGAGACGAGACACTGTGAGTGAACGAGTGCATGCTGCATGGTAACATGCCCACAGTAGGGAGGGGCTGGCTGTCGTGGAAACTTGAAAGAACTCTTTAAAATGTGATAAAATATTAAGAAGCCATAAATCTCATGAAATCTCAATTTGTTTTATTTCTATCTTTCTGTACTTTTAAAATTGCCTACGCTAAATGTGTATTACCCTTATCTTCACCAAAGCGTTTTTTAAAAAGGAAACGATTTGAGATAAGCAGGGTTATAGGAGGGTAATGAATAACGAAGGTCTGTTTGCAACTGTGTGACAGGTCTGGTGCTGGCTGGCAATGGGTTCCCCGTTCGTGTGTCCTTGAGAAAGTCAGAGCTCCGGCTTTTTGTCCCAGGTCCACACATTCCCACTGTGTTTCTGGGCTTCAGTTTTCATCATCTCTAAAATGGGGATGATGGTACCTGCTCTTTTCCTCTCCTGCTTGGTGAGATTTACAGATCAGCTTCTAAAGTGCTATATCAGCTATAGTGATTGGTCCAGACACAAAGTGGTATTACTCCCAACACGTTGAACAAAGAAAATCCTGCTAAAGCTTGGGCTCTGTAGGGCTAAGCACAGCACCACTTCACCATGGTCACTCCTATATACTCGCCTGGCTTTTCCTGGCTGGGCTGGGGACTGCACCTGTCCTCAGATTATATAAGGAGTAGGGCATCTGGAGCCCCACGTGGGCTGTACCTGTGGGGCTGCTTGGTAATTGAGTGCTGCTCTTCTTGGAGGCTGCCGGCAGCCCAGAAGCCGACTAGATAAGCATCTCCAGTGGGCCCCAGACATTGCTGTCAGCTCTGAATGCAGTCCAGGCCCGCTTTCCAGGACCACAGACTGCCTGTGTGGGTCAGGGAGGCAGGGGCTCAGCCCCAGCATAGGGGAGTTTGGGGGTTGAGGTATGAGACACTTTCCAGGATTCCTCCTTCAGGGAAGGGAGGAGTGGAGACATCCCCTCCTGTCTTAGCTTCCCCAACCCTCACTCCTCCTTTGTATCCTCTTTTTTAGGCCTTCTGACGTACTAGTCTGTAGTATGTCTCACCTCCCAGTGGGGCTTGGTCTCCTTCAGAGCAGGGCCCATGCCCCTCACCAGTGGTGTGTGTGTGTTGAAGTGGATGGATGCTTCCTTTCCCCTCAGGGCTGTGCATCTGATCTGCCCAGTTCCTCCTGAATTTCTTCTATTTTGATTGGTTGACATTTGATGCCTTTATTCCCCTCTATAATAGATTCATACGCTAATCACCCTGCCTCGGGACAAACGTCAGATTTCACCCAGAAAGTGGGCCACGAGAGTATCCTCCGGTTCTGCCCATTTTTGCCTCTCCTTTGCAATTGCCTGTAGAGCCAAAGACCATTCTTTGGAACACCTTCAATTGTGGCTAGGCCTTATCTCTGAGGGCACATTTCATGCTTTCAAACAACCAACATCCATTCTCAGCCGAGTCTGGTGACTAAAGGAGGTGGGCAGGCCTTGATAATATTGTTTAGGGTTGAAAATAAAGTGTGTTCTATGAAGTGTTATGGCTGATTTTCTTGTGTGGTTCTGAAATTAGTTCTAAAAGGCCTCCCAAAATACTTAGAGCAGTTTCAGAAACAGACCCGGTGTCAGTCCTCTGTAGACCTGTGATGGCAGGCCTGGAAGCCGGCGGTGCAGGAAGCCCTCCGGGTGATTCGGCTGGAGGCCAAAGTTGAGAATCAGGGCTCTGCAGAAGAGGACCAGTACCGCCGCGGAGTTTAACTGAGGATCAGATGAGGCGGTCCAGGAAATGCACCTCTCCCCAGTGCTCCGTAAATACTAGTTTCCTTTTCCTTCCATCGAAAACAAAAACCAGAAAACAAAGCTTTTGATTTTAAGCTGCCTGCTTGGCCGTCGAGGTTCCCAGCCCTGGGTGCCCACAGGCCTCCCATGGCAAGCTTTAAGGTCCCCCCCCCCCCCAGTGCCCCGGCTGCACCCCAGCCCTATTACATCAGACTCTGGGGGGAAGGGCACGACCCAGGCATCCGTCTTTAGGGCTCCTCTGGTGACTCAAGTGAGCAGCCAGGATTGAGACGCACCCACGTTGCCTCTGCTCTGATGCCATCCAGGCAGCTTTCAGCCCCTGGGTGTGGGGGCCCAGTCATTCCCCCTGATCTCTGGGACCTAAAGCTGGTGTGCTCCTCCCTTTGGGCGGCCTTTGTGCAGCGGCCACATAGCCTCACGGAAGAGTCATGAGACCCCCTCCCAGTGGCATTTGACCTTCATTTCCTCTACTCACACCCTCCTAAGAATTGGCACCAGCTTAGAATTGCACAGACTGCTAGCTTAATTAGCTTCAGTCTCCCTCCCTATCTGTTGAATTCCTTTCTCCTTGTAGGCCAGCTAACCTTAGAGGGTTAACAGGCCTAGTGTTATGGTACTCTGGTCCTGCTCCTGCTGAAAGTCAGGGGAGAATAGCTAAAGAAGGAACCAGCCCCACTGGTGCAGCTAGAGACATCCTGGGGGACCCCCATAACGAGCCGTGCTCACCTGAAAGTTGGCAACCAGGATCATCTTGACCAAGAGGTGATAATGATTCAGTTATCAACTTAAGCCAAGCCTGGAGCCCAGACACAGAAGTTAAGGAGTCCTGTGTAGGGTAACAAAGCTCTGGACACAGAGATCTTTCCTGGCTGAGTTGTGGCATATACACACTGGAGCTTGAGGTCAGTTTTGTTTTCTCTTCCAAGTAGCTGCCTGGTCCTTAAGTGGTTGCTTCCCTTAGGATCAGATGTTATAGAGTGTGAGTTTCCATCTTGGGGAGGGCAGGTATAAACTTGTAGATATTAGCATGTAAAAGAACAGGACAGAAATGTGCTCACCTGTACAATGGAGAAGAACATTCCTACCAGATGGACCTGCAGCCTTGAGGGAATCCCCTCTAGCGTACCCCCCGCCCACACCCCAGCCCCCCAGTGATGAGGGCTGCATCCCTCAGGCCCACAACACTGACCCCTTCTTCCTCCCGGACCCCATGCAAACTCAGAGTGCCTCAGTCCTGCTGCAGAGATTCCAAGCTGAGTGGTGCTCACTTAAGGGCAGAGAATCTTTATGTCACTGTGTCCTTTTCAAATCTTAACCTCCCTTTCTCCCATGGTGTCTGTGAGCACCCAGTTTGTGGGCAGGTGTCTGACAGAGCACACAGCATATCAGAGGCGCACAGTCAACAGCAGTTTCCTTGCTGCCAGTGGGAAAATCTTTGATCTTGGACCCAGAAGAATTCAGCTGGAGACAATGTCTCTTATCAAGTTACTGGATCTCTCTAAATCTCGGCCTCTTCATCTATTAAGTGGGGATACTAGTTCCTATCCCTCGGGGCTGTTATGAGAAGCAAATGAGATAGCACACACGCAGGGGAGAAAGTGGATTCTGACCCTCAAGCGATGGAAGGGTGGTGTCCCTTCTGGGATCAGCTGAAATCCTGTCTCCCTGTGTAGCTTTCCGTGACCTTGCTCCTACTGACTCGTTTCTTATCTTAACCATGTGCGCTGTTTATTGTCCATGCTTAATTCCGTGGTTAATGGAGGTGTTTCAGGTTGTTGGCTCCCCAACCAGACTGTCTACTCCTCATAAGCGGGGGGCAGCATATCTGCCATGCTGTTGCACGGGGCCCAACATGGAGTTGGATAAATGCTTCTGGGTCTGCAAGGAGGATACCGTTAGCCAGAGCCCCATTTATGCTGTGTGTCCCATACAACAAATACTGTGCACCCGGGACCGCCCTGTGGTTGCAGGAGAGCCACCTAGAAAGTCAGGAGTAGCCACTTTATAGAATCAGCAATTTAGAGTAAGAAACAAATTTGAGTCTTTTCTGATGATTTCGAAAACTTATGATAAACCATGCTTTTATGAGAAACCAGAGTGGAGCATAACAAATAGCATGGAGGACATGGGGAAATAGAGAGGAGAAGGGAGTTGGGGGAAATTGGAAGGGGAGCTGAACCATGAGAGACTATGGACTCTGAAAAACAATCTGAGGGGTTTGAAGGGGTGGAGGGTGGGAGGTCGGGGTACCAGGTGGTAGGTATTAGAGAGGGCACGGATTGCATGGAGCACTGGGTGTGGTGCAAAAATAATGAATACTGTTATGCTGAAAATAAATAAAAAAATAAATTAAAAACAAAAAAACCAGAGAATTCTAAAGTGCCATGTCTAGAATTGCCCGCCCCTACCCCACCCCCCCAAATGCTGGTCTATTGCAGGCAGTTCTAGGACCTATCTAGGGAGAGAAAATAAAGTGCAAGTATTTTTGGAAATGAAGCCTCATTGACCTGAGAAGCTTCAGCAATCTAACACAAACTCGTCATGATCAGCCCGACCCTCAGGGATGCCTCTAGCCCTGGGACAACATTGATTTGGCGATGAAGAGCAGCTGTTCGAGTAAAACTCTGAATGTGACTGACACTCAGATTTGCCAGATGTCACGACAGTTTTCCTCAGTGGAGAGCTTCCGAGTCCTTCTAGCCCTTGTACACTCATCTCCTTTGATCCTGACAAATAAGACATGAGTCTCTCCCATTTTACACACAAGGATTTCAGGGCACAGAGAATGTATTCTCTCGCCCACATCGGATGGCTAGCTCGTCCTGTGGCCAGCACATGAAAACACCAGTCCTCCTGACTTCCAGCCTCCTTTCCTACTTGCGAAGAGGCCCGATCTGTGGTAAACTGCCGGAGGAAGCTGTGTGTGCATCAGTTAGGAAGGTCTTACTGTCACCCTTGGTGTTAGTGTTCAGTGTTGCTAAATAAATGAGAGCAGTGTTAGACATTTTTTTTCTTCCAGGAGTCCACGTAAGATATCAGATATCTTCGGGCTGTGTCAAGGTAACTGGATAATCCAATTAAAGTCCTGTTAGCCCCCGAGTGCAGCTATAAAAACAAGGTAGCTAAAATGGAGCTCATGGCTTTTGAAGTTAAGAGGCTGTGTGAGATTCTCAGTCTTTCTTTTTCTAAATGATGAGATGTTGTGGTTTCTTTATTTCTTGCTAACACCTCTGTCTCCTGGGGTTAAGCAGTGGAAAGAATATTATTGGCCTAGGAAGAGATGCATTCTAGCCCTCACGTAGTCACTGATTAGCTGGATTGTCCTGGGTGAGTAACTTAGCCTGGTCTGGCCTCAGTTTGCAGATCTGTGAAATGCGGGCAAGAGCAATGCCGGTCTTGCCCATCTTACACGCAGGCTGTGAAGGTGGAATTAGACATGGAGCACCCATGTGTCTCAGAACCTCTTGGTGTCTGCCCACTGACCACGTGCTCTCCAAGGCAAGCAGGCATTGACTAGGCATTGACTTTGTGACCTTGGGCAAGTCAGACATCTCATCTGAGCCTCTGTTTCCACATGTGCGAACTGTGCCCTCCACACCTACCATATTATCATTAGGATTATAATGTCATATATGTAAGGTCCTTGGTGCAGTGTTGAGGCACAAAAGTAGGTGGGAATAAACTTCTCCATGGTCGAGGAAACATGGTAGGTGCCAAGTCTCGAATGCCATTGCCAGACAGAGCATTGACTGCAGCCTGCCTTTCCCCTGACCCGGCTCTTCCTCTCTGCCTTGTCTGTCCTTGCACTCCAAGTGAGGGGCAACAGCAAAGGGGAACTGTACCTGCAGACATTGGCATTCATGTCGCAGCCTCTGCTGGTGATCCTTTTTGCCCAGGATAGCTTTACCTAGGTGCTCTAATAACTGGTCAGGTGCTGATGATGCTTTTGTTGGGGAGCATAGTTGGTGCTAGTGAAGGGAATCCAGCATCTGGAAGACGCTGGCTCTCCCTTACCTGCTCTCCAGACAGACAGGAATGAAGTGTACATTTTGGTGTCCCGTCCCCTCCCAGCCTCCTTCCCTGTGCCCTGACATCTGCGAGCTAGAACAGCTGCTTGTGCTCCAAGGTCAGAGGTCAGGATTCCAATACAAATGGGAGGGACTCCTGTACAAACTACTGTTACAACTAGGAGGCTCCGAGAGAGTGCAGATGGTGGAGTACTGGCCGGTACAGGGCGAGGGTTCCGAGAATGGATGTGGGGAGAGCAGAGGAGACAGAAGTTTGGGAAAGGAAACAGCAAGGGGAGAGGGGACAGGAAAAAAACGATTTCACTCATTTCACAATTTTTCTAAAGGGTCTCCCTGCCCATCAACAGTCTTCCCACAATCTGAGTGTATGGTGTGTAATCCATCCAGGGAGCTGGAGGGCCCATTAAAAAAAAAAAAAAAAATGAAGCATGTTGTAAAGTGAAACAGTCCCTCTGCCCCAAATCTTGAGGGTTTTGAGAAGCATGTCAACATTCTGTGAATCCCCAAGTACTAATCTTCCAGCCAAATATTAGGCTGCAAAACCAAACGGAAGGAGAAGCCACGACTAACTTTGGAAATCTCAGAAGGGCGGACTGAGGCAGCAAGCTGGAGCTGGTCAGGGGCGGCCTTGAGAACTGCATTGGACAGTTTATTGAAAAATACATAAAAAAAAATTTATTAAACAAGAAATACAGGTTATTTATAGAAACATAAGAAAATACAGACAACTACTAGAAAAAAATAATAATAACCCCCCCTCGCATTACTGATGGATAAAAAGTCTCATTCTGGGACCCACTGGCCTGGCGCAAAGCCACTTCCCCACTTACGTGCCCAAGGGCTGCAGGTGAATCACCTCTCCTCTGTGCCTCTGTTTCCTCATCTGTGAATCAGAGATAACCATCATACTGCTTCTAAGGACAGGTGTGAGAATATAGGAAGCTAATGCAGTGGTGCTTAAAACAGCTCCTGAAATACAGTAAACACTATATATGAATGGCTGTAAGAATAATGGTTATTTTCCTTTTACGCTATCTCTAGACCTTTTCTTATATAATCGATAAGATGTATTATGTAGAATACTTATGTTTCTATGAAAATAGGTTATACCATACTCTTTAGTAAAATCATTTTTACTTGTGATCATTTTTTTTCATGGACAGATTTGTTATTAATATTAGCTAACATTCCTAGCGTAAAGTTGGGATATACCTATGTAAAGATTTTAAATAAATTATATCCAATCCTCACAATAATTTTGTTATTATATATATTATAAGTACTATTATGACCATTACACAGATGAGAAAAAACAGAGTCTGAGCAGTTCACGTAGCTGACGTGTACAGAGCCAAAATGAGTGGAGAAGTTACAATTTCAATCCAGGCAGGCTGGCTTTTGAACCTGCTTGTGTTAGGACTTAACGACATAGGCTTTGTGAGAAGATTTAGAAGAATTTCTTTAGAGTTTCCTGCAAGAGGCAGGTTTGGGTGTGTGTCATCTTTCCTTCTGTACTGCAAAGAGGAGGAAAGCAACCGTGAGACAGGCTGCTGACCTATGCTGGCAGGAGGAGAGAGAAAACGTGTTTGCACTCACTCCTTTTTAACCCTCGCCAGCTGTGCTATGTGGGACAACAGACTGACAGATGTCTGCTCACTGTTTCTTCTTGGGCTTGGGCTCTAATGGCCTTTCCAGTTTTCACTGTGGCGATCACTCTCTGATACCAAATGGGACCTAAGGTCCAGTCCTGGGCTTCCCGTTTCCTAAGTGCATTTTATCCAGAAAGAGGACCTGGAAGCAGTTTTTCAGCTCGTTCTCCAGGGCCTCTGATACAGCCTCCTGGGCCTCTGATACAGCCTCCTGGGCCAGTGGCCACAGCCTCCTCACACTTCCCTCACCATCCCGGGGTCCTCGCTCCAGTCCTCCAGTAACCCAGGGCCAAGTCGCAGGCATTGCCAGCTGATGAGTCGGCAAGTCCGTGTTCCAAGCCCCTGCACACAAAGCCCGGGTCCGGGCAACACGGGTGCAAGAGGAGGGAGGCAGTTCAGAGCACAAACACACGCGAAGGCAGGGCTGCTGACTGAGAGCAGAGGCTGCGTGTGCTGGACCACAGGTGGGGGCCGCATCAGCTCTGCAGGAGGGTCTGGCTGCACCACGGTCTGGGGTCCCGGGGATGTCTTGACCTGGCGTGTGAGAGGATGACAGTGACATTTCAGGAACTGACCCTTCCCCTCTGCATTCAGGAGTAGCTCGGAGAGGAGAAAGGAGAAGTCCCGAGATGCCGCCAGGTGCCGGCGGAGCAAAGAGACAGAAGTCTTCTATGAACTGGCCCACGAGCTGCCCCTGCCGCACAGTGTGAGCTCCCACCTGGACAAAGCCTCCATCATGCGCCTGGCCATCAGTTTCCTGCGCACCCACAAGCTCCTGTCCTCAGGTGAGCCCGACAGTCACCACCCACTGGTGCCGGTGACAGTGACTACCTGACCAGCGCGCGCTTGCCGGCGGGAGGCTCCCTCATGCTGCGGGCATGGGGAATGCCCTGGGAAGGGCTCTGTGGAGCCTCCATCCACGTGGAGGCCACCACTGGAGCTTCGTTCCCTCATTCTGAACCCCTCCTTGCTGGCAGTGATCTTTATAATAAATAGGGCCATGGGGTGCAGAGCAGGGACGGGACCAAGGGAGTGGATAGGCACCCAGAAGCTGAGGAGGGCAATCGGGGCTGGACAGGAGGCCCTTCCACCAGTTTCCTCCTTGACCAGCCGCCTCCAGGCCCACACTCCACTGCGGAGCATGCCTTCAGGAAGCACCTGTCATCTTCCAGCTACCTTCTCCAGAAAGGCAGCAGTGTGCCCCTGCGCCCTTTCCCCTCTTACTAGCCGGTGTGCTTGACAAAGCACGTGATGTCTCTGCTCTCGGTTTCCTCGCCTGCAAAAAGGGGTTAAAAGCACTTACCGCACGGGGCATCTGTGAGAAGGAGAGGAGGCCAGGTCTGCGCCGCCCCTGCCCCGGCCACATTCCCTCACACTGCGGAGTCCTGGGTGGGGAACAGCCTCCCCACAGAACCTGCTAAAAATTCCGACCCTCCCTGGTATCACAGTGACTCTCAAGTTCACAAAACTTTTCTTTTTTTTTTTTTTTTTTTTTTTTTTTTTTCCTATTTTTTTTCCCCCTCAGAGTTCACAGTCTTCAAAAAACCATTTCCTGTTAGTCCTGACCAGAAAGAAGCAGCCTGGGGAGTTTTCCAGTTTCAGATCGTATGTGACAGTCCCATCGGGTCTGTCGGTTTCATAAGGAAACTAGGCGGCAGGGAGCGCCTCTTCCACGTGGCAGGTGGCCGTGTCCCAGCCGGGGAGCCCGAGGGAGGCAGGCAGGCAGGGAAGATTCTTTTGTGGTTGGTTTTGCTTTTCCTGAGTGAGCCTGATGCCTTGGAGCTGGTCGGCTCTGCCATCCTGTTATGAAGTGGCTATTCTGGGAAAGAAACCCAGAGCAGAGGGACTCCAGTGTGAGGTGGGGAGGCCAGACCAGCGTGTGCTATTCTGGGTCCTGGAGCACAGGAAGGATATGGGGAAAGAAAGACCCACTGAGCTCCAAGGGTCGGAGGGCTAACTCTGTACTGCCCATGTAAAGAGTCTCAGAACTGAGCAGACCGGAGGGGGAGAACCAAGGGCAAAGACACGCTCTATAAATTCTTTCAGAGAAACAATGCCAGAGAATGGCAGGTTTGTCACAGATGCGACTGAAGTAGGGAACAGTGGCCTGGAGGCACCATCAGAGGGCACATGTGTACCTCTCTCTTTAAAGAGGCTTCTCTTTCTGGACAGGTGAGGGCAGTGTCTGGTAGGGTGAGAATCCTCTTTGCATAAACAAAGAGCCTGCAGTGGAGGAATTAAGGACTAGACAGAGACCCTTTCCCCACACTCAGAAACATCTCTTCAACTTCCCTGTTACGATACTTGCAATTCTCTTTAGACAGGAATGCCTTTGGGTAAATCATTGCCTCCTTCCAGCCCAAGCCCCATATCCCCACCGACAGAGACCCCAAAAGGAGTAATTTGTGCATCTGGGAGCACCTCTGTGATTGAACTTGGACTTTTGGAACATTGGAGAAAGAGGACAAGTGAGGTAGAAGTAGGTGAAGGTTGCTCAAAGTCACACACTTAGCACGCGGTGAGTCTGCACCTGGAATGCAAGTTCTTTCAAATCTGCATCTATGGGAAAGACAGTTGTGGGAGGGCAGGAGCATCCCGCAGACCTGGTCAGGCAAAGATGTTGATGAGGGCTCGGTGTGGAGGGCAGAGGAGGGTTCTTCCTTGGTAAGAGGACCAAAGTGGAGCAGAGGCATCTGGGGGCCAGCCCGGATCAGTGAAGTGCAGATATGGTCCTCACACGTAGAGTGAGCTGTCTGCATCCTTTCTCTTGGTTTCCAAGCTCTCCCCCACATAATCATCCTTCTCAGTGGTTCCTAGGTTGGCTTGGAGATGGCTGCAGATCAGAGGCTGGGTCCCCAGAGCATGTCTGCCTGCCTTGTGCTGGCGTGAGCCCCCCACGTGCCAGCCCTACCCCAAGAGATAGGACCACAGAGAGATAGCACACACCCCTGCTCAGGTGCTATTGTAAGTCATGGGCACCAACTGCTGGCCCTCTGGCCGGGCTTGGCCCCAAACTGACCAGAGCCTCAGCATGTCCGCCCTGGTCCTCTCTGTCCTGAGGAGGAAAATGACGGAAAAGGATAAGAAGGGTCTACAATTGTCCCTCTGGTCCTGGTGCCCTTGAGGGAGCCACTCTCATAAAACACACATCATCTAGGGCAGGAGGAGGACACGGATGGCTTTTCAACACCCCCTTTCTCTGCCTTCTCTTCCGGTCGTGCTGCACATTCTTTAGACCAAGTGTGGAGATCATTTTCAAGAATTGTATGTGAGCTCGGGTCTTTATTTATTTATTTTTCTTAAATCACATTTTGCTTTTTCAAAATAAGCAATCCAGTGGAAAGGAGTACAGGATGTATGGGCAGATAGACCCCCCTGGGGACTCAGCCGCAGGGCCTTCTTTACAAGCTTGTGAGAATCTCTTCACTGCCTCCCCGCTTTCCTTTCTCATCCGCACACGAGTGATCCCAGTCCTTCCCCTGAAGTGCTATTTGAGGATGGAGAGAAGTGGCGGGAAAAGTCCTTATCCTCTTGCCTGCCACATCTGAGGCTCTCTGTAAGTGACAGCTTAGAAATAGAGGTTGTGATGAATAAGCAGATTGATTTATACTAAGTATAGGCTTCTGGAGAAATGATGTCAGCGGGAACCCAGTGGAAACCCACACTTGCGCTGTCCTCTTACCCACCGTCAGCCGGGCCTATCGAAATGCGGAGTGGCCAAGTTTTTCCAAGTCAAAACAAACCACAGATTCCTCACGGAAGCATTTCTAACAAAGGTGAGCACCAGGGTTGGCTCACTGTAAAATAGGAAATAGTTGGTTGCATACCTCAGAGTTCAAAAGGCTAAAAAAGACCAGGTTTTGCTTTAGAAAAGTTTCTTCTTTACTTAGTAACACGCTGCCCTTTGATTTTCACAGTAGGCTGTTCTGTGTGGGAATGTGGGAGAGGAAATCTCAGCGCTGAGAAATCCAAGCTGGGAGTCGGGGCGGCCGACTGAGATTCGTATCACAGGAAGCAAACTGAAACAATGGCTTTATGATATTAGCTTCCACGTTGGGCAGAGAACAGAACACACTCTGACGGGAACACATCGGTGGAAATACCGCTTGATTGTCTTAAATCCTCTTTCAAGATGAGCCCCACAAGCCACGACCAGATGAGGATCACTTCTGCATTCAGAGGGCCTGAGACAGCAGGAAATACACAAAATGCGTTTTTCATGATAAAATTGATTTTTGGCTTCCTCACACTCAGATATGGGGAAATCAAATGATTTTTACATGATTGCCAGAGGTCCTCGTGTAGCAAGTTTTCGAAAGAAAAATGTCAGCTTTATTACTGATGCATTAGCATGAAGGAATCAATCCATTCATGCTTTGCCCCAGTCACCTTCCAAATCATGGCCTTTTCCGGTGCTATTTGGAGAGGGGCTGAGAGGCAGAGTCATGCCAGGATGTTAACAGCTGAAAGCAGCTAATGACAGTCTCTTCCAGAGATACTGACCCTGTTCAGATCACTCCCTTAATATGAACCAAAAACGTCTGGTCAGTCAGCAGGTGTCTGCTGACCCCAGCCCTGTGCTACATCTTATAAAGGAAGGGTACACAGAGAGGTTAAGATAGGATAAGAAGTTACATAAAGAACAAAGGAATGAATCTCTAATGGTGGGACTTTCCAGGCCCTTGGGGAGGCCAGAACCAGCAGGTAGAACACAGTGCCTTCTGCCAAAGATGGGAGGGTCTCCCCAGCCTACTACCGGGTAATGGTAGTGGGGGGTCTGCAGGGAAAGCTGGAGTGAGGAGTCAGTTTCAAAAAGAAAGCCTCTGTGATGATAACTAAGTGGCGACTGAACCAGGAGGATCAGATCAACACGGTTTTAAGAACATCAGAGAACTTGTTAGGGAGGAGACAAAGAGGAAGGCCGGTCTGCCGGAATAAAGACCGATCCGGACCGATCCAGGGCCTTCACACAGTCTGGTCTCTGAGACCTGGTCCGGAGTGTTCTCCCCTGCTGCCCCGCTGGCCTGCCCGCTCACCCCAGACGCCCGGCTCCTGCTGCCCGTGGGGTCCCGCCCCGCATGGGTGGTGCCGCCTGAAGGAAATGAGTACTGCTCCGGAAAAAGTGCTCCGAAACCCCAGCCCGCGCATATCCTGGCTGTGGGGAGTCGTCATCAAAGCCTGTTTACTGGGGCTATTGTTAGCATTAAAGAATCTTGTTGTGCTCCCCAGGCTGAGCATGCTTGGTCATAGCACAGCGCCTCTGATTCCGACGGCCCGCCCCTCTTCTGGGGGGCCGGACCCTGACGGGTCCTGGGAAGCAAGTAACTGAGACCTAGAGCCCACAGCGATTTGGAGACCCCTGGAGGCTTCTCGGGCATCTGCTGTGGGCCCTTCTTTATTTAGCACCACAGGTTTCTTCTGGATTGTTGTGTAAGCTTATGGTGGTCTAACCTTGTCTTCCGCACTGGTCTATGGATTCCTTGAGCGAAAAGATGGCTTTTATACCCTTCCGTATCCCTGATTCTCCCTAGGACGGGGCTGAGCACATAGGGACACTTGTTGACAGATGGCCCGACTGATGTCCTGCTTTGTGCCCTGCGCAGGGCAGACACGTCGTCGGGGTATGGCGACAGCATAGTAAATAAGTGAGCTTTCTAGGTGCCTGACACGGAGCTGGAGACTAATGAAGAACTAATGCTCCCAGAAAGAGCAGGAGAGGAGCAGAGGGGGATAGGCATGCACCCCTGGCCACTAGGGTGAGGATCTGCCTCCGGCCCTGCCGTTTCCACCCTCGGCTCCAAGCTGACTGCGAGCTGGCCAGGAAGCTTCAGTATCCCCAGGACGAAAAGCAGGTGCTGTGGGAGCAAAGAGTTCCATAGAGGAAAGAGGCCAGGTTGTCCCAGGGGTCCCTCGGGGCCGGCCCTCTGGCTTCCTGGACCTCTAGCCATTGTGACTTCAGTTCCAAGATGTTCTGTTTCCATTCGTGGTCCCTGAGCACCCCTCTCCCTTCCTCCCAGAGGCCAGCTGGCCAGCTGCTCTTGCCAATTCGCCACCTCCTGGAAGCAAGTGTACTGGGCATGGATGGAAACCAGTTTGGCTGGGTTAGAACAGTTAAAAACAGGAAATTTTAAGCAGAACTATTTTCTCTGGGCCTAGTTAACCCAAACAGGGTTGTCTCGGGATTATACCAAATTTTGAGGTCAGTGTTGCCACTGACATCAAAGAAATTGAAGAGAAAAAAAAATCTCAACAGGGCAGAACTCACGGGGTTGGCCCTTGCTGTCTAGAGAAGGTGGTCACCTATCTGGTGTGATTTGATGGTTCTGGAAACCTCTGCTCACCCATCCCCAAAGTAGGTCACCATCTACCAAAACAGTTGGATTTTCTCAGCATTGAGAGTCACTCGTAGGAGCTTGAGTTACGGCAGTGATTCTTAGTCTGTGGTCCTAGCAGCGTCCTCATCACCTGAGAACTTGTTAGAAAAGCAGATTCTCAGCCCGCATCTGAGACCTACTGAATCAGGGACTCTGGGCAAGAGCTCATCCCAGGCCAGCTTCTTGAATGTGTGACCTGTGCAGTCCCACAGGGCTCCACACTCAGAAGAGCCCTGGACATGGTTAAATTTTTAACAAGAGGCCCCACATTTCCCCGCTGGGCCCATGAGTTATGCAGTAGCCCCAGACCCCAAAATCCTTGCTTTAGCGAGCCCTGCAGGGGATGCTGGTACACGCTCAACCGTGAAAGCACTGAGTTACATTACCTACATCCTAAAACCCCTATTTAAATATGGCCGTTAGCTGAAGCACCAATATTGGCAGCGGCCACACTGCCACCAGAACTTGGGCTCGTCAAAAGTTCTGCTGACTAGTTAGTTGGCAGAAACCCTGAGCAGGGATCAAGTGTGGGGATGTGTGTGGCATAAGGCCATCCCCAGATGGTCTCCCTTCCCAGAAGCTAGCGAGGGTGTGAAGAGGAAAGAATTTCCCTCCTTTGTTCTACCATTTTAGCAAAATGGAAAGGAAGTCACCAGGATACTACTCTCTGTAGCCCAACTCTTGGCTCTAAAGGCAAGCCCATCCCTGGATGGGCCCGCTCTGTTCCTCTGTGACCCTGGCACATTTGCTGATCCCATGTCCTGAAGGTGGCTGGTCCCCAGTGGTGCCACTGAAGACCTTTGGTAGAGACCTCTCCTAATTTGGATTTGTTCTTCATGAGGAATAACAGCATATAGCCCAGAGCTTAAATTTAGGGGCTCAAGGGAAAAGAGAACCAAATAAACCCGGTGCCCTCGCAGAGAGGCCCTTGGACCTCATTTCACCGTATCCATGCATTTTTTTTTTCCCAAGTGGCCCAGAAATCTAATTGTATTTTACATTCCTTAGAATAGTCTTAGGTTGGAAGATGCCTTTTAGTTAAGTAAATACTAACTTTTATAACAGACAAATTACTCTCTGTTTCCCTTATTCTATAAGTTAAATGAGGTCTGCTTGGCATGATGTTTGTACTGGAGGAATGCAAATTTTTTAATAAAAGTATGTTTGGAGTTAAGTAATGTGGTGGTGACAACAGCCAAGGGCCTGGGGCCTGAGCACTTTGTTTGGGACAAGAGCTGAGTCTACATTTGATCTGCTCTGGGGCAGCTGGCAGAAGTGTACTTGAGAGACTAGGGCTACTCACAGTGGTCGGTTGGGGGGTGGGTTCCCCAGGTGGTCCCCAGCAAATGCTTCTCCAGCCTGCCATGAGCACAGTGGCCCCCTCATGTGGTTCTTGCCCCTCTAGTCTTTACTGTCTCTCTGCAAACCATCCGCATGCCTTTGCCAGGCGATTCTCCGGAAAGCAGTGCTCTGAGATGCTGCTGCTCTGGAACGCCATACCCACCTCAACAGCCTGGTTACCGAGTCTGGGGAATGGAGCTCCCCTTTGGCCAGATAGGGGGTCTCCTGAGTCCCTGGGGAGGGAGGTTGCTCCAGGCTCTAGCACCTCCATGTCTGCCTGGTGTCTGCCCAGCCCAACCTGGCCCAGAAAGTTCTTTGGCTTCACAGAGTGAGTGCCTGTGATTTATGAGCCTCTTCAAATGCCCTTTTGTGGAACAGGTGTCTCTGGCCACATCAAAGAGACCCCCTCTTCCTCTGAGCTCATGAGCACTTACTGTCTCCCCTCCTCTTCTGTTACCAGCAGCTCTGCTCCCGAGTCTCAAACTTAGATTTGGGGCTCTGTGTGCTGCACATCCCCTGTCTAGGCTCTCAGCACCTTTAGGGCAGCAACGGTGTCCTAGAGGGAGCAGAGGGGAAGAAAACCCACCATGACTGGTAGTGTTTGCGGCATTATAAATACTTATTTAATCCTTATGACTCAAAAAGTTGGAAATTATTATTTCCACTGGGCTGTTGAGGAAACTGGTGTTCAAAGAGGTCAGTGGCCAAAGGCGTAGCCAATTAAGAGGAATAGAACCTTGTCTGTTTGACTCCAAAGCCCATTAATGGTTAGGAGTGTATCTGCTGGATTCAGCTGCCGGAGCCCGCGAACCAGAGTCTTTACAGCCTCAGGCAAAGGACCGTCTGCGTGTCTCTAAGCCTCGTCTATGAGACGAGACAAAGAATAGCACCTACCTCACAGGCACCACAGAGATCATATACTGGCTTCAGGGCTGTACCTGATGTGCAGTCGTTGCTCAGTGTGTGTGAGAGGTGAAGGCTACGCTTCCTCGTACTACTGTGACTGCCGTCACATCCATGACCTCTAGTCCCAGCAGTATGCTGCCACGACAGCCTCACTGCCTGCACAGCCCCTTCAGGGTATCCTCTGTGTCGTGGCGCTTATCAGGTATCCGCCGCTTGGGCAGGCGCCAGACACTTAGACTGCCAGTGTGCATTTCCGGAAAAGTCCACGTAATGCTTTTGACGTGTCTCTGGCAGAGGGTCTTCTGCCAGTCACATCTGTCTTAGTCCCACATTCCTGTAAGCCATCTGACCCCCCTTCTCTTTCCAGTTTGTTCTGAAAGTGAGTCTGAGCCTGAAGCTAACCAACAGATGGACAACTTGTACCTGAAAGCCCTGGAGGGTTTCATTGCCGTCGTGACCCAAGATGGCGACATGATCTTTCTGTCGGAAAACATCAGCAAGTTCATGGGACTCACACAGGTGACTTCCTCCTCTGGCTCTTTCAGAAAGGGAAAATGTTTCCATTTGGGGTAAACATGAGTAGAGGGTTCTGGTCACATTCCTCCTGACCTCTCCCTGCCTGGGCCCACCCTGTTTCTCTCTGACCTCAAGCTACAAGCCTCAGGAATGCAGTCCCAGCCTCTGGTGTTGGGGCAAGCCTTGCTGGTGGACAGCTCTGTCCGCTAGATTAACAAAGCAGCCCTTGGGAATCAAGCCTCTGTCAGCAGCAGCGGTCCTTTGTTTAGTCCGCGTGTCTGTGGACAGCTCTGGTTTGGGATGCAAAAGACCTACTTCAGTCTGCTCCCTGTCTCCCAGCCTGGAAGGTGGCTCAGCTGCTTCCTGGAGACTTCTGCAGCAGCGGGAATAATGAAGCCCAACTTTGTTTTTGGAACAGGTGGAGCTCACAGGACACAGTATCTTTGACTTCACTCATCCCTGTGACCATGAGGAGATTCGTGAGAACCTGAGTCTCAAAAGTGGTAAAGTATTCTTGCTGTGTGTTTCCTTCCCTCTTACACCACCTGGGAAGGGGCTCTGCATTCTTTTTGTCTATAAACATAGGGTTGATGATCAGAGTCCTCATGATCCAGAAAATAACTGGCGTCCATAAAAGATCCAGCAGAGCTTGTGGCATGAGATGGAAGACCCCGGAAGGACTTGTACTCAGAACCGTCTCCAGCTGGCCCTCCATGGTGCCCGATGCCATGCGAGGAAGGCAGTCCTCTGGGTTAGGTCTCAACACCTGAGAGGCCAGCGTCTCTGCCAGATGGCATCACCCAAACCAGTACACTCATCTCTGCCCAAATGTTCACGAAACTGATTGCTCTTGTCTATCATTGTGTAAAAAAAACCACCCAAAACATGGTGACCTAAATGATCATTTTATTACCCATCATGATTCTATGGGTTCTGTGGGCGGTTCTTTTGTTCCAAGTGGTATCAGCAAGGCTGCCATTGTCTGGGGACCGTACAAAGTGGAATGACTACGATGGCTCCCCAGCACCTCTGGGACCTTACGGCCCATAGTTGGAGGCTGGGACTCTGCTGCTGGGGGCGCTGGATCTCCCTCTCACTCCATGGAGTCCCAGAGCCCCTCCCTCTCCAGACCTCTGACATGTCCACTCAGGGCTCCCAAAGTGCAAAAGTAGAGGCTGCCAGACTTTCCGAAGGCTGAGTCCTGGGACTGGCCCAACATCCCTTTGCCTCTTTCTGTTGTTAAGAGGGAGTTATAAGCCAATGCCTGCTCAGAGTAGGAGGGAAGTACACAAGGTGATGATTATCAGGAGGCACATGTGACTCACTGGGGACACCTTTGGAACCTAGATACCCTGGGAGCCAAGGAATGAATCTGGTCCCCTGGTGATAACACCCACAGCAGGATAAGTCCCACAACTGGTGATAAGACCCACAATAGTTTTTGATGGAGAAGAGATTGACGAGATCTCATACACTATACCCTACCTGTTGCGGGGGGCCGGGGGCGGGTAGGGGGTAACCAGCAGATGATTGTGGATGGGAGGGCCACATAAGCAGAAAGCACTTTGCAAGGACCATTGGAGCTGTTGCATCCATCTCTTGTCTCTGGGGACCTTCAGGCAAATGCATGGATGAGGATATTGTCAAGTGGACTGAGGCTTTGAGAGGAAGGGGGACTCAGTGACCTTCATGGTCCCTTCTGAACCAGAGAGTCCAGCATGGTCCTGAGCACATCATGCCCATGTCTGTCCATCTCCTTTTCTATCTCTCACCTGTTGCTACTGGGGCGGGGGGCGCGTGCTTGTCCGGCTGAATGGTGGAGGCCACGGCAGCAAGCCTGCAAGGCCCAGCTTTCGTTCTCACAGGCGCTGCCGAACACAGGTGCTTCCAGCTCTGGGACAGACTGAACTCAAAAAGAGCAGCATGACAGCCCCTGCTCCACCTGGAGCTCTTATACAGCCCCTCTGCTCTCCTGCCTCGAGGCCTCAGGCCACCTGGCTCTTAGAGGACAGTCCATAGGGCTGTTCATGGCTTTTCTGTGCTTCCAAGAAATCTCATCTCTTATGTGAGGCAGGAGTCATCAGACTTTCTGCATCTCTTCCTAAAGCATGGGCTGGAAACCTACAAAAATCAGGAAGTCTCCTCTTCTGTACTCCAGAAATTCTTCAGCCCTTTGGTTCTCAGTCTGAGTTCAGCCACTGTCCCAGTCTCAGTCCAAACATGAGACCTGAACCAGGTCACTGCGTTGCCCTGTTCCTCAGAACCTCTCCTTTTAGTTGAATGGTATTGGACCAGGCAAAGTCTAGGACCTTCCGGCTCTCAAGTTCTATGATTCATAGCCGATTCTACTATATTTGTCTGAGTAGAACGTTAGGTCTCTTGGTCCATGTGTCAAGGCTCGGGATCAAACTCCATGAATCAGCCAATCCTCATTGAAGGCACCGGCCTGAGTGGACTCATGATCTGGAAGCAAAGGGTTAGTGTGAACACCAAGAGGAAGATAAGACCATGAGCCAGATTGTGGAAGGCTTTGAAGGCTGGATGGAAGGCCTCGAACTTTATCCTGTAGACAGACGGGAGCTTTTGAAAAGTTTTTGAGCAGGGTTGGGGTAATCTGACTGAAGCAATATTTAGAAAGATTCATCAACTGGCAGAATGGGGAGACTCCAGAGGTTAGCAAGTTAGGCCACAGTAGTAACCCATGCCATGGCCACAAACGAGTATCGCTAGCCTGGTTCCTCCCAGCACCTGAACTGGTCCTCAGGGTAGGTCCAGACCCTAGGATACAAGAATATTTCATGATAGGCAGACCCCACCTGGGAGAATTAAAACTGGAAGGAACATCGTTAAGTTGTGGAGAGATGGTTTTATAGTCATGATGGAAGAATGGTCTGTCTTTAAAATTTAAAAAAAAAAAAAAAGATTCATTTTCTCACTTTCATTGTCTTATTTGGTAGGTTCTCCTCTAGAGATGTTTGGGACAGATTCAGAGAAGCCAAAGTTCATTTGACACAGCTTTTGGGGGATACATCTGTCAAATAAATCATGGCCCTCTAGAGGTTTATGGAGGG
Organism: Mustela lutreola; assembly: GCF_030435805.1. NCBI lineage: Eukaryota > Metazoa > Chordata > Mammalia > Carnivora > Mustelidae > Mustela > Mustela lutreola. The sequence goes on along the minus strand of NC_081298.1, from coordinate 66,774,985 downwards.
GTGTGACTATTTGGGGTGGAGAAAAGGCTCTGGCTTATTCTGTGATGCTGGCCGGGGGGCAGGAGTATACCTGGGAAGGTCCAGGCTGGAGATGGTGGTGGTGGAGGCAGAGTGCAGGCGTGGACAATGGGGACTCTACTGCATTGGTCACTCTGTTTTACCGAAAGTGGGAAAAGCTCTGAGTGAGCAGGCATTGGGAGACCCATCAGGAAAGAGGCTGTGTCATTTGCCTTGGTGATTTATTTAATTCTGGCCGAGAAAAGCTCTGATCCATGTTGAGTTCATCCTCAGAGTGAACTTGCTCACCAGACCCAGGAGGCTTGGACCAGAGGTCTCTCTTGAGCCTTGACACGTATCACTTTAGGGAAAAGCTGACACGTAGTGTCCCCAGTGCAGTTGCGGTGGGTCGAAGACTGGGTACTGAAGGATTATGTTCATGACGGACAGGCCTGAAGATGAAACAGGGGTGTTGAGAGACCTTTCTAATCTGAGAGGGTTATCCCCATGAGGGGACGGTGGTCTCACCCAAACTGTCCCTTGGACTTCCTGGGAAGGAACATGGGCCTGCCACACGAGCGCTGTGCCCAGATTATGGCCTCTAGGCCCTCATTGCCTTGCCGCTGTCAAGTGAGCACTGGCAATGTACTAGATGCAGGAGGAAACAAAACAGTGAAATAGCCCTCGGAGCTTAGACTCCAGTTGGGGGAATAAGCCGGAGATGAGAAAACATTAGTCCCTAGGCCAAGATCATGGTCAGAATTCATGGTAGGCCACGGGTGCTAAGGGAGCAGATCCATAGGAAATAACAAACCATACATTCCCAGCAAAGATGGCCCCAGGGCACCTCTGCCGAATGCAAACCTAAAACCACGGTCACCCGGCACCCTCCACCCTTCCCCCTGCAGGTTCTGGTTTTGGGAAGAAGAGCAAAGACACATCCACAGAGCGGGACTTCTTCATGAGGATGAAGTGTACCGTCACCAGCAGAGGCCGGACCGTCAACCTCAAGTCAGCCACCTGGAAGGTAGGATGACATCAGGCCCAGGTTGGAGTCCCCTCCCCCGCCCCCGCCCCGAGACCACTCTCTTTGGTCTGTGTCTGACCCTCCATGGCTGGTCTCCAGGTCTTGCACTGCACTGGCCAGGTGAAGGTATACAGCAGCTGCCCCCCTCACGGCGGTCTCTGCAGCTACAAGGAGCCCTTGCTGTCCTGCCTCATCCTCATGTGCGAGCCCATCCAGCACCCGTCACACATGGACATCCCCCTGGACAGCAAGACCTTCCTCAGCCGCCACAGCATGGACATGAAGTTCACTTACTGTGACGACAGGTGGGGGCCCGGGAGTGTGTGTTCCATGGCCGGGCTTTCTTTCCTACCTGTGTGTTTGTGCATGTGTGTGTATGTGTGTGTGGTTGTGCCTGGGGGGGGTGAAGGTATGGGTCTGGGGCACGGATATTGCATCGCTGGGTACAAGTCTCTGGACGTGTGTCACTGTGTCATCCCATAACAGCTGCAGGGCTTCTGGTGCCATATTTGGTGGCTCCCCATGGAGGCAACGCCAGGGGCTGACGCCAGAGCAGTTCTGCTGTGTGGCTCATTGCTCATTGTTGTGGTGGGTGCATAGTCTCTCACATACGTGTCAGGCTCCTGAGGAAATTTCCAGGAATGCTCCTGGGAATGGAAACCGGCGTCTAGCAATGTCCCTCAGCACTGGCAACTCAGAGGCCGGCTGGGAGCTTCGGGTCTGGCCTGGAAACTGGCCCACAGTGGCGTGGCTTCTACTGTTGTCTTTCGTTGTCCCTCAGCCTTTGCTCCTTCTGTGTCTTCTCCATCCCAGCCACCGCTTAGCCTAATTTTGAAGGCTTTTTGATGAAGGAAGCCAAGCTGGACTCTAAGACCCCACACCAGGCCCCACTGGAAATTCTCCCGCGGGAGAGTGACGTGCTTCGGAATATCAGCTCTGGCGAGATGACCTATGCTCAGGCTCAACAGGAAGTGTTTGGTTTGAGTGGTTATCCTCACTACAAGTTGTTCTTTATTATAAAGCTGTAGAAAGAGCACCTAAGATTGCATATGCCCCTTCTCCGAATGGGCCTCCCCTCGAGGCAAAGTCAAAGGACTTTTGTGAAAGGATCCTTGAGTCATTCCTGTCCCCCCATTTCGGCCACCGTGGTGCTGGGCCCCAGGCTCTTGGAGGCAGCAGCTCATTCTCTAAGTAGAAGGAGGTGCTGTAACCTCAGAGGGAGACAATGTCACGTATGAAGACTTTTGTCCTGGAACTCTGACCCAGTCAGCATTGATTACAGTGCTTAATAGTGTTGTTATTGGGATCAGGATGCAGACTGGAGATAAAGATTGTCCCAAAGGCAGGCTCTAGAGAAATCCATCCTGTGTGTAAGGTCGTTTCTCAGATGGAGGCTCTGCGTTCGAATGAACCCTGTGGACAGAAGACACACTTCTGTAATGTGTACCCCTCTCTAGGCTGTCGAGATGGCACGGGAAATCCCAGCACGTGGCCCCCAGGGCTGGCACAAGGATGGGGTGCCGCTGTGGATGCCTTCACCATCCAGCCCAGAGCAGCGGTTGTGGTGCTGGGGACCATGTGAGCCCCACTTAAGCTTCCTCCTCGTGGTGTGATCCCATAAGCCCTGGGAAGACCCTGCAGCCTGAGAAATAATGTATCATCTCTAGCTAATAGAAGACAGGGATTTTTTTTTTTTTTTTTTTTTTTTTTTTAAGCTTAAGACTTTGATCCTTTTTAAAGGGAAGAAGAAAAAATCTCTGGAAAGAGTAATCGGAGGTTGTCCTTCATTCATTACCTTGCTTTGAATGAGTTTCGGGTCATTTCCCAAAAGCAGTGCTGCTTGGGATAGAAGAGGGGACATAACAGGAGGAACTGTTCCAACCGTGGGGTGAGAGGAAGCGGCCACGGAGCGGGGAGACCCACGCGAGGCCTGCCTGCCTTGTCTGGCTCAGGGCTTGTCGGCAGAGTCGATACTGGCGCGGAAGAACCTGTGATTTAAGGCTTTGTGACTCAGAGTGTGGAGGGCGATACTGCGTTTCAGAGCTGCTGGACACATTGCATTTTCAGCAGAATCCTGCCTTTCAAGACCTAATTACATGGCCCCGACTCGGAGTTCAGTGGTGCTAGAGGGCTGAATGCTGGGGTGCTTGCATACCCAGAGTGCTGGGCCCCACGAAAGTTGTGTTTAACCGATTAGCAGATTAGTTAACAAGGACACAGACATGGCTTAGACAGTTTATAAAGTGACTATTTTAAGTCCTTGATCCCTAAGTGCTATTTCTCTATTGCTTTGATGACGACTGGGATCTTTCTGGTTTGGGTAGCTTGTTTTGTTCTCGCTCTTTCATTAGAATGGGGCAAGGTGTGCGCACACACACGTGCACACATGTGCCCTCTCTCTCCCTCCCTCCATCCCTCTCTTTCTGTCTCTTTAATACCCCTTCTGAGATCAGTGCTTCAAAAACCAACATTTACATATCATAGCTAACGGGGAGTCCTTTCCACTTTCCATTAAATCTAAGAATTCACTAGATTTGATGACATCTAACACACATTGCGGGGCGACGATTTTCCACAAGGGGATTACTTTCCCGTAAGGCAAATGGAAAGAATCTGATGAAAATATAAGGCAACCGGAATCCACGAAACCACTTTTAAAGCCAGGTTAGCACTTTTTCTTCAATGCATGAAGGCCACAGACAAAATAAACAAACGAATGAATAAAAGAATGAATAATGCCCATGGAGAAAAGGGAAGGGAGAATGGAGAGGGGAGGGAGAGAAAACCTGGCATCAAACTCCCAGGTTCCCAGAGTCACTGGGAGCTGAAACAAACGGTTTTGAGAGTCTGGGGTTGAGTCAAGGCACACTGATGGCTCAGAATGCATGTGTCCTGCTCCTCTTTAATAAAGGGTCAGAGGACCGTATGAGGTCTCATAATAATTGCTTGAAACAAAGGAAACATTAAATTCTGTGACCCTGCACATCTGTCCCGTGTCCATGTATGTGGTTGACTCGACAAGGGGAGCAGTGTGGTGGCGAGGCAAAAGGAGGATGTCCCGGTTATCACTGTGACTGATGGTGAACTGTCCCATTTATGACTCGCACAGAGCTGTTCCTCTCCCTTTCCTAAAGTACCGAGCAGCCGGAGAACAACCTGTTGTTTACTGAGCACATGCCAGGTGCCTAGTGAACCCTGTGCGGGAGACGAGTCTATCCAAGTAGTAAAAGAGCTTTCTCCTGATCTCTGAGAGTTGAGATATCAAGACACCAGCCGCTTAATGAACCACAGTGGTTGGTGCAAAATAGAGCATTCCGTTCCCTGAAACGCGGGAGAGAGGTTATTCCCAAATAGTTTAACTCTAAAATGGGGGTGGTTCCTAACTTCGTGGGGAGGTGCCACCTAGTGGCGAAAGGGGGTCACTGTGAAGGGAGCCCGGCATCAGGGAGGATGGGGCCCGCAGTGGGATTCCCATTATCCCACTGTGATTTTGTCCGTTGTAGACACCTTCCTGTATCCAAGAAATAAATTATCCAAGCAGATTGTGTCGATAGGATCAGTATCAACAAGGAGAAAAGGTGCCACCGTTAACAGTGAGAATTTCAGGTTAACAAAGAGAGGATCATGTAATTGTTCTAGTTAAAGCAGCTGAAGGCAGCCCTGTTTGACCGTTGAATCAAGGCGACATAGGGCATCCTAAAACCAGGAGTTTAATAAATCGGGTAAGTTAGGATGCCTGTGTTTCAAATTCTGTGGCTTAAGTTTATGATGAATTATTTTTATTCAGAGAAGTCGGGAAGAGTACAGATAATAGTGAGAGAAGAGCTGGGCCTCACAGAGAAGGTCAGTGGAGAAAATTAGAGCCATGAGTTGTAAGATACATATACATCAAAACACCTGGAAGGCAAGAGTTTTGAAATCTGGGAAGAAGATAGGCTAACTTCAGACAAATTAGTAGCAAACAATTATATAGTTTCATTGCATAATGAGATACATTTAAAAATTCTTTTTGTACTTTTTTTAGAGGATGGGTGACATTTTAAAAACCAGAGAGACCTTTCAGATTAATACATTACAGGTACTTTTCTAGTTTCCTATATAGTATATTCCAGATCTTCTTGCAGACATATTATTAGCCTCTCCGCACACATCTTATATGAGAAGGCGTAGTGAGTTTCTCTAAATCCCTGAGTTACAAGGAACTTGAAGCACTCTCCCCTGTGCATCTGTGTCTCCTCCGAATGACAGTGTTCTGAAATCAACCCAGAGTTGGGGCACGTATTTGGGAGATGCTTATGTATTATCCTGTCTAACCTGCTCCAAATACTCCTAGAAGTGACACCTCTACAAATTCGCTTTGCAGTGTATTTCCAGGTGTGATTGGCCTCCTGACTCAAGAATGATTCCTTCTACATGATCTGCTCGTCTCTTGCTGTAGTTCAAGGCTAACTATTGCTTCCTTGCGTGTGTGTCTCAAGGTGCTACAAGGCAGCTGTGGCATCTGGTGGCACTCAGAGCAGGGGTGGTCCAGGACTGATGAGCCAGGGCAGTCTTCCTGGGCATAAAGTACCTGTAACACACCTGAAACACATCACCCCAACAAGATGGAAACGGATTGCCCCTGAACCACAGAGCGGCTGTGTAGGCTTCCCATGCCCATATACCATGTGAGGAAAACACAGGGCTTAAAAAATGTTGTTTAAAGCAAGCAAAATCTGGGTAAAAGTGTATTAAAGCAGAAAGCACTGAACTCTGGATATGATTAAGGAGGGGCTGTGCCGAGGCTTATAAGCACCTACAAAAACCAGAATGAGGAGAATCAGGCTGTTTGGGAGAGGCCATCGCCAGAAGGGGGGAAGGAAAGAAAGCAGACTTTCAGATAAGCATGGTTAAATAGCAAATGCATTCTCTGGAAAACAAATCGGTGGTTACAAAGTCCTTAAAACTTTCATCCTCTTAAGTAATTTACAGTACTCTTCTACCCAACTAGTTTATGTGGTGAATTGATTTAGCAAATCCTTTACAGGTGTAGGGAGCAGGGGTAGAAATTGCAGCCGGTCCCGTGTGCACCGTGCTTCAGTGGTCTCCCGGGAACGGGGGCAAGCCGTCATAGCCAGGCCTTTACTGGACTCCCTCTGCCCCTTGACGCAAGGGCATGGACACTGTAGCTGAGGGAGCCGTTTCCTTCCGGGCACTCGGGCGCAGGGAATCCATGCTGAAAAGAGCCTCTGAGCACTTAAGGGTAAAAAACAGTTTCAGGACAATGAGTAACTGTCATTTTACGTTATGAAGACATCTCTAATGCTGAAGTCTGAAGCCCGGTGGTCTGACCCACATATCTACTCGGCATAACACTTCAGAATATAATGACCTTTTTCCTCTATATTTTCTGTTCTCTTCCTCTTCCTTCTCTCTCTGCCTCCTACGGCTGCCCATCATTGTCTCCATCTCTCTCCTCACCTCGTCCTTCTTCTACTGTTCTTGCTTCTGAAATCTGGTAGATGAAGCCCTTTTACATTTCCCACTTCTCAAAAACAGAACAGCCCTACTGAGTTGACTTTAACTTTATGGGTGACCCCAGGCTGGTTTTTTTTTTTTTTTTTAATTTCCCAGTGAGTCAGGGCTCTTAATTAGAAAGAAAGAAAGAAAAATTCCCTGCCCCTGATGGAGAGAGCAGATGAAACTGTGTTATCATAGCCCAGCTCCGCAAGGACGGACCCGGGGAAACGAGCAGGGAAGGCCCTTGTGTGCCAGAGGAGCTGACCCTATAAACAAGCTGGGTTCATTAGCCTCCCCACTGGCGTCTGTGTGCCTGCACATGGAGGCCAATGACCATTAGCTTCAAGTTGGGGTTTCCTGGCTTTGTGAAGTTTGACAACTCGAACGTTCTTCAATTGTGTTTGGGGTGTGTGTATTTCCCAGTTTTTATAGTAGTCTGTTTAAAGGAATGAAGAAGGAGACATTAAATATTTATTTTAGTTGACAAGATAAATGAAGGCCACTCCTGGGAAGCGAGCTGGCGATTCTGAAATCCTGGTTTGTTTGTACACTTCCCAAACATGCCCATTGTGTGCCTTTGAATGTATGGTACAGTAATTAGATTTTTTAAATGGTTTATTATGAGGCTGGTGGTAATAAACATTTCCTTTGAACATTTTAAAGATTCTAATCTTGAAAGAAAAGTTTATTGCTTCAGGGAGTGGTGCCGTATCTTTTCTAGAGCAGCCTCACTTTGGAGGGTCTCTAGAAAATTCTAGACCTGCCCAGGAACAGAAGCAATGTATCTGGCAAATCAGCAAGCTTGTTAATGGCCATCTCACTGTCACCAGGGCCTGCTGGTACAATTCCTATTCCCAGGCTTAAGCTTGAAAGGACTGGACCCAATAGGAAAGCCATTCGGTTGTAGAGAAGAGAGGGCCAGCACTGTTCTACCATCTCTGTGCTCTGCCCCAGTCTCTACCTCACTAAGGGGCCGTTGGGCCCCAGCCCCAGGATCAGGCTACCAAGGAACATGTCTGTTGCTGATGAGTTCAGAGATCTCTCTGCTCCGGGCCAAGTAAGGGGACAGATCCCCCCGGTCTGACACCAGCAGGCGCAAGTGAACTTGCCGTTACACGTGAACTGCTGAAATCTCACTGGAAATCTCTGCTGGGCTAAATCAGCTGAGGCCTAAGCTGCTCAGCCCCTTTGGGCTGCCCCTTGTTTGACAAAGGCTTTCAGTCCTAAGTGTCATTGAGGGAGAGAATTTTTTTCTTCTCTGACCATGCCAACACCAGGCACAGCTTCCAGGATGAAGGAAGGATGGATTAAACATCATGAGGGGTCCCGCTGAGAGCTGTGTGCGTGTGCATACACGCACTGACATGCATTGACACAGTTAATCACGTTCTAGGAGAGAGAGTAAAGCTTTATTGCCTTAGCGGTGCTGGGGAAGGCGGGGCTCTGGTTGTACCTCGGGTCCTAAGAATAGAGCTGCCAGTCAGCCACTCAAGAATTTACTGAGTACCCACTTTAGGGAAGGCCAAAGGAAAAAGTGGTCCCTATGTTCAGGGATTGGCAGCCTAGGATGTGAGTAATTGTCTGTGACATGGGTTTTGCCTCTTAGGACTCAGTGAGAAGGAGACTTCACTGAGGGCTGGGAGAATCAGAGAAGTCTCTGTGGAGATGGCTGGGCCATGAGCTAGCCTTGTGGTCATCGGGGCTGGGAGAAGAGGGCTGAAGAGAGGACGTCAAGGCTCTACAGCAAGAATGGGTTTGCGGGGTGTGGGGAACTCCAAGGGGAGCAGTCTGCCAGGACACAGGATGTAAGACACACTGCTGGTTAGCCAAAATCACACTGCATGGAAGTTGGAGACCAGATTCTGGGGGGTTCTGGAAGTTAGACAGACTGTATTGACTCTGGATCACGGTAACGACAGTGGTCAATAGCAGTTGGTAATAGGGAAAGCTGTAGATGCTTAAATGGGGCGGAGCAGGAGGGAAATAGGGTTTCCATCCTATTTTAGAATGATTTATTCTGGCAGACATATGTAGAGGCCCTTTGGAGCGGGGAGAGAATAAGGACAGGAAACCAAGGAGTCCCCGCTTCTGCTCTCTGATTTTGCTTTCCCCTCTGTGTCGTTAATTTCCAGTATGGATACATGATAGGACTCAGAAGTCCTACATTCTGAAATAGAGTTCATAATCATAAGAGTACAGCATCACTTCTGACTTGTGGTGGGCCAAGTAAACAAGACAGTGAGCCCATTAGAAAAACTGCAGGAGACAGCAAAGCTTGCAAGAAACGATATTTAGGTGTGATGTGGGAAAGTGGCTAATCTGGTGGTTCTTGGGTGGGGCATCTTTAGTTTAATGATTCTGGTATAGAGAAAAGAGTCCTCAGAGTGTTAAGTGATCCTTCATGGTTCTCCACATTTGTCTGTTTTCAGCCCACTTCCCATGAAACCAGACACGTTACAGGATGAAGAAAGGGACACTTGGGATGGCCGAGCCCTGTCGTTTCAGAGCTGCCCATCTATCAGAGTGTAATGAGGAGGCACATTTCTAATACCTTGATTTTGTATTTCTTCCTCTCAGCGCTTCCTGCCCATCCCCATTCCTTGAAATGGGGAGGGGCAGGTAAAGTTCCAAGGTAGGCAAGCCTGATGTCCAATGTCCGAGAAGTACCTGAGGTCACCAGGCAGGACCCGAGGGAGAGTACTCAGAGGACTAAAGATCAGACACAGGCAGAGTAGGCTCTCCTGCCCTGGTTTCTCCTCCCTCGCTGCTTACCACACAGACAAAGGCCAGCTCCACACTCTTCCCCACAGAGGCCGCACCATTTTTGCTTTTCACTTACATCACCCAGTACTAGCATCAGCTTGATCTGGTAATCTGGAGCCCTGGTTTTCATTGGTGTTTTGTCCCTGGACTCTCACGTGGACATCAACTGGACTGTCTGTTCCCCCTGGATCTCCCTCTTCGGCCAAAGCTGGGGGGCGGAGGTATGAGAGCCCCTTCCAGGACTTGCTGGGAGACTAGGTGTATGTGTATCTGAGGCGGGCGTAGGGAATCCCGACTCTGCAGACACGATTTCAGAAAGTGTGGGAAGAGTGGAGGGAGGTTGGTTGGAGCCACCGCAGCAGGTTGAACACCATGTTTTCTTTATCTTGGATGAACGGGAGGACCAGGATGCCTGGAGCATTTTCATCTGAATGTGTGCTTCTGACTTACCTTCTGGATCTAGCTCCCTGCCCACATTCATACGGTCTCTCTTCCCACATGATTTTGTTTTGTTTTGTTTCGCTTTTTAAAAAATTCAGAATCACAGAACTGGTTGGTTACCACCCTGAGGAGCTGCTTGGCCGCTCAGCCTACGAGTTCTACCATGCTCTGGACTCAGAGAACATGACCAAAAGTCACCAGAACCGTAAGTTCCTGGAGCACCCTGTGTGGCTCCCTTGTGTCTGTGGAATATGGCCTTGAATGAGGTGTGGCACTAGTGAGATCAGAGAAGACCTGCTTCCATCCTCCACAGAGCCACCATCTTGGGTGGCAGACAAGACCTGTGCCCTTCAGGATGGTTAGAAATCCAAGGCTGCCACCAGCCCAGATGACAACTTGATGCAAATTAGAAAAAGGCCCCGTTCCTCTGGGGGGGACACACCCATACCATGGCCCACAGCTTAGAGAGTGGAAGGTGGGCTGAATCTCAGTCCTCACATTCCATTTTCACCCAGCGCCCCATATGGCCAGCAGTTGGCACAGCCCTGTGGGACATCCCTGTAGAGAAGAGCACAAGAGGACACATGGTCAGCTGGGTCATGGGCTATAGAAGCAGAAGAGGAGGCCTGGGAAGGTTCAAGAAAGGAGAGGACAGAGCTCTTGATTTGGACCTTGAAAGATGGGGGAGGACGAGGCCCAACAGGTGAAGGTACCAAGGCAGCAACTTCACAGATACATTGAGGTAGGCCTTGGTTCTCCAACAGCTCACTTGCTGGGTCAGAGAACCCAGTCGGAGGCTGTCCTGGCAAACCAGTGGTGGCACATGGACACTATGCTTTGCAACTTGAAAGAAACCCGAGTTATGAAAGGATCCTGGGACAGCACTTGTAAGGGAGATGTTCTGCATTGGCACAGTCAGTGTGAAGTGTCTAGTGCACCCAAGGAACTGAATGTTGAAAATTTTAATTTTACTTAAATTTCAGTCACCAGACTTGACCGTGGCTACCCCATGGGACAGGGCAACTCTAGTGCCTTCACTTGGCCATATTCCCAGTGCAGCCTTCCTGTTCACAGGCGATCCAAGATAGTCTCCTTGAATCCATGCAGCCCGTCAACATGCAAAGGACTCTGGGTCGATTCCACTATACTCAGCCCACTGAGGGACATAGACATATAGGATTTCTCCCCAACGAAAGAAAAAGGAAGGTTGTCGGCTCTGTGGGAACAGGTGGCTCATCTTTTTAGCCTCAATATCTAGCATAGTGTTTGATAAAATGCACACACTAAGTCAGTGATAAACCCAAGGCAGCACTCCTATTTGGGAAAGCATGCTTCAAAATCAGTGCCGACAGAGGTGCTGAGAAGATTCTAGGTGGATTAAAAATGGGTAAGGTAAGTCTAACAAGCTTGCCGGTGGCCCTGCGGGTCCTGGGCCCCCGGGATTAGCTGAGGCTTGGGGTGGCAAGGGAGAAGATGGAGATGCTTCTGTTTGTCCATAGTTTCTCAATCCACCGTCTGTGCTAAGGTTAGGACAGCTGAGTTCAGAGCAGCCCACAGATCAGCAATCCCATAAACTGTATGTGAGCACAGTTCCTGTCCTCTGATGGTGTGAGATCTTCTCTTTCTAATTGGTCTCTCTGCTTTTTCCTCGTGGCTTTGGGGTTTGAGCTGAAAGTACAAGACAGCCCCTTATGATATCTCAGAGAAGTTTTTCACTATGCTGTCTGGCCAAAACCCAACCAAGCCACCAGCCTAGATTCAGCCCCATGCAGGGACCCAGAGAATGGACGGGGGAGGTGAAGGCAGCTTTGTGTGCCCGTGGACGTGACCCAGCCCGAGCCTCTCCCAGCTTTGAAATTGTAGGATGTGGTTCCAGCCTTCATGCTGGGATTCCCCATGCTTTTCTGTTACACGGTGATTCTCGCTCCCAAAGTCATCCCAACCTGTGACTCCGGGACCAGGGCTCTGCCCCAGCTGACCCACAGATTCCCCAGGGCCTGGCTTTCTGGGTCTTTCCTCCTTTACGTGTGAAATGGGAAACGTCCAGCTTTTTTTCTCAGCCCAGGGTGAAGTCAAAGCAGGGGACAATAGTAAAAGTTTCTGGGAATTCCTGGAGGACAGTATTATACTTTGTCTTTGGGGATAGAAGAGCTGAGGCACTGCTCTCAGAAGGAACAAAAATGATGACTTCTCCCTGGGCAAAGAAAAAGTATTCTCTCTTTCTTCTTAAAAAAAATCTTTGACCCTTAAAACAGAGCTGGGATAAAAATTGGTCTTGCCAGTTTCGTGCTGACTCTGGTGGAAATATGGTGCTTTTTATTGAATCCGTACATTGAAGTATTAGGCACACTTAAAGGTAATTCACAACCCCAAAAGAAATCAGACTCCCTTTTTCCCCTGATGGAGCCACGTAAAGCTGCCCAGAGCTCCGCGGCCCCACGCCCAGCCAGCAAACCCAAATCCAGCAAGGGGAAGTCTGTGTGGCTTGGAAATTGGATTACTGACAGCTAAAACAGAAAGCATCTATTTCTGTCTCTCCGCCCGTGTGTGTGTGTGTGTGTGTGTGTGTGTGTGTGTGTGGTTGGGTTTGTGCAAATAAAGTCGTACCAGAGAGTCACACTACTGTGGCGGGATAGTTGGAGGCTGGGTCAGGTTTATACACCAGCATCCTGAGTTTCCGCGTGAATGTGTGTTTTAGCCTGTGAACGTTTACTGTTGAAATGACTGGGGAAGCTCTGTCCTCAAACCAGATTTAGATAATTGAAAGCCATCATTTCCAAATGGATTAGTAATTTATACGTCGTTACTGTTAGTGGTAGGGGCTGTGGGGGGGGTTTTCTCTTTGTTGTGTGAGGACATTATGTGCTCTTAGGAAAACAAGATTAAAGGCTATAAACGGCCTATCTCCCAAGGAGCAGGCCCCTCACCAAGGCTGGCGTTAATGAACAGATGGGTAGAAAGCAGGTGTAATTATACTGTGCTGGCAGAGCAGGTCCTCGCCTGCAATCACTAGAAATGCAGTTAAGACCTTTGCTCGCTGCACTGCATAATCAAAAAGAATAGGAGCCCTGAACTCTGTCTGCATTAAGATCCGTCTAAATAAGTTAACTCCAGGCACTTGAAATTGTGCAAGAATCGTTTCTCTGCAGGAAGGGAGCCTCAGTGGGGCACCTGAGGGGCCCTGGGGAGGACAGAAGTGGCCCAGGAGCCCACGACGATGCAGGACCACAGCCACAGCAAGTGGAGGCTTCCCAGTGAATGGCGGCGTGGGGGTCGTAGCCAGAGAGTGAGGGGCCGGAAGTGCTGTTCTCCTGCTCCGTTGTCCTACGTCGTGTTAAGCAGATCACAGTCCCCCTGAGCTTATTCCTTTTTGTCCAAAGGCGGCGGTATCTATCCTCTCTGTGGCCCAGAATTATGGTCCAAAAGACTAGACTAGGGTGATGTGCCACTTTGGAAAAGCATGTGGCAGCTTCTCACAAAGGAAGCATGTACTTAGCCACTGACCTGGTCATTGTCCCCCTAGCTGCACCCACCATATGTGTCCATACAAAGATGTGTACACCAGTGTTTATAGCAGCGGTATTCACAATAACCAAAAAAACTGAAAACAACTTAAACATCCATCTACAGGTGAATGGATAAACCAATTATGGTACCTCCATACAGTGGAACACAGCTCAGCAATAAAAAGGAGCAAAGCCCGAGTCCTGGCAGCACCCCGAGGAATCTGGAACACATGCTGAGTGAAAAGAAGCCAGACACAAAAGAGTACATACTCTTGTATGAGGCCACTTACATGCAGATGGAGAGAAGAGCGCCATATAGTGGCAGACAACAGATCAGGGGGAGCCTGGGACCAGGGGTGGCCATGAGGATGGAGCAGCAGGAGGCCTAAGGAATTCGGAGGTGGCGGGCTGAGGGCCCAGTGGTTTACCTTGGATTGTGGTGACAGTCCCACGCACTTTGTCAGAACACACTGGACTATGCACCTCAAGTGGTTGCATTTTTAAATTGAAGGTAAACTAAACCTCACTGAAGTTGATTTTTTTAAAAGATTTTACTTATTTATTTGACAGAGAGATCACAAGTAGGCAGAGAGGCAGGCAGAGAGAGAGAGAGGGAAGCAGGCTCCCTACTGAGCAGAGAGCCCTATATGGGGCTTGATCCCAGGACCCTGAGATCATGACCTGAGCTGAAGGCAGAGGCTTAACCCACTGAGCCACCCAGGCACCCCTGAAGTTGATTTTTAAAAGGAAAACCAAAGCACGAAAGCTTAGGTCGGGAGTCTGACATGTAGACTGTGAGCCCGTCTACTGTTTCCACTGAGGGGCCCTTTCAGCAAATGACCGTGGAGTTCCCCACCTCAGTTTCTTCAGAGGAAAAACAGGTATCCCGAGACACCCCTCATGGTGTCATTGGGAATTACACGAGCTGTTGGGGACGCTGATCCTTACGGACGACTTAGGTGCCAGGCAGTTGTAACTGCTTTGCAGCAGTGAGCTCATCTTGAGACAATGTCAAACAAAGCACTGCACACAAGTAAGTTACTACTCGAGCACCTCGGTGCTTGTTCCATTATTGAAGTGGGTAAAACGTGCCCCGAAAAACATAAAGGGCCACAAGCAGCATCAGTAGGAACCAAGCAGCCATCCTCAGCCTCCCAAGCCTAGTGAACAGGGAGGTGGCCCCTGCACCCACCAGGAGAACGGAGTGCAAATCTGTGTTTACCAAGAGTCTGGATACTCTCCCGGGGGACTCCTCACAACGTTCTCTACGGCCCCGGAGAAGAGGGGGCTTTTCCTCTGTGGCCGTTGTCCAGGACATTCCATCAACGGGTCTGCACAGGATCCGCCAGCCGGGCGGACCCGGTCCTCGGCATGAACAGCTGCTCCACGCTGGCTCACTAGGAACGCTGTTCTCGTCGTCACTGTTCTTTTTGTCAGCATCTCACTTTGCAGATGAGGAAACCAAAACTAAGAGGGATTGTTCCTTCCCCAGAGCCCCCATGCTAGCAAGATTTTCTAACACCTTTATCATGCCTCTTCTCATTCTCTGTGATCAGAGGAGCTCGGAGCTAGGATTCTGAAGAATGAATTCCCAAGGAATGAAAGTAGATGGACCGTTCAGAAAACTACCAGAAATTCTAACATTGGTAGACTTTAAAGAGATGTATTAATTCCTGCTTCATGGGAGTAGATGAAGCCTTCTGGACTGGGCTATGTGGGACACCATCCCAGTGCTTTCCTACAGCAAGTGTTAAATGAGTGTTTAGAATAATCTAGAAGAGGATTGTGTCTCAGTGCGCAGTCTTGTCTGTTTCCCCGTAGACTACCCTCCCTGTGAGCTCCCCAGACTCCCTGACCTCGGGCTCTGTTTCTCCTCCCCTAGTGTGCACCAAAGGGCAGGTGGTGAGTGGCCAATACCGGATGCTTGCGAAGCACGGGGGCTATGTGTGGCTGGAGACCCAGGGGACAGTCATCTACAACCCTCGGAACCTGCAGCCCCAGTGCATCATGTGTGTGAACTATGTCCTGAGGTGAGCACGTGAGGGCCATGGGGCAGGCTGTGCGGGGCGCCTGAGCTCCCCAGACCGAGGGCAGCAGGTCTAGAGGACACATACCTCCCCGACCCCGGGCACTGCTTCTGCGAGCTCTCTGTGCCAATCCTTGGGACCCAGAGGATTTTCATGGCTGTTTCGGGGACTGTAGGACACCTGGGGTGGCCCTTCCTGGTGACCTTTTTTTTTTTGGTCTCCCCCCATCTGTCATCTGTGTCATGCCTCTGACCCACGTGGAGAGGCATACATAGTTGTCACTTAGTATTTTTTGAATGGGGAACAAGGAAAGAGATTGCATCTTCTCCCAGAAATCCTGAGCAACAGCTTCATTCCCTAGTGCCTGGGGAGAAAGCTGGAGATGGTCCCTGCTAGAGTAAAACAAACCCGAAGGCCTCACCCCCCATGTACGCAATGCAGCACTTGCCCGGTAATCAAAGAGCATCCCAGAGCCATCCCTGTCCCGAGGGCAGGCTTGGGGTTGCTGCCCCCATGACTCCAAACTTCACCGCGCGGGGCCTTACAAAACCCTAGCACCGTGTCCATACCTGTGTTTTCAGCCAAGAGGGTTAGCTGTCTGCTTTTCTGTATGTCTGGGGATATAAAAGGCTTTTGCTAGAAAACGTGGAAGGTCTGAGACACTTCTTGTCCCATCAGTGAGATCGAGAAGAATGACGTGGTGTTCTCCATGGACCAGACAGAATCCCTGTTCAAGCCGCACCTGATGGCCATGAACAGCATCTTTGACAGCAGCGGGGAGGTGGCAGTGTCCGACAAGAGTAACTGCCTGTTCACCAAGCTGAAGGAGGAGCCCGAGGAGCTGGCCCAGCTGGCGCCCACTGCAGGAGATGTCATCGTTTCTCTGGATTTCGGTGGGTGCTTCCTAGCCAAACAGGGGCCTGATGAACCCTCTCTCCTTACTGTAACCGGCCTCCCCGGCTTCAGTGTTTCCTCAACCCCTGCCCCCTCCCCGGCCCTGTGATTCCTCTGTTGGTAGCCAGATTCTGTGCTGAGTGCCGAAGAGCAATGTGCAGGTCTGGCACGGAGTGAGAGGGTCCTGCTTTGGACTTTGCAAAATGCTGCCTTGGCGGGGTTTGTGGGGACTGAGCCATGGGCTGTCCAGCAGAGGCGGGGGGAGTCTGACATAAGGGACGGGGCAGCGAGAGAGATGGTCAGAGGCCGCTGCTGTGTTTGCATGGAGAGGGCAGATGTCCCCCTAGGCCTTGAAGGACAGAGTGCCGCTTAGGTAGAGGGCCAGGCTGAAATAGGAGGAGAAATCATTCCAGAAATGTGGAGGGAGAAAAGATGCCCTCATATCCACTATTTTTTAAAATAATGTGGGCCTCTCCACAGGGCGCCTGGGTGGCTCAGTTGGTGAAGCATTCCACTCTTGATTTTGGCTCAGATCATGATCTCAGGGTGGTGAGATCAAGCCCCGCATCAGGCTCACTGCTGGGCAGGTGTGGAGTCTGGGGGAGAGTCTCCCTCCCTTGCCATCTGCTCCTACCCCCATCCTGTGCATGCACTCTCTCTAAAAAAAAAAACGTAAATGTTGGCATGTCCAGGCAGTTTTCAGCCCTGTTCCCCTCCCATGCTGGAAACACTTTACATGTGCACCTGGGAAGCCCCTTGCTCCCAGGCTGTGACCCCTACCTCTGTCCCCCACCCTCCTGTGCCCATCCCAGGGCTAGAAGCCCCTCCCCCTGCTCACCGTATGGTGACTTGGCCCCTCTAGAAGCTCTGGAGAGGCCACATGGGGATTGCAACCTCAGAAACTATAAAGGGCAACAGCCCCGGGACAAGAAGTCTCGCAGCGGCCCTGGGATGTGGCAATACTGAGGCAAACTGGCCTGTTTCCCTCTTACAACCTCCTCCTCATGGATATTCCTGGCCCCTTGTCAAGGAAGTGAGTCCTAGGACCTGTAGACCCTGATGAGGAACACCCAGGAGGGTGTTCCCTTCCAAGGGAGACTTGCTTCTCAGCCCGGAGTTGCAGCGGGGCCTTGGAGACCGAGCGCCTAGCCCCAGGCACGCTTTCAAACCCTCCTAGGACCTTCCGTACACCCTCTGGGCTTTCGCTACCCCGGGGTAAGCCCAGGAGTTGCAGGTGGTAACCAGCCAGGACCTTATCTCCACAGAGAGCCAGAGCTTCCAGGGCTCCTCATCCTACAGCAACACCCTCCTGCCCCCCGGCCAGCCGTGGCCCAGAGAGCCAAGGAGCCACAGCACCCAGAGCGAGGCCGGGAGCCTGCCCGCCTTCACCGTGCCACAAGTGGCAGCCTCCGGGAGCGCCACCCCGAGTGCCACCAGCAGCAGCAGCTGCTCCACGGTGAGCACCCTGCCTTGGGGTGAGGACACGGAAAGGGTGGGCTGCTCCTTTTGGCTGCTGCAGGATGGCCAAGCAGATGGCCTGGATAGGAATACTGCCTACATGGCCCTCAAGTTATCCTGGGGTCCCCTGGGGTGGGGGGCCCCTTGCCTGCCCACTGCTCCAGCTGTTGGCTCTTACTGTGTGCACCCCCATGTAAATGCTAAGTTTCCTGAAGATGGGGCTGAGTGGCATACAGCTCTGAGCCCCTCGCTCAGTCGCTGGGCAGGGGCAGAGAGTGGCATAGTTTTTAGAGCCCCGCTGGCCACGGCCTTCTTGTAAGGAGGGGTCCCCCTCCACATACTTGTTCCAGGGGCTGGAGCGGACTCTGTGAGTCTAGAAACGCCCCTTTCACCTTGGACTTCTGGGGAGACCAGTGCCCTCCTCTTGACTTGGTCACTCTCCTTCCTGGCCCCTAGCCCAGCAGCCCAGGAGACTATTACACATCCCTGAGTGATGACCTGAAGATTGAAGTCATCGAGAAGCTCTTCACCATGGATACAGAGGCAAAGGACCAGGGCAGCTCCCAGGTAGATGGGCTATGCCAGCTCACACCCATTCTTAGAGCCACGACATTCCCTGCAGAGCCTGAGGGGGGTGGAGGGGTGGTGCTTGGCCAAGGCCCTGGTCTTAAATGGGAAGTGGAGCCTTCTCCCCAGGCCCAGTCCAGCTTGTGCAGTCTCTACTGAGGCCGGATTTCCTCTGCCCCAGAAAGCAAATTACCCCTGCTCCTTTCTTAAAGAAGCCTTAAGTTTAAAGAGTAGATAGGAATTGTGAGAGGTTTATAAATAAGGAACATTTACTCTCCTCACAAACACATTCATCTTAGGATTCTGAAATAATAACTTTTATTTTAAATGCATTTTAAAGGATAGAGGACGGACAGATTTTTCACTTACACACCACTTTTCAGGCATGTACAGAGGCAGTGTTCTTGAAAGGGACTGGTGTTTCTGAAAAATTACAAAAACAGGGATGGGACGGGAGGAAAAGGAGGACCGAACTGTTCCCGCCTCCCCAGGGGCCACTGGATACACCGTGGGCTTCACAGGCGGTCTCACTGGGGCTATAGGGGAGAAGTGGGGTAGAGAGGAGGTCATTTCAGGTGGGAGGAGGCAGGGTCACCCGTGGGGAATGTGTAGGCACCACTGAGCGGAGCATGGCGATTCGGGGCGTGAACCCCTGGAAAGGCTAGTGTCCCAGGCCAGGAGCCCTGCACAGCAAGTAGACGAATCTGAGTTTTTGGGTGCTGGGCCACAGGGATCAAAGGCGGTGCTAGAGCAAGGGAGGGACACTGCTGCAGGGAAGCAGTGCAGGAGTGGGAGGGCACAGGCAGGGCCACGAGGGCAGGACAAGAGAACAGCGTTCTCAAGGCTATGCCTGCCTCCCCACACCTTCACCTCTGCCTTGTCCTCAGACGGACTTCAGTGAGCTGGACTTGGAGACCCTGGCCCCCTATATCCCCATGGACGGTGAAGACTTCCAGCTCAGTCCCATCTACCCCGAGGAGAGGCTGCTGCCGGAGAAGCCGCAGGCCACCCCCCAGCACTGCTTCAGCACCATGACTAACATCTTCCAGCCGTTGGCGCCCATGGCCTCCCACAGTCCCTTCCTCCTGGACAAGTATCAGCAGCAGCTGGGAAGCAAGAAGATCGAGCCTAAGCACCAGCCCATGTCCTCCATCTTCTTTGATGGTGGGAGTAAGGGGTCGCTGCCACCGTGCTGTGGCCAAACCAGCACCCCTCTCTCCTCCATGGGTGGCAGATCCAACACCCAGTGGCCCCCTGACCCGCCATTACATTTTGGGCCCACGAAGTGGCCTGCCACAGATCAGCACACGGAGTCCTTGGGGTCATCACCGTTGGGTGCCCCCATCACCTTACCGCATCTCTCCATGTTCAAGAAAAGGTGAGTGGCCCAGACCCTTGCTGCACCAGCGGAAGCTCCCACAGCAGGGGATGGGTTGGAGCTCTGGGGCCCCAGAAAGGCTTCCTGCTCCTCCCCTGTGCTCACCCCAAGGTAGGTGAGGCCATGAGCAGAACACATTTGTGTCTGGGCCGCGGCAGAGAGAAGGTGCCTGCTAAGGGACTTGAATGGCACCGTGCCCCCTCCAGACCAGGGCTCCACAGCCGAGTCACAGATGCACACGGGCGTCTGAAGGACTCCTGCTGCTCTGTTGGAACCCTGGTTGAGAAAAGCATAAAAGATGCCCTTGCTTCTCCTCTGCCTCGCAGCTGTCCCTGGTTCCTCCCTTCTCTTCCCATCTCCCCAGCAAGGCCCGTGTCAACCAGGGGGGCACTCACCGGGCCAAGTCACGGTGGTTGATCTGGGACTTCTTGTGCTCAGGGCTCCAAGGTTCTGCTTCAGGGGGCGCTTGCCCATCCTCCCCGGGGAGCAGTCCAGGAACTACAGGGGAGAGACAGGGCAGAAGACAGAGGTCTTCAAGACCAATGTCGCCCACTGTGCAGCCACAATGGAGGGCTGCCCGGATGCACAGGGCCAGCAGGCAGCTGTGGAGGGAGGTACAGGTGACCGGAACCCTCAGCATCTGGAGCCTGCGGCCCCTCCTCTGGGACTCTGCCCTTTGCATCTCAGAGCCAACACGGGCAAGTCTGGAAGGGCCCTCTGACGGCGCAGAGAACATGGGGATGTGGGGCTTCCAACTCCTTCATGGCTCTTTCTCTTGGCATTGGCAGGTCTGCAAAGGGCTTTGGCCCCCAAGGTCCAGATGTGATGAGCCCAGCCATGGTGGCCCTGGCCAACAAGCTGAAGCTGAAGCGACAGCGAGAGTATGAGGAGCAAGCCTTCCAAGACATGAGTGGGGTGAGTCCCCTGCCTGGTAGCGTCTGGACTCCCTCCACAGCCCAGGGTTGTGGAGACAGTGAGGACAGAGGTCCTCTCCCAGGGGCTGTGGGGGCCCAGAGAGCCTGCCAGGGGCAGCAGGAAGGGGTGTGGGTATGACCCCAGGCCCCTCGCAGGCCCACCCTCCCCACCGACCCTGTCTGAGGACCTGCGTCTCTGGCCTTCTCCCTTCTGCCTCCAGGGGGATCTGTCAGGCAGCAGCACTTCCCATCAGGTGTGGAAAAGGTTGAAGAGCCTCAGGGCCAACGGGAACTGCCCTCTGATGCCCGACAAACTGCTGAATGCAAACCTCCCCAACGGTAAGCAGCGGGTCCGAGCCTCCTGGGGGCTGCGGGGACGGCACTGGCAGGGGTGCTCTGGGTCCCTCCGCAGTCTCACCCCTGCCTGTCTGAGCCTCCAAGGGATAAGGTGGTGTCCCGCGTACCCGTCCCCCGGCCCCAGCCCCTTCCACTAGGCCTGGGTGAGAGACTCAGGACGTTTTGGGCACTGGGGCCACAGGAGCTGGGTCTAGTTCTGGGCACCTTTTGTGAAGGAAGGAGGCTTCTGGGGGCCTTGCAGTCTCTCCCCTGCCTGGGCCTGGCACTGTCCTCACTTGCTGCCATTGGTCTTTCAGATGAGTTCACCCAAAATCCCATGAGGGGCCTCGGACAGCCTCTGAGACACCTGCCACTGCCACCGTCTGCCATGAACCCAGGGGAGAATGCCAAGAGTGGGTTCCCCCCGCAGTGCTACGCCCCTCCGTACCAGGACTACAGCCTGCCGTCCACTCCCAAGGTGTCAGGTGAGTGCGTTTGGGACCTGGAACCAGCCAGTAGCAGGGCTCAGCTCTGTACGGGGACAAGACAGATGCCCTGGAGGGCAGCTACCTGTCCCAGAAATAGTACAGCAGGGGCGGATGCTGCCTGGCCCCAGGGTTTTAGAAGGCACAGCTGGGGCTCTTGGGGCGTAAGAGTCCCCAGGCCCATGCCTTCTGCTCAGTGTTTCATAGCACCATCTTGCCTACTGCCTCATTCACTGCCTTCAGGCAGGAGCAGAACTGAGGACATGCACAGAGAACGTACTGCCACGGGGTGGCCACCCTTCTCCCCTGGGCTGCCCGAGTCTATTCCCATTGTCACAGATCCTAATCACCAGCCCCCAAGGGTTGCTATTTGACATGAATGTAATCCATGGTTTGGGGAAAACACAGCAGAAGCCCTCTTAGGGAAGAGACCCTTTTTAGAATGTTTGACAAGAGCTTTAAAAACACAGTACCAATCATTCTTTCAGGCATGGCAAGTCGGCTGCTTGGGCCCTCCTTTGAGCCCTACCTGCTGCCCGAATTGACCAGATATGACTGTGAGGTGAATGTTCCTGTGCCAGGAAGCTCCACGCTCCTGCAAGGAGGGGACCTCCTCAGAGCCCTGGACCAGGCCACCTGAGCCAGGGCCCCCCTGGGCGGGCACCCCCCGCACACGCTGCCCTGCCAGCTTCACTCTGTACGTCTACTTTTGCAACTAGGTATTTCTAACACCAACACACTTTTTACAAGATGTACCTACTGGCAAACCTGCCCATGTCACCACATAGTGGCCTTTTTCTAAAGATGCTCACTTTAGTTGCTGTATTTTTAAGATACACGGTTTTACCTGCTGCGTTTTATTCTGTCAATGAACGTGTTCTTAAATTTTGTAAGATTTTTCTTTCCCCATCTTTGATTACTTCTAATTTATATTATTCATGGGTCCCTCTGTCTCGCTCTCTCACACACAGTATCCATACTAATGAATTTTGTGTTACCTCTGTTATCTTGTTGGGAAAGCTTTGGCTTCGTTTTACTAAAAAATGGTGGTGGTGTTGTTGCCAAAGAGAAACAAAGTAATTCTGCTATTCAAGCTAGATTTTCACAGCCTATTCCTCTCAAAGCCCTTCTCCCTTCTTTCTTAAAACTCATCACCCTATGGTAAATTTCCATCTTTCTGCTCTTCTTAAGCCGACTCTTAGCTCTAATCTTGACACAACATTTGGGAAAGAAGAGAAACGTGAAGGGTGAACTCTGGCGTAAGTGCTTGTGAAGGTTGCGCAATGTGGCTTTCCCCCCTCACTGTTTGGGGTTCTTCTCCCACATTTGGTGGATCTGTTTATTATTATTCAAAAACACAACAGGTTTTTTAAGAGAAAACTTTTATCTGGTTTAATGTGTTTATCATATATATGGGTACTTTGTCATATCTAAAAATTTAGAAACAGAAATGGAATCCTGTCATGGAATCACTTTAAGATCTGTTTTGTAAGATGTCGGTTCTCTCTCTCCTGGTGTTGCCGACACCACCGTCGTTCGGCACGCCCCTGGGCCTGTCCTCACTCTGCTCAAGGTCTCTCGCTGTTGGCTTTTTGCTTTGGGGATATGCCATAGGCGTGACAAGCAATCTAAGACATGGAATCATGAAGTGTGGGAGCACTGCGAGCTGTCTTCTCATGTTCTATATGTATTATGTATGTATGTATGTATGTATATTATTATTGCTGCCAAGAGGGTCTGATGGCATGTTATGGGGTAAGGGTGGGGTAAATCTGAGGGAGGGGAAGTGCTTTAATTTTTCTTCAGATCTTGTTGCTAGCCCTTCAAGTGCACTGAGCTATGGGACTCTAAAGGTCTTTCACATGGCACATTTGGGTATTTCCAGAATTACCATGAGATGGTTTCAGTGGGAATTCAGGAAAGAAAGTGAGGATTCAGAAATGGTGCAGTGTTCCAGCCCACGGTCCTCCCAGCTTACCAGCCCGGAACACATGGAGCTGGCCTGAGAGAGGGTGTAGAGAGGGGGCGTAGCTGGTCCTGACCAGGCCCTCACCCCTTCCTCAGCCTGCTGTCAAGTGGCCCTGCCAGGAGCAGCAGGCAGACTTCCTGGTTGGCCCCTAGCCTCAGGCCTTCCCCAAGGTCTGTCACCTGAAGTGACATTCAGGTAGGAAGCACTGAAAATCAAGTGTCTCAGAGCACTTTATAACTCACTGGTTAAGAGGGACAATACCTTTTGGTTTTTAAATAGCAATCACATGGAGCTCTTCTGTCCTGGGTACAATGAGGAAGTTTCTAGAAACACACACAAAGCACAGCGGGCCAAGAATCTGGATGGACTTACTGCCAAAAACACAGCAAAAGACCGAAGTTCAAAAGAAATCTAGGAGAAAAACGACCTGGCCGCTGCCTTGACCCAGTCACACTGTAGCACCACCACTTGGCCCCACACACGGTGGCAGAACTTGAAGGGTTACTGACGTGTAAATGCTGGTGTTTGATTTCCTGTGTGTGTTGCCTCAGCATTAAGGGCATTTTTTACCCTTGCAGTTTTACTAAAAAACTCTGAAAAAATATTCCAAGCTTCATATTAACCTTAACCTGTCAGCGTAACGAGTTCATGAACATTACCATAGTGTCAAACTCCTACTGACAACAATACTAGAGGGGAGCTTAACCTTATAAAGAAATGTATTTTGACACTGATATCTTATTAAAGTGTTCTGAACCTACCATTGCTGGTGGCTCTTGTTCGTGTAGATTTGTCACAGGCTATACCAATGGAAAGCAAAGCCTCTATTACACAGCTTACAGACAATGCGTGCGGACCCTGATCTCTGTGAGGTAATGGAGGCCAGCCGACAGGAGGGAGAGAGCAGCACGAACACGGGCACGGCTCAGGACTGGCTGCCATGTTGCAACAGCCATATTTCCGCCTATAGTTCTGTCTGCTGCTAGGCCCTTTCTCAAATCCTGGGGGGCGGGGTGGGGGGTGTTACCCAAGGACAGAAGTCACCATCCTGCTTTCAGAAGACTACATGAAGCAGCGTGAGAGCTGGGCTGGTCTCCACATCACACTCTGCACTTTGAGACGCAGGTTCAAAGGGGCAGCGTGGATTGAGTGGTCAGGGAGGACCTCCATTTGGAGGCAGCAGGGCTCAGTGGGGCCTTCCCACAGAGAAGGTAAAGGTAGGAGGGCAAGGGCCAAGACCACCTCAGGTGGAGACAGGGTATGGCAAAACCCTGAATTAGACATGGCTTGATGGGTTCCCAAATTCAAACTTGACCCTCCTAAATCCTGTCCTGCTTGTGAACAGGCAGCTGTCTCTGTAGGGTCAATTGGAGGCTCGGGGGAGAGCGCGCAGCAGCCTCTGCTCACAACTGTCAGGCCTAGAACCAGTCATTCCAGCATATTCCTTTGAACTCTGTGGTCCCTACGGGAACTGCTTGGCCTCTCTGTGGCGTTTGTGAAACTGAAATCAATCCCTTCACTTCCATGACTTCACTTCTAATGTCACAGACACATACACACACACACACACACACACACACACACACACACACACACACACACACGTTTTTTGAAATGATACTCATTTGGTGAAGTCATGATCTCTCCAAGAGCTTACCAGCTCAGAGCAGAAACAAAAGCAATTCTGATTAATTCCCCTAGATGAGGTAGTGTTCAATGATAGAGGCCCAGGGACCACATATTTTAAGGTACTTCCTGTCTCAGACACTGGGCTTTGGTGTCCCCAAGTGCACTTGTACTTGGGCCAAGGACCCCCATCTTGGGTTCAGAAAGCACAAAACTAATAGACACAAATGAACTCTCAGTTGCTTTTGGGTGAAATCCTGTGGTGAAGGTCCTGTGTGAGTTCAGAGGCGGCCAGGAAAGATTCGCCTGGGCCTCAAGAGTAGAGAAACCCACAGCGGAGCTGGGAGGGAAGAAGACTGGTAAGACAGGGGTGACAGGGAAGTTATTTCAAGAGTGGATGAGAAGGACAAAGCATAAGGCCAGAACAGATGGCACCTGCAGGAGATGCCAGACTGAGGAGACGGCAGCCTGGCCACTCACAGCACAGGCCTGGAGTCAGACCTCAGTTCAGGTCCTCAGTCTGCTATTTCCAGCTGCGTCTTGGGGGAGGACTTTAATGCCTGAGAGCCCGTGTCTGCCTCCCTGGGAACAGGGCACGGTAACAGTCCCTACTTCATAGGTGAAGGCTGGAGATAGAAATTTGGGACTCAGCAACAGGAAAGTTGTCCTTAACTCCATGAGACTGGGTTAAATTACCCAGCAGATAAGAGCGGAGACAGAGAGTACAGTTCTAAGGTAGAGTCCAGGTCAAAGTCAGAGGAGGAGCCAGCAAAGAGGCTGAGCAGAAGCAGCAAGTAGGAAAAATCCCAGGAGCATGGCATCCCAAAAGCCAAGAGAAGGGGGCATTCCAAGAGCTTACCAGCTAGCTCAGAGCAGAAGCAAAAGCCATTCTGAGTAATTCCCCTATATGAGGTGGTGTTAACCTCCTCATACATGGAGGTTCCTCGTATATAACGTTTCCTATATGGAGCCGTTAACTGGGCCTCACTCTAGACTGAGAGGTCAGGTAAGAGGGAGAGACAAACTTGGCTCTGGGGTTTGGCAACATGGAGATGGTCACTGACCTTGCACAATGCAGTCTGGGTAGACAGCAAAGCACAGCGTCTTGATGGGAGCGGACTGAGGGGTGAGCTGCCTGGAGCAGAGCGGGGTCAGAAGCCACAGTAACACACTGCTTTTTCGGGAAGTTTCCTTGTGAAGGGAATCAGGGAAATGGAGTAAAGCTAGAAGACCCGGTTCTGCTTTCTAATATTTAATGCACTTCTAGAATAATTTTATATTTGCCAACAAATTGCAAGAATATTAGAGTTTGGCACCAGTTCCCTCTCTGGCTTATGCTACTGTGGTACGTATGTCACAACTAAGGAACCAGTACTGAGAACATTCTTATCTAAGATTTGTACTTGATTTCCATTTCCTTAGTTTTTGTCTGATGAATTTCTTTTCTGTTCCAGGATCCTATCCAAGATACCATACTGCATGTAACGGTCATGTGTCCTCAGGCTCCTCTAGACTGTGATAGTTTCAGGGTCCATCATAGTCATTCAAACTTCCCGTGTTGTTGATGACCTTGACAGTATTGAAGGGTGTTTTTCTGATATTTTGATAGAACAGCATCCTTCAGTTTGGATTTGTCACATGTCATTGTCATGGTTAGAGATTCTGGGTTTGGAGCAGGGAGGACAAAGACCCAGTCTCAGCCCATCACATCGAGGGTACGTGCTCTCAGTGTGACTTCTCACTGTTGGTGTTAACCTTAAGTTCGCTGAGGTGGTATTTGTAGGGTTTCTCTGTAAAGTTTTCAGATTTTTCTCAGGGACGTTCTAGTTCAAGATGAGCTAGAACCCATGGGAGTATTGATATGGTGACGGCAGAGGGAGGAACTGATTAGGGCTTGCAAGAGAAGGGATCATTGCAGGAATAGTGCCATTGAGAATAATAATGGGCACAGATGGGAGCTAATGCAGCACGGACAGAAACACTTGTCAGTTCATCATTATTTTTTTTTAAAGATTTTATTTATTTATTTGACAGAAAGAGATCACAAGTAGGCAGAGAGAGAGGGGAGGAAGCAGGCTCCCCACCAAGCAGAGAACCCGACGCGGGGCTCGATTCCAGGACCCTGGGATCATGACCTGAGCTACAGGCAGAGGATTTAACCCACTGAGCCACCCAAGTGCCCTCAGTTCATCATTTTTTTTAAAGATTTTATTTGCCAGACAGAGAGAGATCACAAGTAGGCAGAGAGGCAGGCAGAGAGAGAGGGGGAAACAGGCTCCCTGCTCAGCAGGGATGTGGGGCTCGATCCCAGGACCCCAAGATCATGACCTGAGCTGAAGGCAGAAGCTTAACCCACTGAGCCACCCAGGCGCCCCAGACAGAGAGAGCACAGTGGGGGGTGGGGGGATTAGCAGGCAGCGAGAGAAGCAGGCTCCCTGCTGAGCAAGGAGCTGCAGGTGGGACTTGATCCCAGGACCTTGGGATCATGACCTGAGCTGAAGGCAGATGCTTAACTGCCTGAGCCACCCAGGCACCCCCAGTTCATCATTTTAAAGGAGGGAAGGTAAAGAGTAGATAAGGCTGCAGCCTGTCAGGTAGAATTGGTGAGGGCAAGATGCTAAGCAAACTCCAATTTATTGTTCCATCTCCACAGCGATGGAGGAGTTAAGACCATTAGCGGAGAGAAGGGGAAGGGCTGTCAGAGTTCTTAGCAGAGAGAAGTGTGGAATCGTCATTTCAGGCGGCCAGACTGATGGTTAGTATCAGATGCCCAAGTGAGATTTTTGTCACAAATTGACCCACTGGCACAGCTGTATATTGTTCTCTGACCACACTGTTCCACCCTAATGGAGGCAGAAGGAATGGTCGCCAGGTTGGGGGAGGGGAAGGGGGAGGAGCGGGAACAGCATGCCAGAAGGAGATAGGAATGTTTCCAAGGGAATGACTATTATGACAGACCAAGAAATCTAAGTTCTGTGAGGAGGAATGAGGAAAAAAAAAAAAAAAAGAGGAGGATGACCAGTGAAAAATCAGTAGGTTCAGTGAACAAGAGGTCCTAATGAGGTCAGGGAGGGGTCAGAGAGAGGTGTGGACAAAGGGAACCTTGCAGATACTCACTGTCAGAGGAAAGGAACCTGAAAATTGAAATTTAACTTATATGGACATATGACCCAGCAACACCATAAGTAAATACAACAGGTATTTATCTTAAATGAAAACTTTAGATTTATGTAACATCTGCCCACAAACATTTATGAATAGTGCTGCTGTAATTATCAAGAACTAGAAACAACCCAAATGTCCTTCAACAGGGGTATGGATTTAAAAAAGACCAAACTAGAACCCATCCCTACAATGGACTACCAGTCAGCAATCTGAGCTAACTTGATTCACACAGCACCATGGAGGAAGGGCAAAGGTATTATTCTGAGCGACGAAGCCAGCATCGAACAGGACAGTCCATGTAATTCTATGTATAGGACATTTTGGAAAAGCACAAAAGAACAGGGACAGTGGACCACTGGTTGCCCAGGGTCAGGGGTGGGAGAAGTCTGAACAAAGGGGCTGCATGGGAGGGTTCTTCCGAGTCTTCAGATTATTCTACATCCTGTCGGTGGTGGTAGTTATGAAAAACTGTGCAGGTGCAAAATTGCAGAACTGTACATCAGAAAGAATTTTACTTGATGTAGATTGAAAACTTGTAAAAAATTTAAAAAGTTTGAGATCTCGGCAGTGGCTGAAGTAATGTGGAGGAGAAGGCAGGAGGAAGTCAGGGAGAGTGGTTGACATGGCGGGAGGCGTGAGGACGCCGCGTAGAGAGGCACAGGCGAGGTGGAAGCTCTGGACCAAAATCACTGAAGGGGGGGATAAATAGAGGCCAAGGTTGACAGCCAGGAGGAGAAAAAAGAGTCCTAGGACATGAAGGGAGAGGGGGTTTTGAAGCAGCGACGCAAAAGTAGGAGGACCCCTGCACCTCTAGGCCCTGTTTGATGGCGAGCCTAGATAAGAAAAATGGGCCCCTCCCTGATGGCTGCAGGGGGCAGGGCCTCAACGGAGAGCCAGGCTCCATTCAAGAGGAAGGTGAAGGCACAGTCAGAGAAGACAGGAGGATCTAAGAGGTGGCTGATGTCAGATGGACAGCAGATGTCTGTCAGAAGGACAGCACCCTACACGCCAACACTCTCGGGGCTGGGATCCGGCCCTGGGAGCTTAGACTTCCACAAGATTACAGGCTAGGCAGCAACCCCAAAAGATCATGTCCCTCTCTAGCACCACACCTTAACAGAGAGAGAAACAGGAGTTTGTTCACAGAAGGATGACTTAAGATGCAGACAGGCCTCACAAGCACATCACCACAGTTGACTGGAGAAGTTGAGACAGTTTGTCCCAGAGGAGATAAGATTTGGGGAATCTCAAAAGCCCCCCTTCAGATAGCTGGAGAAAGCAGTGTGTAGTTTTTCCCAGATGGCCCACATGGTAGAACCAGGCCTGCAGGTGCAGAGGGTTCAGCTCAATGCAAATGTACCCAAGAGTAAACCGTCCTCCGCCCGCAGCCTGTCAGTGTTTTTCTTTTTGTCTTCTCAGTGCAATAGGGAAGTTAAGTCTTTACTCTGAGCACCAAAGAAAGTTGGAGAGTGATGCCATTCAAGGATATCAGGTCAAGATTAAAAAAACAAAACAAAAACAAAAACACCTGATTTCAAAGCTTTGCTCAGATCTCAGCCTGGACATCTACGGCCCCGTAAAGCCCAGGACAAGCAGAGGGGAACTCTCACTGCCCTGTAAGTGTTCAGGAGATGAACACTTACAGGGCAGAAGAAAGTACAAATTTTGTTGATTGTGGAATTTTAGAATGGTTTTCTTCATACAGATTTAGAGTGCATGCAAAGAAATCAGTAAAGTTGAGGAATTGTTACAGCCAAGGGGAGCCCAGGGAGACACAACAGTTAAATATAATGTGGCTTCTTGGAAGGGAAAAATGAACATGAGGTTAAAAAAAAAAGAAGGAAATTTGAATAGAGGCTATACTTTAACTAATACTAATTGTATTAGTTCATTCATTAATTGTAAGAAATAGATTATAGTGATGTAAGGCAATAATCAGGGAAAGTGCCGGCAGGGGAAGTAGTGATTCTCTGTATTGTCTTTGCAATTTTTCCACAAGTCCAAAATTATTCTTTCTTTTTTTTTTTTTTAAAGATTTTATTTATTTATTTGACAGAGAGAGAGATCACAAGTAGGCAGAGAGGCAGGCAGAGAGAGGAAGGGAAGCAGGCTCCCTGCTGAGCAGAGAGCCCGATGCGGGGCTCGATCCCAGGACCCTGAGATCATGAAGGCAGAGGCTTAACCCACTGAGCCACCCAGGCGCCCCCAAAATTATTCTTTAAAAAAAAAAAACAAAACACTGAATAAAAAAAGGATGCCAGATAAAAACCAAAAAATGCGGGTGGAAATGGAGAACAAAGGACAGGATGGGTAAATGAGTAAATCTAAGTGAACAGTGACTATTAAAGCAGTAATAATGAAGATATATTATGGGGCTTTAAATAATGGACATTAATGTACATGCAAACCACAGCATGACAGATGGGAAGAGGTAAACGGAGAAAGTGACTTTCAGTCTTTGCATAGTCTAGGAAGTGGCAAGTGCACTAACTTATATGAGACTTTAGTAAGTCAAGGGTGCATGTTGTGATCACAAGGGCAATCGCTAGAAGAATCATAAGATCGTGTGTAACTAACAAGCTAATAAAGCAGAGAAACTGAATCTTTAACAAAATACATGATTACTCCAAAAGAAGACCAAACAGTAGAGAAAAATGAACATAAAATAAGTGGAACAAACTGAAAGTAAGAGGTTAGATTTAAATCTAAATCTATCAGTAATTACATAAAATACAAATAGCTTACATATTTCAATCAAATGAAGAATGTCAGACTGGGTTTAAAAGATAAATACAAGCTGCTTACAGGATATATGGTGTCTAAGTAAGAATACAGACAGAAGAACTTTAAAAGGACAAAAAAAGATTTATAAACACACGAAAAATCTGGTATAGTATACTAATAACAGATTTGTAGACTTTAAGGAAGAAGCAGTACTAAAACACAGGGACATCTCACAATAATAAAATGTGTCAATGCAAGAGAAAGATATTGTAAGTTTATGTTTGTATGCACTTAATGAGTCTTAGATATCACTCCAAGGAAAAACAAAATCTATACTCATAGTAGAGGATTTTAACAGACACCTCTCAATGACTGATAGAACAAGCCAAAAATAGTAAACAAGAATCATGGAAGTGAAAAATGACTTTGTAAATGGGAGAAAATATTTACAACGTTGTATTTGATAAGGACTAATATCCAAAATATATAAAGGACACTTACAACTCAACAACTAAAAGGTAAATGATGCAATTTAAAATGGGCAAAACATTGTAGGCATTTCTCCAACAAAGACAGACAAATGGCCAACAGTCATATAAAAAGATGTTCAGGGTCT
Source organism: Mustela lutreola (assembly GCF_030435805.1). Taxonomy (NCBI): domain Eukaryota; kingdom Metazoa; phylum Chordata; class Mammalia; order Carnivora; family Mustelidae; genus Mustela; species Mustela lutreola. The sequence continues at coordinate 66,743,593 of NC_081298.1, read as the reverse complement.
TTAGTCATTAGGGAAATACAAATGAAAACTACTATCCGATACCACTTCACATACCAGTAGGATGGTTAATAGCTAAAAGATAGACAATAGGAGTGTTGGTGAGGATGTAGAGAAACTGTAACCTTCATCCATTTCTGGTGGGAATGTAGAATGGTGTAGCTTTTTGGATAGCTGTTCGGCAGTTCCTCAACATATTAAACATAGAATTACCATATTGCCATGAAATTCCACTCCTGTACAAGCACACGCATGCACACACACACACACCCAAGGGAACGGAAAACCTATGTTCACACAAAAATTTATACACAAATGTTTATAGCAGCATTATCCATAATGGCCAAAAAGGAGAAACAACTTAGATGTCCAGCAGGTGATAAGAGCATAAACAAGATGTGGGATAATACAGTGGAACAGTATTCGGCCATATAATGTAACCAAGTCCTGATACTACAACAGAGATGAACCTTGGAAACCTTATATGGAACAAAGGATGCCAGACACAAAGGCCACCTATTGTATGATTCCACTTATATGAAATGTCCTGGATAATGAACTAGTGGTTGCCAAGGGATGAAGGAAGGGAGAAATGGGGATGGTTTCTTTTTGAGGTGATGAAATGTCCTTAAATTAGTGGAGATGGTTTCACATACTAAAAACTATTGAATTGTACACCTCAAAGGGTGAATATTATGGGATGTGAATTACAGCTCAATAAAAAATAGACAACAATATAAAGGACTGAAGTACACAATTAAGAAACAGACCTAATGGCGTATGTAGTACCTTGTGCCCCGTAAGCACAGAAGACACATTCTTTTAAGTGCAGATGGGGAATTTACTAAAATTGGCCATAGACTAAGCCACAGTATTAGTACCAAGCATATATTAATACATTTCAAAGGTTTAAAGTGACACAGAGCACATTCCCTGACCACAGTGAAATTAAACTAGAAGTCAGTAGTCAAGTCGAAGTTTAAGAATCATGAAGTCTTGAATGTAGGAATATAAAGTACTTCTAACTTGCTCATGGTTCAATAAGATCACATTGGAAATTAGAACATGCATTAAGTATTAATGAAAACAGTGTATCAAAACTGCTGGGATTTATTTAGAGCTATGCTTAAAGAGAAACCTATAGCCTCAAATGGATATACTACCAAAAAAAGAAAAAAAAGGATAAAAACCAGGGATACTTGTATTTATATCAAAAACTTAAAAAACGAATAGTCAAGTAAGCCTAACAAAAAACAGAAATAAGAAAACAATATGAGAAGGAAACAATGAACTAGAAAACAAATCTATAATAGAGAAATAACAACAGTGCTGAAATTAGTTCTTTGAAAAGAATAAAATTGATAAACACCTACCAAAATATATCAGGAGACAGTATACAAGTTACTAATATCCAAAAAAGACTATAAAATATTAGAAACAATTTTATGCCATTAAACTAGATGAAATACACTAACTTCTTGAAAAACCAAATTAAGACTGACACAAGATTAAGAAATATGAATAATTCCATTATTAATTAAAGAAAATGAATCCTTCCGTAAAACTTTCCCACTAAGAAAACTTCAGTTTATGAAGAATAAATGAACAAATTATGAAGAATAAGTTCTTAATAAAGAATAGCTTCATTATTAAATTCTCCCACTTGGGCTCCTTGCACAGCAGGGGCATCTGCTTCTCCCTCTCCCTCAACCTCTCCTCTCACTCCTGTGCACTCCCTCTCATTCACTCTCTTACATAAAGAAAATCTTTCAAATAAATAAATGAATAAATAAATTCTCCTAATTGTTTGAGGACAGTCACTTTCTCAAGTAGGAAAAGAGGGCACACTTTGAACTCCTTTATGAGGCCAACATATTTTTGATGCCAAAGCTTGACAAGCACTTAATAAGAAAACTTACAGAAGGCCAATCTCTTTCACAAACATCAATTTTAAGATTTTCAACAAAATATTACCAAATCAAACCCAGTAACATATGGAAAGGAAAATGCACTGTGAACAAATTAGGTTTCTTGAAGGAATACAAAGTTAATTTAGCACTGAACAATTGATCAATGTAACTTACCATATTAACAGAAGAAAAAACTCAATGTAGAAAAGATATTTGATAAGATTTGAAATGCATTAATAGGGAAAAAAATAAGTGGGCATTGAATAGAGAATAACTCCCACAATCTAATAAAGGATATTTATTAAAAACCTAAACAGGGGTGCCAGGGTGGCTCAGTCAGTCAAGCGTCTGCCTTCAGCTCAGGTCATGATTCTAGGGTCCTGGAATTGAGCCCCACATCATGCTCCCTACTCTGCGGTGAGCCTGCTTCTCCCTCCCCCTCTGTCTGCCACTCCCCCTGCCTGTGCACACACTTGCGCTCTCTCTCTCTCTGTCAAATAAAGAAATTTTTTAAAAAACCTAAACAATAAATAAAATCTTTTTTTTCGAGTGCTCTTTAACTTTTTTTTTAATTTTTAATTTTTTATAAACATATAATATATTTTTATCCCCAGGGGTACAGGTCTGTGAATTGCCAGGTTTACACACTTCACAGCACTCACCAAAGCACGTACCCTCCCCAGTGTCCATGACCCCACCCCCCTTCTCCCAACAATAAATAAAATCTTAAATTTAAAAAAAAAAAAACCCTAAACAAACATCGTATCTACTGGTGAAATTAATACTAACACTAAAAGCTTTCCCCCAATCATTACTTCTACTCAACATAATGCAGAAGAACCTAGCCAGTGCAATTAAACAAGAAAAAATAAGTATGAGGATGAGAAAGGAAAACAATTGCCATTATTCGTAATTTACATGATTGTGTATACAGAAAATGCAAAAGGATCTTCAGATTACTAAATTTAAATATGTAAGAATCATCTGTATTTTCATATACTAACAAGTGAAAATAACATTTCAAAATATATATTTAACCAATAAAAATATAATATCCATGAATATGCATTTCTAAATTTAGTAGATTCTACTAAGTTACCCTTCCAAAGGGCTATACCCATTTATTCACCTACCAACAATGTCTAAGATATTTCTGTTATGGTCATGTATATGTTATATTTTCTTCATCCTGAATAAATTTTGACTGCTTGTGTTTTATTAGAAAATCATTCATTTTACCTACATCTCATGACTTTTAGTACAGAGTTCAACATAACAATCTATATAATAAAACCTGTAAATCTCCCCTTCAAAAAAAAAATATCCATGAATAGGTATAAAAGATGTAGAAGAGTGCTAAATATAAAACCTTGAATATTTAGAAAAATTAAATACCAACATAAATAAGGGGCTATTCCATGTTCACAGGCTGGAAAAGTCAGTATGTCTAAGATGTCAGTTCTCCTCAAATTTAGTTATATATCAAATACAATCCCAATCAGAATACTAGAGATTTTTTGTTTGTAGTCTGAAACATGTGTTCTGAACTTTATGTAAAAATGATGAGCCAAAAGTATCTAAAACAATATTAAAGAAGAGCAAAATTGGAAGACTTCTACAATTGGATACTAAAACTTATTTTAAAATCACAAAAATTGGGGCACCTGGGTTGCTCAGTCAGTTAAGTGTCTGCCTTTGGCTCTGGTCCTGATACTGGGGTCCTGGGATCAAGCCCCCCATCAGGCTCCCTACTAAGCAGGGAGTCTGCTTCTCCCTCTTCCCCTGTCTCTTTCCCTGCTTGTGCTCTCTTTCTCTCTCTCTCAAATAAATAACATATTTTTAAAAAATTTTTTAAAATCACAAAAATTGTGACAGTGTGATATTGTGTAAAATTAGACAAAGAGACCAATAAAACAGAAAGACTGTCCAGAAATCAACCCACTCATACATGAACACTCATTCTACGAGCAATGAGGAAAGGATGGTCTTTTCAATAAATATACCCAATTAATAGGATATCCACAGGGTGGGGGGGGGGATTATTCTCAACTCCTACTTCACATCAGTCTTAAGATTTCCAGATATAATAGAGATACAAATATAAAAGACATATAAAGGCTCTTTGGGGCAACCGAATGGCTCAGTTGGTTAAGCCTCCAACTTTGGATCTCAGCTCAGGTCTTGGGGGGGGGCGCGGAGAAGATATATAAAGCCTCTAGAAAATAACAGAGAAGACCATCTTCAGGACCTCAAAGTAGGCAAGACTTCTGGAACATGAAAAGGTAATTCACAGAATGGGAGACAGTATTTGCAGTATTTACATCTCACAAAAAAACACATGTCCAGGATAGATAAAGAACTCCTCAAATCAATTTTTAAAAAATTGAAAAAGAACAAAAGCCTGGAAGAGATACTTCACAAAAGTTTTTATGACCAAAAAATATAAAACAGAGCTCAAATGCAGTAGTCATCAGGAGAATGAAGGTGAAAACCACAGTGAGAAACCACTTCCACCCCCACAGAATGGCTCAAGTTGAAAACTCCGTCAACACCAAGTTCTAGAGAGGATGCAAAACAGCTGGAGCTCTCAATTTGATTTATAATGCTAAATTTAAGCACAGTCCCTTGTACCCAGCTGTTCTACTCACAGAAATACCTGAGACATTAGTCCAGCTGTCCTACACGACAGGTATGAGAATATACACAGCAGCATCCTTCTCAGTGGCCCCAGACTAAAAATCACCCAAAAGTCTGTTACTAGCAGAGTGAACAAATAAGTCATCCCACATTTTTAAAAATGGAATAAGCAGCCACAAGGAAAATGGGTGAGTGGCTGCCACACACAAGAACACAGATGAATTCTCATAAATGCTGAGCCTGAGAAGCCAGAAGCAATAAATTACGAACTACATAATTCCACGTATAAGGCGAGGACACGCAAAACTAACCTATGGCATGACGAGTCAGGTAGCAATTACCCTTGGGCAGAACAGTGAGTAGTGACGAAAAGCATGGAGAGGGCTCTGGGATGCTGGTCATATGCTACATCTGACCTAGAAGGTGGTTACATAGGTATGTACCACTTGGGAAAACTCATCTACTACATACTTATGATTCATTAATATTATTGGTACAGGTTTGTGGGGGAGATGGACACTCTATTGTGGGTGGAAATATAAATTATAAACATCACTGAGAGACAATTTGGTCATATCTATACAGGTTGAAATGCCGTACATCTTTTGAAGCAGCAATTCTACTTCTAGGATTCTGACAGTTCTATTTGTACATGTGCTCAAACATACAAGGATATGCATTACAGCATTATTTTTAAGCTAAATCTCACGGGGTGGGGGAAGGGATGAGTAAATGACGGAGCATCTGAAAAATAGCACACCAGTGTCGACACCAACCCAGCAACGGTTGACCCAATCTGGCCCAGGTCCTCAAGCTTCATTCTAGGTTTGTATATGCTAGAATGTCCCTGGAAGGACACAGGAGAGCCAGCAGTGGTGTCACCTCTACGGCTGGGCACAAGGAGGCAGAGCCACATATTGTACTTTGGAATTGTGCACCATCCCAGCATGCAAATACATCAGTCTGAACTGAAACAATGGTGTCCAGGAGTGAGAGCACCATAGGACGCCAGCGGAGGGTGTCAGAAGCCACCAGGTCCAACCCCCTCATTATGCCCGTGACGTGACTGCAGCACCCACAGTGCACATTGCTCCAGAATGAAAAATACGCTCTCCGGGAGTCAGACACACCCACGTGCCATCCCCCTTCCACTGTGTGTAGAGGAAGCTACCCCAGAGCAGCTGAAGCCCCAGGAAACGTGTGCGGGAGAAGCAGGTGTTGGGGGGAGGGGTGTGCAGGTGATGGGTTGGGGGGAGGCCAACGCCAAGGGTCCCGCACGGCGTCCTGGGCAGACCGGAGGTGGGGGGAGTGGGTGGGAACTATGGGCAATGTTCTGCGGGTCCAGAGGAAGCTGGGCAGAGTGGAGCCGGCTGCAAGCTGGGGGCTCCTCTAAACTGGAGCTTCATTTCTGCCTTGTTCAATCTCCTCCACCTTTCTGAAGCCCACCGGGCGCTCAGCTCTGGGCTCGGTCTGAGGAACAGCCCCATGCTGGTGACCAGGGCCCAGCAGAGCCTGGCAATGATGGCACGTTCTGGGGAGACCATCTAGTGAGAGCCGGCAGACAAAGCCTCTTTTCTCTCATGTTCTGTTATGGTTTAAGGAAATGTAAATGTAGCATTAAAGCACATTTTGGGGGTGTCTGGGTGGCTCAGTGGGTTAAGGCGTCTGCCTTCAGCTCAGGTCATGATCCCAGGGTCCTGGGATCGAGTCCCGTGTCAGGCTCTCTGCTCAGCGGGTAGCCTGCTTCCCTTGCTCTCTCTGCCTGCCTCTCTGCCTACTTGTGGTCTCTGTCAAATAAATAAATAAAATCTTAAAAAAAAAAAAAAAGCGTATTTTTGTCTTTTGGGCCCCTTTGAAATCCAGCTTCTTAATTTTCTCCCCAAATGGATTGTGGTATGATGAAGTATACTGAAAGTATGCAGACTGACTGGTCCTGATATACACCTCCCAAAGCATCATCACAAAACTGTGAAGGTCCCCGCCCACCTGCCGGAGTCCCTTGGTGGCTCTTACGTCCCCTCCCTCCTTCCAGCCCCAGCCCCAGCCCCAGGCAGCCACTTTTCTACAGAAAGTCCTTTTGGCTCCTAAGTCCTTTGTGTCCTAAGTGAACTTACAGCTACAGCACATTTGTGGCCCTTCATGAAAAGGACAGGAGACCAGAGCAGTTATGAGGCTGATCCCCAGGGTCATGTGAGGGGCAAGTGCCAAAGCTGGAGCTCAGTCAGCCTGGCTCCAAACCCCACACTTGCCCAGCTAAATGCCTTCCCTCCAGGTCCTGTGGCCATGGCCAGGACTGGCTGAGCTCACTGACGTCCCCACCTGGGCCCCACAGGTGGCCTGCCTGCCCTGTGTGCACCAGCCCAACTCAGTGTCCTGCAGGATTCTCAGTACCCCTCCCGTCCCCAAGAAGGAAGCCAGCAGGGCCCAGGGGTAGGGAACTCGGACTCCCCAGCCAAACTGAGGCCCAGCCAATCTGATGCTGCTGTGCCTAGGGAACCCCTAAACATATTACTTTTGGAAAAATTACAAGGTGCTTTCTTCTCTCCCTGCCTCCCCCACCCCCAGTTCATCTGAGATCTGAGAGTCAGGCAGGATCTGAGTGAGGAAAGGAAGTCAGGGATGGGGTACAGGGACTGAGGCGGGGAGACGGCTGGGAGGGGTGTGGGACACATCACTTGGGGACTTAAAAAATAACCGGTGGTTTAACATTTGGATGGGGCCATTTTGAAACATCCACACCAAAATGGCTCTCTGGGTGGCGGAGAGAATGTTCCAAGCCCTCTCTGGACTTCGGCTTCCTCAGGAAGCATGGGGTAGAGGCTGCAGGAAGCACCTGGAAACAACACACATTTTAAGAGGGGAGGCTTCCTGGAGGAAGGAGCCCACATCGCCGAAGCCCACAGACCTCAGTTCCTTCCGGGAGCTGCGGGACAAGTTGGGTGGTGCGTCCCCCTTGATGGGAAAGACTGACGGGAAGAGACATGTCCAAATCTCCAGTGCATGGTCTTAGAGACAGACAGCTTGGGGTTTGGCAAGCTGGTTCCTGACTCAGTGTCCTCTCCACAAAGGGCCGGATCCCCAGCTCCTTGAGTCTCAGGACTGTGTGGGGGTGGCCAGCCCAGGGTCTGGAACATAGATCCTATTCAGTGGTGGCTCTTCTGCCCCACTGCGACCCATCAGCACCCCTGAAACACAGGCTGCTAGACTGATGTAAGTTTCTGGGGTCTGTGGGAACTTTAAATCAGCCTCAAAATGTTCTGCTTAACCTGACTCTCAGTTTTGGTTTCAGAATGAATAGTACGAAAAAGACATTTCCTTTATCCTGTAAGATTCCTTGACTCTAGGCGGTCCAGGGCGGAATAGCCCCTGGTTCTACATTTGGATTCCCTGTTACCCAGTCATCTGAGTTGGGGTGGCTGTGGTGGCAGAGGGACATCCTAACAGAACCTACCATTGGCCTGTCTCCTGCCCTCAGCTTCACACCCTTCTTCACTCTGCTGTCCTATTAGCTGGGCATGATGTGACCCAAAGCCACCCAGCTCAAACCAAAGAGAAATCAGAACTTTTCTTGAGTCTGCTGGCTTTTTCTGGGCCTTCTGTTGTCAACAGACCCAATCAAGAGCCAACCAGACACGTGGTCCCGGGCAAGGGAGAAGAATCCTTCAAACCAAGAAGAGAGGGACGGTGAGGCTTCTGGGAAAAGGCGAGTCCCAAAGAAGGCAAGTCCCAGATAAGACTTGGGAATGGAGGCCAAAGGTTGGTAGAAACAAGATGGCCTCCCGACAGATGACCCTTCCCTCATCAGCGCTTTCGTGTTTATGGAATAAAGCGGTACGGCAGCACACCCCCAATGCCAAACACTGTAGGAATGGGGCTGCAGAAATGAATGGAATGGGGTCTTCTCTCTGCAAGAGAAAGCCATGGGACCAGGGATGTGACAGAGATGCAGCAGTCATCAGCCCAGAAGACGGAGGGGAGGGAGCATCACAGGCGGCCTAGAAAGGCCGGGGGCTTCCAAGGAAGGTGGTGCCCACGGAGGTCCTGAAGCACGCGGAGCTGGTCAGGCGTACATTCTAGAGTTGGCTGCGTCGGTCTGCACCCAGTTCCTGCTTCTAGGGGCTCAGTTAACGTAGTAACCTCTCCGAGCCTCCGTTTCCTCACTCTGCGGATGGCACCCACCTCACAAGGTTGTTGAAAAGATTCAGTGAATTAATACGCCTAAAGCATGTTTGGAACAATGTCAGCTTTCAGGTTCTGTAAGTGTATTTATCACTTCAAGACTATTGTTGTCTTGAAGGAAAAGCGGGCATTTGGCCGATGAGGAAGGGCGGAGGGAAGGTGTTGTTCCAGGAAGAAGGAACCGCATAAATGGGGCGGGGAGGTGGAAGCATGGGCTGTGGTTTGGTGTGCTCGCTGCACAGACACATGGGCTGACACAAAGCCAGAAAGGTAGGCCAAGGCCAGATGCTGGCAGCTGTGTGCACTTGGGTGTCAGGGGAGGGGTGGGCGGTCAGTCCTGTAGCTGCCAGACAGCAACTGGAGGCCTCTTGCGGATGATCAGATTGGTGGTTGATGCTGGACTGGAAGAAGTGAGATGGGGGGCATGGAGCCCAGCTGGAAGCCTGAGCCAGAGGAGAGAGAGAAATAAAGGGTTCCAGGCTAACACAGTGGCACCAAGAAGGGAAAGGAGGGGAGCCGCTGGGGCCTGGAGACGACCGGATGCAGGGAAAGGCATAGGCACGATCCGGGAAGACTGGGTTATTACGGAGCCATTCATCAGCACTGGGAAGACTGGGCAGGGTCAGGCTGGCGGGGAGGGGTGGTAAGGAAGAGAAAATACTAGGTGCTGGGCACTGATCTAGGAGCTTTCCATGAATTCTTTCATTTAAACTCACACTGACCCTTTGAGAAGGGTGCTATTGACCTCCCCATCTCCAGCTGGGAAACAAGGCAGAGGGATTGAAAATGATCATCAGAGCCCTGACATGGTTTTCAGAGTCTGTCTCCTTGTCCTTAACCCCTCTGGCCCACACTGACCTTGAAACACCCGAAGACGAGGTGGTGTGTCTAGAGCCCAACAGAGAGGCCTGGGCTGGAAGCGAGGTATCCTGGGAGCCGGGAGGGGTTGAGCTCCTGAGAACGAGTGAGAATAAGGAAGGAGAAGGGCAGGGCTGGATGGAGAGGGGCTCTGGCATGCAAGGGGCCTGGGGGAACACGTCCAGCCAGCCAGAAAGCTACCCAGGAAGATCTAGCAGGCGCTCCCCTCCTTCTCTCCCTACCCAGAGACAACACAGGCGGGCCCAGCCTTCTTGTGGGCCTGGAACCAGTTGCATAACCTTAAGCCTAGGGAGGCAAGGATAGCATTACCTTCCCCCCCTGGAGGCATGGGGAGGCCAGGGCTCAAAGGATTAGGCTCAGCTATTGGAGACAAAACTAAGTACTCTAGGTGGAGAGATGCCAGCCCTCACTGGGCTATTGTGAGGCCTGATTCTGTCTCCCCGTCCACATGTGGACAGGGCTTAGGCTCTGTTGACAAAGTGCCTCACGGTGTTTACCTCAGCCCCAACAGTGGCTGGCCTCAGGCTCAGGTCCTGGTAGTCTGTCATTGGCTCAGATGCAGGGACAGACAGAGACAGACACACACATGCACATGCACACACACACACACACACACACACACACACAGGGGCAAGCTCCCTCAGTCACTGTAATCCCAGTCAAATTCACGTGAAGCACCTTGCTCTTCCCTGGACGTGCCACCAAGTATCTGACTGAAAGCTGTCAGGGGAGAAGAGCCTTGCCTAGTTCATGAATGCACACAGCGAGCTTCCAAAATTGCTGAGGGATATTTCAAGTTGGGAGGTTTCAATCCTGGAGAGAGGGAGAGCATGGGAAAAGAGGGAGAGGGAGAGCCAAGAGAGGGAGGAGCTGCTCCCCACCCTTCATCCACCCCCACCCCTGTGTCCAATCACATAGGGCACCAACGTTTGGCCTCCAGAGCAGGGACAGAAAACAAAGAAAAAACACCGAGAAGTAGGAAGTAATAGAATGAAGAATGTGCGTCCTCAAAGGACCTTACAGATCATTCATTAGCTTAACCCTCGTTTGCAGAGTAGGAACTATTTGTCCAATGGTGAGCTAGGGACAGAATCCAAGGTCTTCAGTGTGCATGCAGAGCTCTTGTCCCTATATTCACAGACTCCAGACAAGGACAGGAAGAGGCCTGGGAGTCTAACTGTACCTCTATTCCTGGAGATACCCCAGAGCACATGCCCCTTGCTCCTCCTCAGGGCTCTGCAGCCTGCACAGCACCGCCTGTGACCTACTTTCCTGCCTCTCCAAGTTTTAGGGGCAACTATGGGCCCCACATGTCACCATCAGGCAGCATCTGTTGCCGAAGCCTGGAAACATCTGGACTGGCCAGCTGACCTGGGAATGATACTAGTGCAATGTCTAGACAGGGTGAGCCCCTGACCTGGCAAACCACCCCGACTCCCCACCCCCCACTCTGCCGCCAACCTGTGGATGTTCTGGGAGCACCTGCCATGTGCCCAGCCCTGGCAGACCGAGGAACCCCACACATCTGGGCAGCTAGTTCTCCAAGTTCTTTCCTCTAAGCACAGGACCAAATAACCCAAAGAGGGCGGTAAGAAATAAGCCCAAGAGTTCTCATGCCCCTGATTTAAAACATAAAAATTTTTAAAAATATGCTCACTGTGCAAATAACAAATAGACCAAACCTTATTCCTCAGCCAAATATTGATATTTCCTTTAAATCTGGGCTAAAATATCCAGACTCGGGAAGGGAAAGACTTGTGGTTATTGGCCAAAGGCTGTGCTAAGTCATATACAGGCATTAAAATTATAATTCTCAAACAAAAGTTACAGATTTAGAGTGACTTTCTGAGCCCAAAAGTTATTTTGACCCTTCATAAAATAAATCATCAGACCAACACATCCCTTTATGTTGACAACAGTGCCCAAAATAGGTTTACTATCTTTAGTATTTTTTATTTTAATTGAGTTATAACCATGTCATTTATATATAACTTATAATCAAATACTATTTATTTATGTTTTTAGATTTAGGGTTTTTAAACAGCCAATACAAACCAACAAGAACGGTCCATTTGTAGTAAACATGGCAGACAATATGGAAGGTGCCCTTTCCTGGAATTCTCCTTAACTGAATTCTGACTGGATTTGTCACCCAAGAAGCTTGTGGTCTAAATCAGGTAGACCAAAAAAAATAAAATGCAGCACAGGACCCATAGCTTTAAAGTTGTCAGACGAATAATTCAAGTGGCTGCTTTCTTTAATCATGGTCAGCAGCTCAGTCTAACATAACTGATTTCTGTCCAGAATCAAATGCCACATACGCCATTTTTAATATTCTTGACCTGACTTATCCCAAGGTATGACCTTAGCTGTCTCACATGGGAGAGCTGTGCATGGAGCCTGCCTGCACCTCTTATAAAACACTGGACCAAGAAGCCCCAGCTTATAATCCTTGTCACAAAAACTGGCATTTGTTTTAGAAGGAATGCTCACTCAGCCCACTTTATATTTTAAGGGGGTGGAGAGTTGCCTTTCCAAAAAGGGACAAGATGGTACCAGCTAGTACTCCCCACAGAGATGATAAAGGCAAGGAGAGATTAGATCCCTAACATTCTGAGCACCTCCTAAATGGCTTTGGGACAAAGCATCTTCTCAAGGTGACATCATATTTACTAACAAGAAAAGAGAGAACAATTAGAGTTAGGCCCGAGTTCTGCAGAATCTGGAGCAATGGACCTTGATTTTATAAAGTTGTAGTTTAATGAAAGCCTGAGCTCAAAAATCATAACTGAGATGAGTTGACCCCAGTATAGTTTTTCGGGGGAGTTACCATACACGGAGAGCTGGCACAGCAGGTGTTTAGCTGGTCTCTGAAACAGACAGCAAGAATTTGCTCCCAGCTCTACCGCCTACTGACTTTGCCACTCTGGGCACATAATTGACCTCTCTTTTGCTCTATAAAGGGAGCATAATAATACCTACCATAAAGGGTTAGGGTTTGTTAGAAGATTTTATTTATTATTTGACAGCAAGAGACACAGCAAGAGAGGGAACACGAATGGGGAGTGGGAGAGAGAGAAGCGGGCTTCCCGCTGAGCAGGGAGCCCAATGCGGGGCTCGAACCCAGGACTCTGGGATCATGACCTGACAGACACTTAATGACTGAGCCACCCAGGAGCCCCCACAAAGGGTTGTTTTAAGGGCAGAATGAATTTATATGTATAGAGAATCTAGATAGTTTCTGGCACATAGCAATCACTCAGTAAATGTTAGCTATTACATGGTCAACGTTATCCATGTGTCATTGGAATATAAGTCCCAGAAGGGCAAGAATTCCTGTATGACTTACTCACCGCTGTATTCCCAGTACTGAAAATAGGCCTGTCACACAGCAGGCAAGCAATCAACACTGAATTAACCTAATAGCATATTTAGGAAATCCAGTAGGATCTATTGTACCCACAGCTTTAAAAAACAATGAGAATTTTAAAACAGGCTTTAGCTAACATTACTGTATGTAGTTTAGAGTATTGGGCTAAGTTTGGGACAATTCACTACAGGAAGTAGAATGGCAATATCCATTGAGTTCAAAGGAGAGTGGTTAGTATTTTGAGGCCTTAAAATCTAGTTGAGCTTTTGGCTCTGGTCCAGATAGAGTGATACACACTAGGTTTATCCTCCCAACTTCAACAATTAAAAAAAAAAAAAAAAAACTAGCAGGAAGAAAGGAAACTATAGTTTTCAGCTATCAAGCAATCCATAACAGGGATCCTTGAGAGATGGGAAACAAGCAAGGTGAGCCCTATTATTGCCCAAGCTTTTTTAGGACACAGAGCAGGTTGAGGGACCAGGCAGAGCCTGGCAGAGTCCGGAAGTCTAGGGAGCCCCTGGGGGCTAGTTTACATGGCAGGGTAGCAGAAGGCAGAGAGCTGCACAGGGGATGGGAGAGAAGATCCAAAGATCCACCCCACCTCAGCCCCAGTTGCCAAACAGGATACCCCCTACACAGATTCCCTCTCCCTTTCTTATGCCTCAGTCAGCTCCAGCTGCCCCACTACAGTGTCCCCCATGCAGAGAGCTTCAGGATATCCTGGCTTGTATTTCAAGTACAGCTGTCTTGCCAGAGCACTCTGAATGGAAAGCCCCAGCACCACCCTGCCTTATGCCCATTTCAGCTCTGACCATCCCACCAGGGTAGCCCCAGTGCAAAGTGGCCAGGACCCCCAGCCTACACCAGCCACAGCTCCAGGCAGCCAGTCAAGGTCATCAGACACACACACAGGCTACAAAGGGGACAACCATACATAACACTATTCTTTCAAGTTTAGGAGAAGTAGTAATACTGCCTGAGTCATAGAAAAAATACAGAAAATCAAGCAAAATGAGGAGACAAGGGAATATGCTTCAGATGAAGGAACAAGACAAAAAACTCCAAAAAAAAGAACTGCATGAAATGGAGATACACAATGTACCTGATAAAGAGTTTGAAATAATGACCATAAAGATGCTCACTGTACTGAACAGAAGATTGTAAGAACTCAGTAGGAACTTAATTTTTAAATTTTTTTTAAAGGCTTTTATTATTTGACAGACATACAGAGAGAAAGCACAAGTAGGCAGAGCAGCAGGCATAGGGAGAAGGATAAGGAGGCTCTCCGCTGAGCAGAGAGCCCAATGTGGGGCTCGATCCCAGGACCATGGGATCATGACTTGAGCTGAAGGCAGATGCCTAACTTATTGAGCCACCAAGGCAGCCCCTCCCCAGGGGGAATTTTAACAAAGAGAAAATATAAGAAAACCCTACCAGAGTTGAAGATACAATTAATGAAATGAAAATATACTGGAGGGAATCGACAGTAGATTAGCAGGTGCAGAGGAAGACAGTGACATGGAACATAGATTAACAGAAAGCACCCAAACTAAACACCAAAAAGAAAAAACAGGGGTGCCTGGGAGGCTCAGTGGGTTAAAGCCTCTGCCTTCGGCTCAGGTCATGATCCCAGGGTTCTGGGATCGAGCCCCACATCGGGCTTTCTGCACAGCAGAGAGCCTGCTTCTTCCTTTCTCTCTGCCTGCTTCTTTGCCTACTTGTGATCTGTCAAATGAATAAATAAAATCTTTTAAACAAAAAGAATTTTTAAGAACTGGGGATAAGTTAAGGGACCTCTTGGAAAACATTAAGTGAACAAACTTTCACATTATAGGGTTCCCAAAAAGAGAGGAGAAAAGGGAACAGAAATTGTATTTAAAGAAAGAGCTGAAAATGTCCCCACCCTGGGAAAGGAAATAGAAATCCATGTTCAGGAAACAAAGTTCCAAACAAGATGAACCCAAAGAAGTCCACACCACAACAATGATAATTAAAATGTCAAAAGTTAAAGAGAAAATTTTAAATGCAGCAAGAGAGAAGCAAATAGTTAGGTATAAGGGAAATCCCATAAGGCCCTCAATTAATTTTTCAGCAGAAACTTTGCAGGCCAGAAGAGAGTGGCATGATATATTCAAAGTGCAGAAAGGAGAAAATTCTACAACCAAGAATATTCTATCCAGCAAAATTATCATTCAGAATAAAGGAGAGATAAAGAGTTTCCAAGACAAATAAGAGTTAAAGAAGTTCATCACCACTAAATTGGCCTTGCAAGAAATGTTAAAGGCACTTCTTTAAGTGGAAAAGAAAAAGCCATAAGTAGGAAACATATGAATAAAAATATGTACTATATGATGTCATATACATAAAATGTGGAGGCAGAGAACAGAAAGGTTCTCTCAGAATGTGTCTGAACTTAAGTGATCATCAACTTAATATAGACTTATATATAGGATGTTATATATGAATTTCATGGTAACCATTAATACAAAACCTGTGATAGATGCACCACCACCCCCTAAAAAAGAAAAGGAAAGCCAAGCATACCAATTACAAAGAAAAAGAGCAAGAGAAGAAAGAAACAAAACTACAAAACAATCAGAAGTAACAAAATGGCAATAAGCACATACCTATTTATAATTACTTTAAGTGTAAATGGTCTGAATGCTCTAATCATAAGACAAAGGATAGCAGAATGGATTAAAACAAAAACAAAAACAAGACCCATCTATATGCTGCCTACAAGAGATTCACCTCAGACTTAAAGACAGAGTGAAAACGAAAGCTGGAGAATTATATCCCATGCAAATGGAAGTGAAAAAAAAAATGTTAGCAATCCTTCTTTTAGACAAAACAGACTTTAAAACAAACCTTGAAATAAGAGGCAAAGAATGCCATCACACTATGATAAAGGGACCAATCCAATAAGAGAATTTAGTAATTGTAAATATCTGTATACCTGACATTGGAGCACCTAAATACACACATAAATATTGAGATGCAAAGAAGCTGACAGTAGTACAATAATGAGACTTCAACACATCTCTTACAACAACAGATAGATCATCCAGACAGAAATTCAATAAGGAAACTGTTTTTAAAGGACACATTAGACAAAATGGCCTTAATAGGTAAACACAGACTATTCCAAGCACGAACAGAATGCACATTCTTTCCAACTGCACATAGAACATTTTCTAGGTCAGATCGCGTGTTAGGCCACAAAACAAGTCTCAATAAACTTAAGAAGATTAAAATCATGTCCTGTATCTTTTCCAGCCACAATAGTATGAAACTAGAAATCACAAGAAAAAAACTGGAAGCACACGTATGCTATACAGCATGCTACTAAACAAGCAATGGGTCAATAAAGAAATCAAAGAGAAATTCAAAAAAATACCTTGAGCCAAATGAAAATGAAAACACAACAGTTCAGGGCAGCTGGGTGGCTCAGTGGGTTAAGCCTCTGCCTTCAGCTCAGGTCATGATCTCAGGGTCCTGGGATCGAGGCCCACATCAGGCTCTCTGCTCAACGGGGAGCCTGCTTCCCCCTCTCTCTTTGCCTACTTGTGATCACTCTCTGTGACAAATAAATAATATCTTAAAAAAAAAAAAACACCAACAGTTCAAAATCTTTGGAACAGAGCAGAAGCAATTCTAAAAGGAACATTTATACCATACCGACCTACCTCAAGAAACAAGAAAAAGTTCAAATAAACAATCTAACCTTACACATAAAGGAACTAGAAAAAGAATAAAGTCCAAAATTAGTAGAAGGAAGGAAATAATAAAGATCAGAGCAGAAGTAAATGACACAGAGACTAAAAAAAAACAAGAGACCAATAAAACCAAAAGCCAGTTCTTTGGAAAGATAAACAAAATAGATGGACCTACATCCAGATTTGTCAAGAAAAAAGAGGACCCAAATAAATAAAATCAGAAATGAAAGAGGTGAAGTAGCAACCACCACCACAGAAATACAACAGATTATAAGGGACTACTATGAATACCATATACCAACAAATTGGACGACTTAAAAGAAGAAATGGATATTTCTAGAAACATACAATCTTTCAAAACTGAATCAGGAAAAAATAGAAAATCTCAACAGACTAGTTACTAGTAACACAATTGAATCAGTAATCAAATCCCTAACAAATAGAAGGTTAAGACCAGAAGTCTTTGCAGGTGAATTCCATCAAAGATTTAAAGAAGAGTTAACATCACTCCTCCTCAAACAATTCCAAAACACTGAAAAGGAAGGATTGCTTACAAGGTCGTTTTATGAGGCCAACATGCCCTGATACCAAAACCAGACAAAGACACTATGAGAAAAAGAAAACTGTAGGTTAATATTCCTGATAAACATAGATGTAAAAATCCTCAACCAAACATTAGCAAGCCAAATTCAACAGTACATGGGGCGCGTGGATGGCTCAAGTGTGTCCCTTCAGCTCAGGTCATGATCCCAGAGTCCTGGAATCGAGCCCTGCATCGGGTTCCCTGCTCAGCCTGCTTCTCCCTCTACCACTCCCCCTGCTTGTGCTGCCTCCCTTGCTGTCTCTTTCTGTCAAATAAATAAATAAAAATCTTTAAATTAAAAATAAATTCAAGAATACATTAAAGGAATCATTCACCATGATCAAGTAGGATTTATTCCAGGGATACAAGGATGTTTCAATAGCCACAAATCAAACATGATACATCACATTAAAAATGAATGAAATAAATGCTCAATGTCATATAAAATGACAAACCCACAGCTCACACCCGACTCAAAGACAGTTTCTTCTCAAAGATCAGGATCAAAGCAAGAATGTCTACTCTTACGACTTTTATTCACAGTAGTGGCAGTCCTAGCCACAGTAATCAGAGAAGAAATAAAAGACATTCAACTTGGTAAGTAAGAAGTTAGACTGTCACTACATAGAGATGACATACTACCACACACAGAAAACCCTGAAGACACCACGAAAAAATGATTAGTAGTAATAAATGAATTCAGTCAAGTTGCAGGATACACAGTTAATACCCAGAAATCTGTTGTGTTTCTATTTGCTAACAACAAATTATCAGGAAGAGAAAAAATAAGAAATCAATTCCATTTACAGTTGAGCCAAAAAGAATAAAATACATAGGAATAAACTTAACCAAGGAGGTGAGAGACCTATTCTCTGAAGACTATAAAACACTGAGGAGGGGCGCCTGGGTGGCTCAGTGGGTTAAAGCCTCTGCCTTCGGCTCAGGTCATGATCTCAGGGTCCTGGGACTGAGCTCCATGTCAGGCTCTCTGCTCAGCGAGGAGCCTGCTTCCTTTCCTCTCTCTCTGCCTGCCTCTCTGCCAACTTGTGATTTCTATCAAATAAATAAATAAATAAATAAATAAATAAAATATTTTTAAAAATGATGAAAGAAACTGAAGACCATGCAAACAGATGGAAAGATACTCCATGCTCATGGGCTGGAAAAATTAATGTTGCTAAAATGTCCCTACTACCCAAAGCAATGTGATCCCTATCAAAATGCCAATAGGATTTTTCACAGAACTAGAATATCAAAATCTGTATGGAATCACCAAAGACCGTAAAGAACCAAAGCAATCTTGAGAAGGAACAAAACTCAAGGTATTACCATTCCAAAGTTCAAGACAGACTACTACGAAGCTATAATATCAAGACAATAGGTTATTGACACAAAAATAGACACATAATCAATGGTACAGAATAGAAAGTGCAGAAACAAACCCAAGCTTACACGGTCAATTAATCTATGACAAAGGAGGCAGAAATATACAATGGGGAAAGACGGGTCTCCAACAAATGGTGTTAGAAAAATTGGATAGCTACATGAGAAAGAAGGAAACTATTACTTCCTTATACCATACATGAAAATAACTTAAAATGGATAAAAGACCTAAATGTAAGATCTGAAATCATAAAACTCCTAGAAGAAACATAGGCAGTAATCCCTTTAACGTCAGCCTTACCAATATATTTATGGCTACATCTCCTCAAGCAACGGAAACCAAACCAAAAATAAATACTGATATTACACCAAAATAAAAAGCCTTCACACAATAAAGGAGACCATCAACAAAATGAAAAGGCAACTGAAAAGATATTACAAATGATATATCCAATAAGGGGTTGATATCCAAAATACATAAAGAACTTACGCAACTCAACACCAAAAACAATAATTATCATCATCCAACTAAAAAATGGACAGATGAACTTAATAGACATTTTTTCAAAGAAGATATGCAGATGGCCAACAGACCCATGAAGAGATGCTTACTATCACTAATCATCAGGGAAATGCAAATCAAAATCATAATGAGATACCACTTTACACCTATCAGAATGGCTAGATTTGAAAAGATAAGAAAGAAGAAGTAATGATGGGGAGGTAGAGGAAAAGGAACTCTCAAGAACTGTTGATGGGAATGTCAACTGGTGTTGCCACTGTAGAAAACACTATGGAGTTTCCTTAAATAAAACAGAAATAGTATATGATCCAGTAATTACACTACTAAGTATTTGCCCAAAGAAAACAACACTAATCTGGAAAGGTTTATGGACCACTATGTCTATTGAAGCATTATTTACTATAGTCAAGATATGAAAGCAATTTGAACATCCATCAGTATATGAATGAATGAGGATTTGGTGTGGGTGTGTGTGTGTACAGATACATGTAATGGAATATTACCCAACCATTAAAAAGGAGGATATCTTGCCTTTGCAACAACATGGTAGACATCAAGGGTATTATGCTAAGCGAAGTAAGTCAGAGCCAGACAGATACCATATGATTTCACTTTTATGTGGAATCTAAAAGATGAAACAAACAAAAGCAGAAAGAGACCCGTAATACAGAGAACAAACTGATAGTTGCCAAAGAAGTGGGAATGGGTACAGGTAAAATGAGTAAATAGGTGTGGGACATATAGACTTCCAGTTATGGAATGATCAGGCCACAGAGATGAAAGATACAGCACATGGAATATAATTAATGGTATTATAATAGTGTTAATGGTGACAGATGGTAGTGAACACTTGTGGTGAGGATAGCACCATGTAGAGACTTGACAAATCACTATGTCATACACGTGAAACCAATGTAATCTTGTATGCCAACTATACTTCAATAAAAGAAAGAAAGAGGTCTGTTGTGTTTCCATATACCAATAGCAAACTAGCAGAAAGAGAATTTAAGAAAACAATCCTCTTTACAATTGCATTGAAAAAAATACAATGCCTAGGAATAAATTTAAGGAAGCTAGGAGGTTAAATACCAGTACTCTGAAAACTGTAGGACAGTGATGAAAGAAATTGAAGAGGATATAAATAAGTGGAAAGATATTCCATGGTCATGGATTGGAAGAACATTGCTAAAATGTCCATCTACCCAAAGCAATCTACAGATTTCATGCAATCCCTACCAAAATATCAATAGCACTTCCCACATAACAAATAATCCTAAAATTTTTCTGGAAACACAAAAGCCCCCAATAGCCCCAAACTAATCTTAAGAAAGAAGAACACATCTGCAGGTATCATGGACCCTGATTTTAAACTATACCCAAAACTACAGTAATCTAAATGGTATGATGCTGACCAAAACAAAAAACAAACAAACAAAAAAACAGAAATGTAGATCAATGAACAGAATAGAAAGCCCAGAAATAAAGCACACATGGTCAATTACTCTACAACAAAGGAGCAAGAGTATACTATGGGGGAAAAGACCATCTCTTCAATAAATGGTGTTGGAAACACTGGGAAGATAGATGCAAAAGAATGGATCAGAACAACTTTCTCATACATATATGAATATAAATTCATATATATGAATGTAACAAACTTACATATATGAATATAAACTCAAAATGGACTAAAGACCTAAATGTAAGATCTGAATTTGTAAAACTCCTCAAAGAAAACAGGCAGTAAACTCTTGGGTGTCGATCTCAGCAATGAACTTTTTGGATCTATCTCCTTAGGCAAAGGCAAAAGCAAAAAAACAAATGGAACTATATCGAGCCAAAAAGCTTCTGGTACAATGAAGGAACCATCAACAAAGTGAAAAGCCAACCTACTGAATGGAAGAAGCCAACCTACCGATACTTCCAATAAGGAGTTAATATACAAAATATATAAATAACTCATACAATTGAACACCAAAAAACCACAAATTTTTTAAATGGCCAGAGAACCTGAACAGACATTATTCCAAAGAAGACATACAGATGATGAACAGACATGAGAAGATGTTCAACATGGCTAATCATCAGGGAAATGCAAATCAAACCCACAAGGAGATATCATCGTGTACTGTCAGTATGGCTATTATCAAAAAGACAAGAAATAGCAGGGGTTGGTGAGGATGACGAGTAAAGGGAACCTTTGCGCACTGTTGGTGAGAATGTAAACTGATGCAGCCATTATGGAAAACAGTAGGGCTCTTCCTCAAAAAATTAAAAAGAGAACCACTATATGATCTAGTAATTTCACTTCTGGGTATTCAACCAAAGTGAAAACATCAATTTGAAAAGATACAGTCATGCCTATGTTCACTGCAGCTTTATTTACAATAGCTGAGATATGAAAGTAACTTAAGTGGTGCCTCACCAGATGAATGGAGAAAGATTTGCTATATAGATATACACAAGCAAATATTACTCAGCCATCAAAAAAAAAAATCTTGTCATCTGCAAAAACATGGATGGACATCAAGGGTATTATGCTAAGTGAAATAAGTCAGAGAAAGACAGATGCCATGTGATTTCACTTAAATGGGGGATCTTTAAAAAAAAAAAACAACATATGAGCAAAACAGAAACAGACTGAGAGATAACACAATAGTGGTTGCCTGAGGGGAAGGTGGGAGAGATATCGGCAAAAGAGGTGAAAGGGATTAAGAGATACAAATATCAGGTTATAAAATAAATGAGTCATGGAGATGTAACGTACAATGTGGGAGATAGTCAACAATACCGTAATAACTATATATGGTGGCAGATGGTAGCTAGATATTATTTCATAACATATATAAATGTTGAATCAGTAGGTTATACACCTGAAACTAACATAATATTGTATGTCAATTATATTTAATTTTGGAAAAGTAAAACATGAGACAATTTTTCACACTATCACTATTTCTCTTCATTGTGCTGGAGGAACTGAACAAGTACTAAGTCAGCAAGGAGCAGAAAGCAAGAAACCAGTATTATTTGCAGGTGATAGAACAGTGTACATGCAAAAATCCAAAGTTATCTACAGGTATATTATCACAGGTAGTAAGTAAATTGGGTGAGATTGCTGCCCCAGGGTCAACAAACGAGTTTCAGCTCTGTTTCTATACAGAAGCAAAAAAAACAGAAAACAAAAATTTTAGAGTACCATTTACAGTAGCAAGAAAAAAAAAACAAGAAAAATCTAGGACTTAACAAAGGTTCTCTAAGAACCCCACAAAGTGTAAAATAGTAAGAAAAATTAAAGATGAAGACCAAATGTTTTACGATGTTTGTGGATTTGAAGACAGTATTTCTGAGATATGATTTCTCCCCATGTTGATCTACAGATTCAATGCAATCCCAGTCAAAATCCCCATGGTCCTGCAGCAAGTGCAGACAACGATTTCTAGAAGTTTGGCTGTATGAGGAGAAGGGCATAGAATAGGTCAGGGGACCAAGGAAGAATTTTTCTTTAAGATAGAAAATTTTAAATGCTGGGACGCCTGGGTGGCTCAGTTGGTTGGATGACTGCCTTCACCTCAGGTCATGATCCCGGAATCCCGGGATTGAGTCCCGCATCAGGCGCCCAGCTCCATGGGGAGTCTGCTTCTCCCTCTGACTTTCTCCTCACTCATGCTCTTTCTCACTGTCTCTCTCTCAAATAAATAAATTAAAAAAAAAAAGAAAATTTTAAATGCTTACAAAAGTGAGACATGATTAATGATTTATACGAGGGGTGAGATCCAAACAAAGTGCAATGGGTGACTTTAGAAAGAAAAAGGAATTTATAAGAACAGAAAGACAATAAGAACAGGGGGGTGTAAATACAGCTTGGTTTATAGGTTTGGTGGGGGAGTCAAAGCAAGCTCCCACCTGATAACTCCAATTTTCTTAGCAATATAGGAGATACTGAAGAATGAAATGGAATTTGGCAAAAATAAAGGTTTTTAAAGTAGTCCTTGTGGAGTGTGAGAAAATGAGTGGATGAGAGAAGCAGAGTACAATTGCTGAGTAGTCCCAAGCGTTTATTTGAGACTGGAAAGTGTGAAAGTGGGCCGGAAACACACAGGTGGGGTTTTAGGATCCTGGCCAGAGTGGTCCCCAAGCAACAGGTGGCAGTGTCTAAGCTGGATAACCAGGACATGAGGGATGGGGGTGCTGGTGAGCCGGGAGACAGGAAAGGGATCAGTGGAAAGTGGATGTCCCATGGAAAATCATCTAATTCTGTACCTAATCTGTATCTAATTCATCACTATCTTCCTCAGAGGTGATGGGCATCTAGAAGAGAGACAATGAAGCCTCCCAGGGACATAGCCAGGGGTAGAAAGGTCACCCCAGGAACACTGGTCCAATCGGATAGGACACCTTCACCTACAATCAGTAAGAAAGCTTGACTAACCAGGCCTTTAAATAAGGAGATCCAGACACGGTGCAAATTGCAGCACTGGCTTACTCAGAATAAGCCAGAGGACAACTGAGGACTCAGGTTCTCTCCATCTCTCCATTACCTTGTTCTCAGATGACCTCCCTTGTGGTTCCAAAAGACCACATCTTGGTCAACTCTGTATTTGCAGTGCCTAACACATGGCAGTCTCTCCAAATGTTCTTGTGGAATGAATAAATGGGTTCATTTCATGGTTTTTTATAGACGTAGAAGTCCAATCCGCCTTACGAAGTAAAGATTTTAATACCAGACTTGGTTCATATTCTCAGAAACCCCTGGACATCAAGATGATGGACTTCCTCAGAGAGCTGTCTATATCCAGGCAAACCAAGGTCCTGTGGCCAGGGTCACAATGGAGCTTCAGAAAGAGCCAAGTAAATTGCTTAAAGTAGATGTCCTCCACCTCTTGAGCTCCTTTCCGTTATGAGAGCCCCTTATGCACCAGCCACAGCCCTTGGCACCTTCCTCTCATGTCCTGAAACAGACATATTATGTACGTCATCATCTGCTCACACCTGTCTGCCCACTGGAACCCAGAGGCTGCAGCTTGTACATCACCTTCTATTACACACCTTATTAACCTCTGCACTTGAGTTTGGACTCCATGATTACCCCCAGGGTGACTGTAAGCAAAGCTTCTCTGAGGTCAAATCTCATAATTAGAAAATGTTCCCTGTGGTCCCATCCAGTTCACAACTCTCTGGCTCTTTTCAACAGGTTTTTGTGGCCCTTTCCAAGATATAATGAAAAACAGAAAGCGGGATTGCCAAACAGCATAATAGCCATTGTTGACGGAAAAGATTATAGGAAAAACTGAAGAAGAATCCAATGAGGGACCAATGGTGAGCAAGGGAAGAAGTACCAGAGGTAGAGAGGGTGAGAGGGGGTCAAAAACAAGGTGATAAAAGTCCTTAGCCTGGCACCTCCATGGACATTGTCTGCAGAAACCAGAAACCTGTGAGGGTCACCAAACCTTCCTGGAACTGGAACTCCAAGTATAGAGCTGTGAATTACGGGGCAGGTAAGAATGAACCCTGGCAGAGTGACCTGCCCTTTCAACTCCTTAACAAGCCAACAGAAATTCAATCTGACCCACATGTAATTTAAAATTTGCTAATAAGCACATTACAAAAAGGAAAAGGAAACAGGAAAGATTAATTTTCATTATTTAGTTAACTCAATTTATCAAAAATATTAAAGAGCTGTTACATGTTGAAATGATACACTATTATCAAGGTACTGTACATTTTTATACTAAGTCTTTAACATTTAGTGCATATTTTACATTTACTCTCTTCTACAAGCCACATACCAAGTGCTCAATAGCCTTGTGGATAATCCACGTCTACATGATGTGGAATTCAAGATGCAAGAGTTCGGTCATATATTAAATGCTAGGTACAGCTATAAACTATGTTTATCCCTTTTGCACAAAATTAACATTCCTGCATAAGACATAGGACACGAACAGATTTCCTTTTAAGTTTACTTCAGATGCTGACAGTTACTGTGAAAAACAGGAAAAAGAGCAACTTGATAGAAAGCAATTGAAGAGGAAAAGGTAGAAACAACTGCAGATAAAAAAACGGGCCAAGGGTCAGAAGGTGAAATTTGGGCCCAGATCTGTGAAGCAAGAAGCAGCCAGTAGAGCGAAGAAGACCTGAGGGTAAGACATACCAAGCCAAAGAGTCAGTGCAAATGCCCTGGGGTCAGGATAAGCTTGTCTGGACTTACACAGCCGAAAGAAGGCCAATGTGGTAAGAGTGTGGGAATGAGGGAGGAGAGTGATAAGAGAGAAGTCAGAGAGGCAGGCAGCTAGCTACCAGACCGTGTAGGGCAGTAGCTCTCAATTCTGGCTGCAATAGAGAACCAGTTCTACCGCTTCTAGAAAATATCCATGCTCACGGGGTGCCTGGATGGCTCAGTCAGTTGAGCATCCATCTCTTGGTTTGGGCTCAGGTCGTGAGTTCAATGGGTCGCAGGAGCCGGATAGAACCTTGTTGTCTGTTCTGCGCTCAGCGGAAGTCTGCTCGAATATTCTCTCCCTCTGCCTTCCCCCCATCCTCAACCCTGTGCATGCATGCAAGCACCTCTAAAATAAAGAAATCTTTAAAAACCGAGAGAAAGGAGGGACGGAGGAAAGAAGATAGAAAGAAGGAAAGAAAATACTCATGCCCAGCCCCCCATCTCCTCACTCTGAGGTTCAGATTCAACTGTTCTCTGGAAAGCCAAGCATCAGTATATTTAGAAACCATTCCAGGTGGTTCCAAAGTGCAGGCGGGGTTAAGAGCCACCTAAGTAAGGAGCTGCATACCCCGAGAGTTTGCATTTATTTTAAAATGCCGTGGAAAGGCACAGACTGGTTTAGGGAACGGTGGGACATGATCTGATTGGCTGATGATTTGTAGAGAAGAGACTGCAGAGAGGTGGTGGCAGAAGCAAGGCACTAGTTGGGAACCTACTGGAGAGTGCTCGCAGGGAATCAGCATGTATATTGGACATAGAGTTTAGGGAGGAGGGGGTGCTCCTCAGAAAGGTGGCATTTACTTTGACCTTTTATATATCAAATTTGCAAGGTGGACTTAGTTTGGTGAGATCTTTTTTATTCTCCCTTGGAAATCTGTGCCCAGGCCCCAGAACTGACCTTGTGTGAGTATGCCGGCTTCATCTGTTCCCTGTTCCCTGAAGGCTTTTTTGACCCTATCCCTGCTGCGTTTGAATGACCCAGGTATGGGCAGTGGATCAGCACTGGGCTAATAAAGGAACACTGTCATAAAGACTGAGAATCTGGGAGGCCGCATGTACCTTGGAATTATCTGCTACCATGTCCCTTCTGTGATGGGTGAGCACAACCTAGACTCACCGAAAGCCGGAGGGAAGCCTCCCAGGGGCTTGGAACCCCTGATTCTGGCTGTTCCTGAGGACCAGCCGAGCGCAGGCCCTTTCTAAAGCTGTGAGAGTTGACTTTTAATGAGGTGAAACTCACACGGCATGAAAGTAACCACTTTAAAGTGCAATTTCATGGCACTGAGCACATTCACCAAGTTGGGCAAGCATACTGCTAATTCCACAAACCTTTCATCATCCCAACAGAAAACCCCATAGGATTAAGCAGTTGCTTCCCATCCTTCCTGCCACTCCTAGCAGCCCTAGTAATCAATTTGTCTCTAGGGTGGACCTATTCTGGACATTTCCTATAAACAGACCTACCACCTGACCTTTGTCTCTGGCTTCTTCAGTTAGTGGAAGGTCTTCAAGTTTCATCCGTGTTGTAGCATCTTATCAATTTCTTTTTGTGACTGGATCACATTCCATTATATGCACACCCAATAATTTGTGTATCCACTCACCCACTGACGGACAGGAGTTGCTTCCAACTTTTGGCTATGTGAAGAGTGCTGCTAGGAGCATGCATGTACAAGTTTTTGGTCTCTATTTTCCTTTTGGAGGATATGCACTTAGGAGTAGAATAGCTGGGTCATAGAGTGATCTTTTTTTTTTTTTTTTCGATTTTATTTATTTGAGAGAGAGAGGGCACAGCAGGGGGAGCAGCAAAAGAAGAAGAAGAAGCAGGCTCCCCGGAGAGCAGGGAGCTCAGTGATGCTCAGGGCTAATCCTAGGACCCCAGGATCACAACTTGAGCCTGAGCTGAAGGCAGATGCTTAATTGACTGAGCCACCAAGATGCCCCTCATATAGTAATTGTTTTCAACTTTTCCAATAGTATTTTCTTTCTGCTTAAAGTTGTATGCACCGTATTTCTGCTAGTTTCATCAACAAGAGTCCTGCTGTTACCGGCTCAAACAAGCTTTCCGGTCCATTCAGCAATTCCTTTGAAAATACCTGGTCCACCATACCCAAGCAGCAGCAGCAGGCCTGGGGGCCCAGCCAGCAGTGTGACCTTGTCCTGACTCTCCCTGAGCTCCCCCTCCCTACGGGCCTTCCTTTACTACCCCCTCCTGCAGGCTCCCCCTGCTGTGCTGGCTGGGGCTCCCCACACTTCTGGGCTTCTACCTGTCCCCGCTGATGCAACCATCACCACCTTCCATATGTTCTCCTCTTCCTCCATAGCATATGGCTTACCTGCTGCCCATCTCAGGTCCCCATAAAGCTTTCTACCTCTGCCCCACAGCTCCTGGTACTGCCATCCTCCTGGGTATACCCACAGCCCTCACCACAGGCTTCTGCCCCATTCAATCCTCAGGTCTGCTGTTTCTGCCTATGGCTCTTCTAATTTCAGGCTTCAGACAAGAATGCCTATCAACTTTTGCTCCGCTGGCCCCCACAGGGCAGACCCTGGTGCAGCCCATTCAGATGGCGGACACAAACTGCAAATGGATGCAATAAACCCTTGCCTCCTAGGAGAGCACAGATCTCCTTTTCGATCATGAAGCCCCCGCTACAGCCTTTATAAAACAGAAGTGATATTTTTCAGTACCTACTTCTAGCCAGAGGTATTTTGAGCATCCATGGGGATGAAGGACAAGGACAGTTAATAGCTGTTTTTGAGCACGACCCTGCAAGGCATAAACCCATATGCCCATTTTATGAATGAAGACACTGAGGCCAAAAGATTAAGAAACTATTTGAGGTCAACTTGCTAAGAGGGCTAATGCTGAGTTCAAGTCCAGACCAGTCCAACTACAACTTCTAGATTCCTTGTAACACATGAAGCTGAAATTGCCACATATTAGACTACATACTGGCAAGATGACAGGAAGGTACATACTGATGGAAGTATTTTGAAAAGCAACTTGGCAACAAGTGTTAAGCCCCTAAAAGTGTTCTTACCACTTGAACCTGATGAATTTATTTTCAGGAAATCAATTTTATTATAGAAAAAGGTACATGTCCAAGGGATACATTTTTGCATTATTTATAGTAGTAATTAATAGGCAGTCATCTCAATGTCCAAATATAGGACACTAGTTAAGAAGATTATGGTATTGAGTTAAAGGAATATTGTACAGCAGTGGTTCTCAAGCAGAAACAATTTTTCCCTGCCAAGAGACATTTGGCAGTGTCTGAAGACATTTTTGGTTGTCTCAATGGGGGAGAAGGAGGAGGACTTCTATGGGCATCTAAGCAAGAAAGGCCAGAGAGCTCCACATACCCCAGTGCATAGGATAAGCCCCCGAAAGTCAGTGATGAAGAGGGTGGGAAACTCTGTTTTATAGAAATTATTAATATGAAGGTTACTTTAAGAGAAAAAATAGAAATCTAAATTTGGGTTACACTATAATTTTCACCATGGAAAACGATCTTGCATAGAAGGGAACACTACATGAAAAGATGGAAAACAGAAAAAAAATACTTTAGTGGAAAGAGTGATCAATCTGACTCTCTGAAAGGTTCTCTTGAACCAGGTCATGTTATTTATTTTTTTTTAGAGAGGGGAGGGGTATAAGGAGTGGGAGAATCTTAAGCAGGATCTGTGGCACCGGACATGGGGCTCGATCTCATGACCCTGAGATCAAGACTTGAACTAAGAGTCAGACACTTCACTGACTGAGCCACCCAGGTGCCCCATGTCATGTTACTTATTGCACTAAGCAAAAACTGGAAAAAACATTGAAGCGCAACTTGCTACAGAATTGTTACCATCTAGAGTTCACATTGTGCCCAGCACATTTTTTATGCTTAAATACTTTTGGAAAGAAGGATTTTTAACAAAAGTTATGTGAACAGATTGGATCCAAAGTGGTATTTTTAGAAAACCATCCAGATATCATAAGCTACCATGTTGATCCAGACTCCTTCTGATGCAAGGGACAGAACCAAACTGAAACTAGTTTATACACACAAACATATTGATAAACGGGACCCAGAAAAAAAATGCAGACATCTGGCATGAGGTCAGATGGATCCAAGAGCTCAAACTGTGTTCTCGTCATGCCCTGTGATTCCTTGGTCTTTCATTCTCAAACCAGCACCACATACCCAATCTCTGAATGTGGCCCTTGTCCCCTACTGTGTACAACCTCCTTGTGCCAACGGGGGACGGAAGAGGCACAAAAGGCTCTGGGCTTAACAGCACTCTGAGTACCTATCTACAGGTCCAGGAAACGAGAAAACTATCTCCGCTTCATCAGAGAAAAACCCAAGAAAGGTTTCTGGCTGGCTTTGTTTGGGTCACACACTTATCCATTGGTCTAACTGCTATGGCTGAATGCTGAAAATAGAACACAGGAGCAGAACTGGCAGGAAAGTGGTGTGGGGGGGTGGGAGTTAGACAAAAACAACAAAGGTCCACCATCTACATGAACTGGCGAACATTCGGGTACTTGAAAACATCTGGTGACACAGGCATAGGAATGAGGCAGGAGGACAGAGTCCAAAAGAAAGAAAATGTTTTAGGTGTCACATTTTCAAAGCATGATGAAACATTTTGGTGACTTGCTTTTTTCTGCAACAAAAAAGGTAAGATCGTGGCATCGTAAAGCTGAAAAGAGTGTCTCTATCAACCACTTTGTTCTTGCAGACATAAGGTAACATAACAAACACACCTTTTTTGGGAAGCCTCCAGCATCCTAGTCCTACATTAGGTTCTGGATACGTTGGAGAGAGGGAGAAGCCATGCTTGTCAGCCAGACAAGCCCTCCACGGTGAGATGGAACAGTGAAGGCAGACTTCGGCCTTGAAGGTATTTATTGAACTGGATCTCAGAAAGGATAGACCCAAGTGGATTAACTGAAAAAGATATTGTGGCTTTCAAAGCTTTTTTGATGAAACTCCACAAAAAGAACCAAAAAAACCTCATTTTACATTGCAATTCTGTATATATGCGACACATACACACGTAACTGACAGGAGTATGATGCAGTCTAATACTCTTTACCCCATTCTATTTTATTTCATTTTCAAATAAATATTTCATATTTATTTGAGAGAGAAAGTGTGTGTGCACACACATGCATGAGTGGGGGGAGGAGCAGAGGGAGAGGCAGACTCCCCGCTAAGCCGGGAGCCCAGAGGCAGTGCTCAATCCCAGGACCCTGAGATAAAGACCTGAGCTGAAGGCAGACACTTAATGGACTGAACCACCTAGACACCATATTTCATTTTTTAAAATACATCTTTGATGACCCATGAAACTGATTTCAAGTCAAGACCCACTAATGCTTTGAGACCAGCAATTTGGAACATTTATTAAGAGAAGAAAAGTGGGGGTGCCTGGGTGGCTCAGTGGGTTAAAGCCTCTGCCTTTGGCTCAGGTCATGATCGCAGGGTCCTGGGATCAAGCCCCGCATTGGGCTCTCTGCTCAGCAGGGAGCCTGCTTCCCCCCCTCTCTCTGCCTGCCTCTTTGCCTACTTGTGATCTCTGTCTGTCAAAAAAAAAAAAAAAAAAAAGTCTTAAAAAAAAAAAAGAGAGAGAGAGAGAGAGAAGAAAAGTGGGCAAAAGACAGGAATAAACATTTTTCCAAAGAAGACATCCAGATGGCCAATAGACACATGAAAAGATGGTCAACATCTCTCATCATCAGGGAAATGCAAATCAAAACCACAGTAAGACATCACCTCACGCCTGTCAGAATGGTTAAAATCAACAACACATGAAACAGCAGGTGTTGGTGAGGATATGGAGAAAGGGGGACATTCTTGCACTGTTGGTGGGAAGGCAAACTGGTGCAGCCACTGTGGAAAACAGTATGGGGATTCCTCAAAAAGTCAAAAATAAAACTACTCCACAATCCAGCAATTGCACTACTAGGAACTTACCCAAAGAACACAAAAACACACCAATTCAAAGGGATACATGCACCCTGATGTTTACAACAGCATTATCTACAACAGCCAAAGTATGGAAATAGCCCAAGGGCCCATCAGCTGATGAGGGATAAAGAAGAGGTGGTATATATATACAATGGAGTATTATTCAGCCATCAAAAAGAATGGAATCTTGCCATTTGCAACAACATGAATGGATCTGGACAGCATTATGCAAAGTGAATCCAGTCAGTCAAAGAAGACAAATACCATATTATTTCACTTATATGTGGTATTTAAGAAACAAATGAGCAAAGGGGGAAAATATGCAAACTAAGAAACTGACTCTTTAGAACTCTAGAGAACAAACTGATGGTTATCAGAGGGGAGGTGGGTGGGGGGATGGGGAAAATAGCTGATGGCATGAAGGAGGGCACTTGTGATGAGCACAGGGCGATGTACGGAAGTGTTGAATCATTACACTGTACGCCTGAAACTAATATTACACTGTATGTTAACTAACTGGAATTTAAATGAGAACTTTAAAAATGAGAGAGAGAGGTTTAACATGTATTGTCAACAAGGTTCCCTTAGTCCCACATGTGGCTGTGGCTTTAAGTTTGCGCCATTAGCCTCACCACTGGGGACTGAGGCATCTTCAGACGTCTCCACTAAAATGTATCTCGGGACACCCTGGGTGGGTCAGTCATTAAGCATCTGCCTTCGGCTCAGGTCATGATTCCAGGGTCCTGGGATCAAGTCCCACATTGAGCTCCCTGCTCAGCAGGGAGTCTGCTTCTCCCTCTCCCTCTGTCTGCTGCTCCCCCTACTTGTGCTCCCTCTCTCTCTCTTTCTGGCAAATAAATAAAGAAAATCTTTAAAATAAATTAAACAAATTAAAAATTTTTTAAAATAAATAAAATAAAATATAAGTATCTTAATCTGGAGCATTAACAAAGACCTTAAGGCCTACTGGACGCTCTTCCATAGGATCACACAGAAAGCTCTTCGAATGAAACTGGCAGCCTTATCTAGAGAAGGAAAATGCTGATGGGGCCCAAGCATTAGGGGTTGGCCAGAAAAGCTGAAAGAAATGCAGATAATCATTCATTCATTCATTCATTCATTCGAAAGCGGCTTCAATAAATTACCTGAGCCTCTGATTCGTTGTCATAAAACAGGACTAAAATTATCACACGCCCTAAAACTACTCTACCTGGAGAGAATTATACATGATTTATGTGCTGCCCCCAGCAAAGCCAGGCACCTACAAGGAGTCTACAGTAACAGGCTTCATTGTTCCCAACTCTTGGCTCTCTTGCTTGAAAGATGGTCACATATCCCACCACTGCCTTCCCATAGGTGGGGTTCCCAATCCCCACCAACATCAGGTTTGGCCATATAACTTGGCTTCAGCCAATGGAATGTGAATAGGAAGGACTGAAAAAGCCTGAAGGACAAGGGGAATTTCTTCTGGTTCTGCTGCTCTTTCCTTCAGCCACAGCTTGTCTCAAATGAGGACTTCCCCTCAGCAGGCATCCCAGAAGAGAAGACACATGGAGCAGAGCCCCAGCTGACCCAGAGTAGCTCTCATGACACAGAAACAAACCTGTGTACCACTGAGGTTCGGGCATTACTTGTTACCACAGCAGAACTGTTCCTCCAGAGTCCCATAAACAGGAGGAGAAGCAGGAGGCACACAGGAAGAGGACAGGGCAGAACAGCAGCAGGAAAGGAGGAAAAATTTTTGAGTACCTATTGTTGCCTCAGAATGTGTTAAGGTCTGTGAGAAACAGAAGACTCAGGTAAAGATATGCATGCTGCCCTCCAGAAGTGTAAGATCGAGTTGGAGTGGAGCCATGGACAAATGCAATGGCCTAGCCACAGGGACAGCAGAATGTAAGGGCCCAGCAGGCTCCTGAACTGAGGCTAGAGTCATCCCAGGTGTGGAGAGAACGTGAGGGACTCAAGTGGGCCTGAAGGAGGCCATAGCACGCATGTGCAGAGCAGGGCCTAGAGCAGCCTGAGCGCAGGGCACAGAGCACAGCCGTGAGGGCATCTTACAGGAAGAGGCTAAGCTGAGAATGTCTTCCTCAGCCATAAGGAGTCCCTGGGAGTCATCCCAAGTCCCTCTACCTCTTAGCTGGGATTGTATGGAGCTCACTGGCCCATCTGTCTCCTCGGTGGGTAGAGGAAAGGTGACTAATCTGAGGCCTCCTGATGCAAGGAGTCACACAGACACTGGGAGCTCTGGAGGCTCTGCCCCACAGCGGGTAGGTGGCCGGTGGCCGGTGGCCGGTGGCTGTTCGCAGCAGCTGCTCGTCACCCTGGAGGAGAGGCCAACTGTGGCTATGGGGTCCTGACAAAGGGTGTGCTTGGTTTTGGTTGTGACCCCAATCAGCCACCCAGGATGACTGCATTTCTGATCAGGGGGCCCAGACTTCCATTTCTGCCTCATCTCCAGGATTTCCTGAGAAAGCTGAACCTTGCGGCCTGAGTGTATGGCTGGAGACAGGGGGGAGGAGAGAGGACGGTCAGCCAGACGTCGACCTCTGTTCTCCATGGAGAACACTGCCCTTTGCTCTTGCCTCTGGAATTTCCCATACGCTGCGCTGACCTTCATCAAAGGACAGTAGCCTTTCATAGATTTGCGATCTGCCCTGACCTGCTCATAGACGGCCCTGTGCCAGTTACAGATCTCCATACAGCACAATTAGAGTTTTGTTTCAGTGAGAAAATTAGCCTGAAGGAAAAATAAGAGTAGGCCAAAAAGATAAAGCAAAGGAGTAAGACACAACACTAGGTAGAGAGAGAACCACAAATTTGACAGTTCACTCCCCAGAGCAAATACACAGAGAATAACGTAAGTTGCAAGTTTCCTGGTTTTTTGTTTTTTGGGTTTTTTTTTGAAGGTTTTATTTATTTACTTGAGAGAGAGAGATTGTGAGTGGAAAGGGAGAGGCAGAGGCAGAGGCAGACTCCCCACTGAGCAGGAAGCCCAAAATGGGGACTCTGAGATCATGACCTGAACTGAAGGCAGATGTTTAACAACTGAGATACTCAGGTGCCCCTCCAGTTTCCTGGTTTCTAACAGGAAAAAAAAAAAAAATTTTATATATATATATATATATATATATATATATATATATATATATATACTTGGAAGACACACAGCTTACACTAGCTCTGAAACCAGCAAGGATTCTTCTCCCTGCCCCAAGGGAGTTGGCTGGAATGATTTCCACCTTCAGTGAGGACCAGTAAAAACAAGAGCAGGATTCAAGGGTCAGTACAGACAAATGGCACACATTTAAGTACAGACTAGTGGCACAGGTCAAAGTTCAACCCATCAACATGAATTATTTGAAAGACTAAGACAATACAGTTGGAGTCTGCAGCCACCTGATGATAACCTTTGACCCCAAAGATAATATTTAAGAATATAGAGAAACAGATGAATGGCTTATCCTTCAAGCAATCCTCCCTAATAATTGTTTCTTAAAAATCAGCTTCTGATAAGAATAGAGCCGCAGAGTTTGAAGTTATACGATCAGGAAAAGCTTTCTTTTTCCTATTAAAGGCAGGCTGGACATACGCTGGCCATCAGCCCAGTGGAGGGTGGAGCCAATGTCCTCTTTGGCCAAGTTAAGGAGCCTAATCAGGATTGGAGCCAGCATGAAAATCCACTGAATCTCCACCCAGAACAGGGCCAAGAGGAGCAGCAAAGTTTCCCACAGGAATTAGTTCTGCATCTACTCCAATGTGGGGCAAAGCCCCAAAACCTGTAGGTCATAGAGATCAGCCACTAGCCCGTTAGCGTAGGAAATGTTCCAAGCGGCCATTACCAATGGCCCATTAAGACCACAAAACATTTAAAAAGTGCTCAGGACACTTAGAATCTTAGTATCAATTCAAGGATTAAAAAGAAACACTGCAGAATCTAACCAAAATGAACAACACACAGAGATATCTTTACAAGTTGTTGAAAAAAAAAATGAGCAAGCTAGCATGAGAAAGAAGGGGGAAGAGTATACCAAGGCAAAGAAGAAAAAAAGGCTTGGACGTCACTATGAATTATGGTCTATGAAAATAGATACTTGCCACCACAAAGTCTTCTGGTGATGTGAAAAGAGAGTTCTAAGGAATTCTCATTTGTCCCTCCCCCCTCCCTTGCCCAACTGTCCACAGCGCGCTCAACTCACCAAAACACTGAGGGTCTATTTCCCTTTTTCCTTCCCACACAAGCATCACACCACAGTCTGGCCTTGCCAAACTGCCACTGGCAACTTCAACTAAACTGATCACATTATCAATTAATTCTAAGAGGTAAGTCCTGATACCAAGAAAGGATGGTGTTGTCCCCATCAGAAATCGCAACCCTCATCTACCAAGCTGGCCTCATCCCACAGGCAAGTGAAGGACTAAGGTCCTCCTGTTATTCATCTGAAGTGACATATTTGAGATAGGTTTTCATGTAATTGGAATTAGCCTTAAGTGGGGAGAATTAAACATGTTTGATTCTCCATGACACCTCATACTGTGTATACTATAGAAGCTCAATAATTGCTGAACTGGTGAATACTTTATCCCAGGTGCTGTCCTTGGTAATAATAATCTATTTCACACATTCTGTCATTCATTCGAAAACATACTATCCCCATTTTAAAGATGGGGAAACAGAGGCTCTGGCAAGTCCACTGACTCATCCAAGACAATACAGTTAGTAAGCAGCACAGTGGGCTGGGATCCCAAGACTACCCAAAGGTAGTTCAAAAAGCCTAAGATCTCCACACTCCCCGAAGCGGTCTTCTATAAAACACTTCATGAAAGCTACAAATTCCTCCAGTGACCGCTGAACCGATAACAGAAATCACAGGTGGCAAAAACTTGGCTCAACATCACGTGAACTTCCTAACAGTTACAAAGTCCAGCGACAGAACCGACCATGAGGTGGCGAATGTTTCACCACAGAAGTGACTTTTCTGAGTTCATACAGATGGGGATCACTACTTCGCTTAAAATGCTGACCTAGATGATCTCAATATCAGAAATCAAAAAAAAAAAAAAAAAAAAAAACCAAAGACTGAAAGTCAGATTCTGAGAAATGAAGCCACAGTGGAGTTCCAGGATCCTTTCCTAAGCATCTTAGGTAGGAGACGCTGTTTTTCAGGAGATACAGAGATAAAAAGACACAATTCCCAATATAATTTGAGCAGGGTATTGAAGAAAAATAGGGATCCAGGAAATGGGAGTGGGAAAAAGTTGAATGTTATGCCTGGTCCCAATGGCAGGGAATGGGATGTTCAACACAGTACAGTTAGAAATTATAGAAAATGTTCAGGGGAGGGGCACCTGGGTGGCTCAGTGGGTTAAAGGCTCTGCCTTCGGCTCAGGTCATGATGCCGGAGTCCTGGAATCGAGCCCCGCATCGGGCTCTCTGCTCAGTGGGGAGCCTGCTTCCTCCTCTCTCTCTGCTTGCCTCTCTGCCTCCTTGTGGTCTCTGTCTGTCAAATAAATAAATATTTTTAAAAAGAGAGAGAGAAAATGTTCAGGGGAAATAGAGGGTAGGTCACAGAAAGTAGTGGGAGAAGAAGCACAGACGGATAATATGAAGCCAAATTCTATAGGGCTTTGAAGGAGTAAGGAATCTGGATTTTAGTTGATTGACCTTGAGGGCCATTGAGGTTTCTGAACAAGGGAATGATTTATTCATAGCTGGGGCTTAGGTAGATCAAGCTGAACTCTCAAATATTAACATATAACATATAACAAGAACCATATATCATGACCCAGCAGAATTTATCCCAAGTATGCAAGGCTGGTTCAACATTCAAAAATTGATGTAGGGGTGCCTGGGTGGCTCAGTGGGTTAACCCTCTGCCTTTGGCTTGGGTTGTGATCTCACGGTCCTGGAATCGAGCCCCGCAATGGGCTCTCTGCTCAGCAGGGATCCTGCTTCCTCCTCTCTCTCTGCCTGCCTCTCTGCCTACTTGTGATCTCTCTCTGTCAAAAAAAAAAAAAAAATCTTAAAAAAATTGATGTAACTCACGAATTCATCAGGCTAAAGAAGAAAAATCATATAATCATATTAATTGATTCAGAAAAGGTATTTTAACAGAATTCAACACCCATCTGTGGGGGAAAAAAAAAGAAAAAGGAAACAACAACAACAAAACCCTCAGCAAACTAGGAACAGAGGGGAACCTTCATCAGTGTGATACAGAACATCTGCAAAAACCTACAGCTAACATCCCATTTAATGGTGAAAAATGGGTTACTTTCCCCTAAGTTCAGGAACAAGGCAGAGGTGTTCACGCTCATCATTCTCCTTCATGATCACATTGGAAATCCTAGCTACTGCAGTAAGACAAGAAAAGGAAATAAAAATATACATATTGGGGGGAAAAAAACAATCTTCACAGTTCACAAGACTGCCTGTATAAACAGATCACTCTGGCACCTGGTATAGAACGGGCTCTTACTGAACTGATAACATGATTTTGAATTAAGAACATGGAACTCATTTCTCAAGTTCATGCTAGAGACCAACCAGAGCCAAGGCAGAGAGAGAGTCCCAAGGGCTGGAGTGGACAACAGAGACATCCCCAAGGGCATGGGATTCCAGGTGAATCTTAAAGGAGTTGTTTGAAATAACTACTGGCTGAGCGAATGAATGAAAAGCATGGAGAAACAAAAGAAATTGGAAGGTGCAAGTTATCTTCCAGAGGCAGTGTGTAGACGAGAGATTAATATTAACGATGGCCCCAGACTCTGCAGAAATTTTGTTTAAACGAGTTTTCTCACTATGGGTGCCCATCCAAACATTCAGGCATTTTCTAGAGATGGGCATTTCTGTTCCCCAGCCGTAGGGAAGCAATGTGTCTAGAGAAACCACACTGCGGCTGGTCTGACCCCCTGGTACGATGCTATCTCTCTGACCTATCTGTGACCCGAATATTTGGGTGTATACATTTCCTGTAGCCCCAGTGGGACAAGACAGCTTTTGCACCTGCTGACATATTTAGGCACATACATTATCTCAACGGCCACTGTTCTCTCTTGATAACCACCACGTCACCTAGATTGCTAAAGTCAGCTTCCTTCACAAACCACAGTGCAAAAGATTCTCATGGGAAAAAAAAAAAAAAAAAGGTGCCAAGGCATCTTCTGACTTTGGTGCTTGTGTTTTCAAAATGAGCTTTTCAGATAAGAATACTGGTCAGAGGAACAAAGAGGTTTGGGGCTGGGAGAACTGCCCACAAAAGTAGAGTGGGAAAGCATGTAGAGGAGAGTCTTAGAAGCAGCAGAAATTGACGGAAAGTACCCTAGAGAGCTAGGCTCGAGTCTGGGGCCTGTCATTAAATGTCTCTGTGGCCTTGGACAGTTCACTTAACCTCTCTGGAATCAGTCTTGTTATATGGACATCAAGGCTGGTGGACATGACCTCAAAGGCTCTAGCAGCTCTTATATTCTAGGACCACAAATGAAAGAGATCCTATTTTATGTTCTGGGAAGAAAACGGTCAAGACCCCCTCTTCTTTTCTGATACATCTTTATCCATTCTCCCCCTCATGACTCCTAGGTAACCCAGAGAAGTAACTGGACCCATCATTAGAGAGCCAACGGATAACTAAATTTGGATGGAATCAGCAGTTATTTCCCCATTCCTTACTTTCAATGTCCCACAAAGAAGAAGAGAATCACCGCAGGATGGTCTCTTCTACCCATTGAGGCTTGAAGTGGGATTACTCAAGTCCAAAGCCCAGAAACCTCATACCTTTGCTAGATATCAAGAAGCTGGCCTTTGCCCGGAAGACAGGTCAGAAGGCAAGGGTCTAGGACCTTGTCTGCTGGAGCATGTAGGACTGAGGGCACTTAGACTGGACAGGAGCACACTCCAGAGAAGCAGCTGGAAGGTGGACAGGGAGGATAGGTTGTTTGGTATTTCTCCACGGTGTGGAATCCAAGGGCCACCAAAGGAAGTTCCAGGGAAGGCAGGAAATTTCGCCACAGGAGGAGGAGCTCGCCTACAATCAGAGCATCCAAGACTGGCTTATAGGGAAGGGGACCTCCCTGCCCCAGCAGATGTTCCAGTCCCAAAGTCTCCATGCCCATCTGTCAAGAGACCTCAGAGAGGGACGCCTTGGGAGTTCAGACAGTTGCTGAACCTGCTTTTGGCTTGAGTCATGATCCCAGGGTCCTGGGATCAAGCCCCGCACTGAGCTCCCTGCTTATCGGAGAGCCTGCTTCTCCCTCTGCATGCCACTCCCCCTGCTTGTGTTCCCTCTGACAGAAAAATCTTTAAAAGAGAGAGAGCGGGAGAGAGACCTCGGAGAGCATACATTCAGCAGGGCAAGGGATCAAGTGTCCTTTCCAAGCTGGAGATCCTTGGGATTCTACCAGAGTAAACTCTGAAGTTTAGCAAATGATGTTCACCTTACTTTCTAGCTGACTTTTTTTTTTTTAATGTGTCCAAATTCTTCCACACCGAATTTTGTGCAATAGGGTTGTACTTACTACTTTTCCATCAGTCTTTAAGAGAAGAAGATTTGGTTTAAAGCCACCTTAATTTCTATTTCCTTTCCCCAATCGGAAGTCCCACGAACGTGATCAGGAAGAAAACATTTTAGATGCAGTAGGGATCATTGGTTACGTTTTGTAACATCAATCACCCCTGTGCAAAGTGAAAAACGGTAAGTTTGGATTTTTCAGATCAGACTGCTAGAGAGAGACCCACCCTTTCCCTGCTGTACAGAGAGGAATAAAACACAGTCCCTCTTACACAGCAGCTCAGAGGCTCTCACACCAGGCAGGGGCTAGTATGCAGCACTAACTCCACCACATCCAGGAGAACAGAAAACCTCAAGCACCATCGGGGAGGCAGACCAGCCAGGGCCCACTCCTGGGCCAGTTTGAAGTTTCCCTACCCCCACTCTGGGGTTCTTAGTGTAGCCTTCCTTCCGTAACCTGTCCCCTAGTTTGCACCCAAGACATTCCTCTTCAAGCAATCGTTATCACCAGTGTCCTCGCCATGTCACACCGAGAGAGAGGGCAATTCTGTTCAACTATAAACTGCCTACGCATGACAATATTCTTGCCCTGGGCAAGAATCATTTAAAATCCATGAAGCGGCACGTAAAGATGCCATAGCGAAGTGGGAAACACTACACATTGTGTCAGCTTCCAAGCCTAGCAAAGAGGAATGTGCAGGCACAATGATGCAAAAGCGATTTAGGATGAATAGTTGAAATGATCTTGGCCGAGCCTTATTTGAAGGGCAGGTTCTCCTTTTACCTTCTCCCATCATCGGCCTGTATTTTAAATCATGTATAAGTGGGACTGATCTAGTTAATCTGATTCTTATTTAAAGTTGTCGCAGCCTGCTCACTCTGAAGGGGACATGCGGTTAAGAAGCTTCATAAAATGGCAGCAAGCCTCCAGCTTCACCTTCTTAGCCAGGGAAGGTTTGCTCACAGAATGGTCACAATAGCCCTCTGAAACAGGGATCGCGTTAGTCCCCGTTTTGAGACTTAGTTTCACAGCTAGGACATGGTAGAGCTGGGTCTCTCAATCCAGAGTCTCCGTCCTCCCCACCGGTAGACCCTGGGCAGAGAGCTCCCTCTGTGTTTTGTTTGCCTTGGTTTCCAAAGAGTATTCCAGCAACATCATGGAGGACGGGTCTGCAGGAAGACAGTCTGGAGGCCCCTGGGAAATGCTGCCCCCACCCCTGTGACAGGTACCGAGCCGGTAGGACTGGGTCAAGGGAGTTGAAGAAAAGAGGAGAGAAGTTAGAGGAAGTTGGCAGAGGACAACTTGGAAAGTCACCATTGGAGAGGCTGAGAGAGGGGACACTAGGTCTAGGTAAGGACTTCAGGGGGTAGGGACTGGGGGAGGACAGCTCGGAAAGGTGGAGAAAGGGAAGGCGGAGGAGGAGGGAAGGACTGCCTATGAAGTACCTTTTGAACCTGTCTCTAAACCACTGGACACATGGGTCAGAGGGTAAAGCAAAGATGGGGTGAAAAAACTGGGAAGGCCCATTTGGGCACACTCACGTGATTTGAAAAGAATACCATTAACCCAGTTCAACTCCTAACTGGTTTATGGCTAAAGCTAGCTTCTGTTTTGTTGATTTTTACAGATCTAAATCTCTAAGGGCTAAGGTAGAATCAAGGGGAGAGCTAACCCTGCCTTTTACAAGGACCACCAAAGGGAAACCTATGTAGCCATTTGTATCAAAACACCAAAGAGCAAGTCCTCCTCACTCAGGGGAGGCAAACAGAGCATTACCAAACCAGCTACAGCCAAGGCCTGTGGCACGCGCAGAACAGCAGAGTGCTCAACGCCATACCTGCCTTCAGGAGCTACCAACACCCCTCCACACCTGGCATCAAAAACTTGCTACGGAC
Organism: Mustela lutreola; assembly: GCF_030435805.1. Classification (NCBI taxonomy): domain Eukaryota; kingdom Metazoa; phylum Chordata; class Mammalia; order Carnivora; family Mustelidae; genus Mustela; species Mustela lutreola. Next base: position 66,701,827 of record NC_081298.1, on the reverse strand, counting down.
CCGTGGGCTAAATGGGTCAGTCTGATGTGTCCTAACAAGTCCTGAAGTATCTTTCACAACACAGAACCTGGTCTTGTCTGGAAGCTGCCATGTTCTAGAAACTCTGTTATGTCTTCTTTTATTCACTTGGATCATCAAAGGGCTAGGATACATAATCATTTTTCCATTGTTTGAGCAGAACCCATTACAGCTGCTGAGAAGTGATAATTGAGTTTACCAAACGTAATTACCTCTACTCAACCAACCTCTTCTTCAGTGTGTGCTTCTCAGTCAGGAAGAACTAACACCACCTTGCACAAAGGACTCTTGCATATTTCAATGGCTTCCCAGGACTCTTTGAGTGGCGTATAATTACACTTAATTTAATTTTTTTGTCATTAGCCCCAGAGGCTTTGATCCAAGGTCTGCATTATTCTGATATAAAGAAAATAAAGCGCCACCTCAAATTAAATATTTGCTTTTGTGTAGAGTTTGCTGTTCATTGTACAGCTCCGCTTCTGCTGGAGTCTCTGGTTTCCAGCAGCCACTTCTCCATTTGGCTTCTTTTCCACTTCCTCATGTTTCCCAGCAGGTGTCAGATCATCAGAGCCCGAGCACACTCAGGTTTCAGGGACGCTTCCAGACCCCAAGGTCCCAGAAGGTGACACACATGGGAATGGAACATTTCTGGTATTTTCCAGGCAAGGCCAGTCATCCTTAGACCTTGAATTTAGGGGATAGGACATTCTTGCTGAAAACATAAATTGGGGGGCACATGGGTGACTCAGTCAGTTGGGTGTCCGAGTCTTGGTTTTGGCTCAGGTCATGACCTCAAGGTCCTGAGATCAAGCCCTGCGTTCAGCTGGTGTGGGGCTCTATGCGAGGCAGAGTCTTCCTGAGATTCTCACCTTCTGCCACTCTCCCCCCCGACACAGTGCCCCTCCACTCCCCTTGCATTCACTCTCTAACAAATAAATAAATAAATCTTCTTTTAAAAAAAATCCAATAAGTAAATAAATCTTAAAGAAGAAAAAAGAAAACACAAATTGTTGGAGAAAAAGTACAGCTCTCACCAGTTTGTTCCAGGTAATATACCCAGCCCAAGTCCCCTTCTGGCCAACTCTCCATGTTTAAACCAACCTTTATTGTGAGAGTTCCTTATACCTATTCCCACGGACCTAACGATATTGTGAAACAAAGACACTGAGAGAAGTCACCAATATCAGGAGGCTACATGAAACATAGCCCAGAACAGAAGGGCAAAAATGTGCAGAGAAACTTCAAAAAGAGGAACAAACTTACCAGGCCATTCTTCTTCAGCTTTTGGACATCCCTCTCCCTTAGTACTAAGCCAAGAATTGTACTGACCCCAACTCCTCATTATCATGATTCTTTAGGGAACACCTGAACTCTCCCCAGTTTAGACTGAGAAGTTTATCATCTCGACCCACTGATTTCCTTTTCACTCCAATTCCCAGCATCATCTCAGGAAAATTTTGAATCTATGTTAGTGACATCTAATATCCCCATCTCCAGGTCTTTAATATTCTCAGCTCCACTGACCTTCACCTCCCGTCTCTGTTGGGCTGCTCATCCCCCTGGAGGGTCCATCTTCTAGATTACAACCACTGAGAACCACTTCATCTTCGAAGTCCTAACTTCAACACTCACTCCCAGGTCGCAATCTGATTCCTCTAGCTCTCACTCAGGTCCTCCCACCACACCTACTCTGTGACCTCACCTTGACCTCTGAACTCCTGACTCTACCTGCTTCTCTCCATATCTATCAGTATCTCTTGACTTCACTTCCTCCCCCATCTAGCCAAGACCCCACAGGGTTTGACTTCAGTTGTTAACTTGACAGCCACCTCAGCTCAATCATCTGCTTATCCTTCTAGCACTTGTACTCCATAAAACCCTAAACCAAGATTATCCACCTTCTATACCTAAGTTACCCTTAGGACTTCTGGAGAAAATCTCACCACAAGGAAGAATGGTACCCCATCAATTTATAGCATCAGCTATACCCCCATGGCTCTCAGCAATCCCTCCACAACTACTCCCATTCCCTCAGGGTCATTTCTGACTTTCATGTTTTTCCCCAAGTTCCCAGCTCAATTATCTTCTCTCTTGGTTGAGCCTAATTCCTCTTTTGCAGAAACATAAATTAAAGCCTCTCAACTTCCTGCCCCTCCATTGCCACTCCTTAGAAACCTATCTACATCTCTGCTCCACATTACCCCTCCTCAGGAGAAAAGGCATTCTGGATGTTCAGATATGTCTGTTATCATTGGCTTATTTAAGGACTTGCTGCCATCAGGAACAATTTCCCTTCTAGAATTGCCAACCTAGGGGTTCTCACTGGATTCTTCTCTTCTTCTACAGACACATTTACAGGTCTTCTTTCAAAAGATTCTTCAACTCAACCCTCCCCTCACTTTCACATACAGTACCCTTCTCTCCCACAGCTGGACTTCTAGGACATGGGGTCTACATTTCAACCTCCATTTTCTCACCTCCAATCCACTCCCCGGTGGGGACACTCGCGCTTTCCCCTCTCCCACACCACTGAAAATTCCCACTCAACATCGATATTTGGATGTCTAATGGGCAGTACAAACTCAATGTGCCCCAAACTAAACTTCTAATCTTTGAACCCAAACCTTCTTCACCCACAATCCTCACCATCTCAGTTGAGGGAAACAGCATGAGCAACTGGAAAGACGATAAGAAATTTGAAGTCGTCCTTTTCTTTGCCTCATACCCCACAGCCCAACCCATCTGGAATACTGGTGGCTCTACCTTCGAAATATATCCAGAATTTGATCCTTCTGACCACTGCTTATGTCACCATCCTGACTCAAGACACCATCATCTCTTGCCTGGACCATTGCAACAGGTCTCCCTCTTGCTCCCCTCCCCTCCCTACAGTCTATTATCAATGCAGTAGCCAGAATAATCTTTTTTTAAAGCATAAGTTAGACCATGCCATTCCTTGGCTCAAAAGTCTCCAGTGGCTCCCCAGAGTCAAAGTCCTTCCCATTATCTACCAAGCCCCCACTCTCTATCTTACCCCCTTGATGGGATCTCCTACTATCTTCCTCCCTCACTCACTCCCCTCTAGCCACACTGGCTTCCCCACTATTCGTGGAACATGCCAGGCATATCCACCTTAAGCCCTGTTCACTGGCTAGGCCTTTTTTAAAGAAGATTTCTTTTTTTAAGATTTTATTTATTACTTTGACGGAGACAGATCAAAAGTAGGCAGAGAGGAAGGCAGAGAGAGGAGAAAGCAGGCTCCCTGCTGAGCAGAGAGCCTAATGTGGGACTCGATCCCAGGACCCTGAGATCATGACCTGAGCCGAAGGTAGGCACCCCAAGGCTTGGCTTTTTATCTGAAATACTTTTGCTCCAGAGAGTCAAATGGTCAACTTCTCACCACTTTCAAACCTTTGCTCTCATGTAACTTTCTGACCACCATATTTAAAATTGCAACCTCTGTCCAGCATTCCTGATTTGCCCTGTATATGTTCAACCTTTTCCCTTTATAGCAGTTACCCCCTTCTAGCACACTATAAAAATATTTAGTTGTTATGTAGTGTCTCCCCTCACTGGAATGAGATTATTCATTGATAGACCTCAATATCTAAGAACAACACCTGCCATCTTGTAAGCATTCAGTAAGTATTGGTTAAAAATAAATAGAATTACCAAGGTCACCAATGAACTTCTACCAGGCCCAAAGAGAACTTCCCAGTCCTCACATTTTTGGATCTCTCTGCAGTTGTGACCCTGAGAACCACTGCATCTTCCTGGAACCATTCCTTCTTTTCTCCTCTTCTTTTCCATGAAGTATCAGTGGACCCCCCAGCTCTCATTGTTCTTAAACAAGATCATCCACTCGAAGTTTTAACCACCACCTGAACGCTGACTTACCGAAAATCTGTACCTTCAGACAGACCTCTCTCCCCCAAGTTTCAGACCTAGGTAACTAGGTGGTTCCTGGATAATCTCAAATTTGACAAGTCCAAATCTGCTGCTCTTTCAGAGTTCCCTTTCTCCATGAGCACTGTCTTGCCAAGACAGAAAGTGAGATGAATGCACATCACTCTCTCCCTCTCTCATGCCCCACATCCGATCATTCCGTCCCTTTGATTCCACCCCCACGAGTCTCGCTCCTCCAGCCCATCCTCCATGTCATGCCAGAACGGTCACTCCGTGAAATGGTTCCCCTGCTTCTCAGTCATCTATAGGGTAAATCAAAACCCTTTTCAGACAAGAATGCCAGGCTGTTCACACAGGCCCTCCACACCTACCTCACCTCCTGTCCCTCCCATTCTCCACTCCAGCAGTCCTGAACGCACATTCACTGACTCCCCTGAATGTGCCCCCCAGCCTTTGCACATGCTCTTTGCTCTGCTGGTAGTCCTACCCCTGCCTATCTGATCCAATGACATCTCATTCTTCACTGTTCACTCAGGTACCACATCCTCCTCAAGCCTTGCCCCAAGCAACCTAAAGCATTCCACCCATTCTCCAGCTACATTCTGTCCATGCCTCTACGGAGGCAATTACCTTGTGGTTTTGTAATCCTAACAAAATTCCCTACCAACCTCCCACCGTGGTTGTGAGCATCTAGTAATAACAGGGGAAAGGTCTGATAAGCTATAATACCGCAAACGGATGTTGGTCATGGAAGGAGACAGGAGCCCAGGAGGGAGGGAAGCAATGATCTGAGTACCATACAGTGAGATTAGTGCTATCATAGAGCTGTAGATGTGGAAACTGAGGCTCAGAGACCCTTGGAGCTCCACTGAGGAGCAAGGAGCAAGATGACTTGAATCCCAGCATATCCTGGTGACTGAGGAGTTTCTGTCAGAGATCAAGAATGTCTCTGTCAAATAAATAAATAAAATCTTTAAAAAAAAAAAAAAAAAAAAAAAAAAAAAAAAAAAGAATGGGAAACAATCAAAAAAAAAAAAAAAAAAAAAAGAATGGGAAACAATCCTGTCTTGTGTGCGTTGATTAAACAAAAGCAGTGTAACATAAGGAATCTGTGCTTATGTGTAAAGAGTGGGAGGAACGGTGCTACGCTGGGCTGTAGGGAAGGATGAGCAGAAGCCTGCCACGTAACTTGTCTGCCAAGGGAGCTGCCACCTCTACTATGGGCAGGATGACAGAGAATCGAAGCCCATCACACAGAATCCTTGAAATGAAGAACACCCCACCAAACGCCCAATCCCAGGACAGGGGAGACCCCGCCACCCACCAGTGTGCTAAGACACCCATGGGGCTCATGGCTGGACATCAGGTCACAACCGCGAAAACATCCACACCCCCAAAGCATGCTGGCCGCCAGCAAGAACTGACACAGCCTGAAGACCACCTCCCCTTCCGCTCCACCTCCACACATCTCATGGGTCCATCTCATGACAGAAACTACTTTCAATCCAGAATCCTAGGAGCAGGGGAATCCGGGAAATGCCATTTTTAGCTTTTCCAACCTCTCAGGTACGGGAAGGTGCACGGAAGGGGTCTGAAATGGATGCCAAGTGCCAATCCACCACACAGCACAGAGAGGGAAATGCATGAAATGATACACATCTTACTACCGCAAAGTTCCTCTCGGGGGAGACAGCGTGTTGCTTGTTTTAGGACAAAGAATTAAAGGACATTTTAGTTCCTGAGGAAAAGATAAAGCTTTTCCTACTAAGAACTGCTGACAGACCTTTCTCCCGTGGAGGTTGGGATATTACAGGCTGTGTCCTCAGTGGAAGCTGGAGAGAAGATATGGGGGAGCATTCACGGCTAGCTTTTAAAGGACATGAATTAGGACTTCACCAGTCCCTGTATCTGTCATTAGGTGTCCAGCCCTTAGATTGGCCCAGGGATTTGCAGAGGAGCCTGAGCACTCGAAGCCCCTTCTACCACAACAGGCCGTTTTTATCCTAAGTCCACATAAAATTCCCTTTGGGGAAAAAAATTAAAAAGCACTGAATTGCTTTTTTAAATGTTTGAAAATGAGTCTTTGACCATGTCTCATCAAAATTATTTCTTACAACCAGCTCGTGGTAGGAGCCAAACAATGGGCAACATGAGGGTTGATAGTGGCTCACAAGACCAGAGCTCTGTTCAGCTGATCAAGGCTGATTCAAAAGCTTCTGAGGGGCCGGAGACGGTCAATGTTGATGTGGTCTTTCCAGACAGCAAAGTCTATGTGTTTTTCTCCAACATCACCCCCAGAGCCCAAGGCCCAGGCTGGGACCATGACACAAAATGTGACAAAAATGTCAGGATATGAAAGGGGCTTGGAGATCCTCCGTTTGTCACTTGACAGACGAGAAGACTGACATCTTGGGGGAGGGAGGCACTGGTCAGCCGCAGAGCTGGGCCCACCCTCCCCCACCAGACTCCTCCTTGTGGGTGCTCACACCTCTGGCCACTTCTTCATTTCATCAGTGTCCTGCCTGCATCTGCGACTCTCTTAGAATCGAAATGCACACCTCACAATGCTAGCAGTGTTCTCCTGCAGGCTGCTGAGCACTGATGAAAGATTAGGGATTCCAAGAAAACTGCCGCAAATAAATGTCTCCATCCATCATATGAGCAGCTGTCTGAAAGGGCCTGAACCACAAACACAAAATGCCCCCTGCTGCCTTTTGCCCCCCCCCCCCAAATGATCTACCATTCTTGCTGTCTCTCTCCTCCTTCTTCGGCAGAACTCCTGGCCCCTGCTTCCCACAGAGGCCTGCCAAATGTGGCTAGACTTTCTCCCAACCCAGGAAAAACCACTGAGGTTTGGCTTTGCAGGGAGAGGAACACCAGCTCCTAGTGACGCTAAGCCCAGGCATGGCTAGGATCTTTCCACCTAGGCCAAGGTCAGATCTCAGCAGAAAGCCAGGCCAGTCGGCCCAGTTTCTCAAACTGTTTGGTACCTAGAGGCCGAGTCCTGACACAGGGTCAGGGTGGAGAGCATCTTCTGAAAGGACAAGGAGCCCAAAGCGGTGGAGAGAGCCTGCTGGAGGAGACCCGTGGATCAGGAGCTTCCGCTCTCCTTCTCACAGTTACGGCTTCTATCTGGCCAAATGAACCCAGTCACCCCAGGTGGAAGAACTTAAGGCTGATTTTCTCCCCACACCAGGCTTTCCCCCAGGGCCAGTTTCTGCCATGGTACCACCATCTCCTTGTCTCAGGCCTGAATTCAGCCAAGTGCCATTGACCTTCATGCATAATGGGTTTTCTAGCGGTCCTTTGGGCGCACCATCTTACCCTCACACATCCTCCTCTCTGTCCCAGAACTTACAACAGCCTCCTACATGGCTACCCTTGGTCTCTCCAACCCTCTCTTAACACACAAATGGCCACATCAATCTTCCTCACACGACTTGGCATGGGATCCTTGCTCATAAACTTGTAATATTCCCCCAAAGTAATGAGCCAGGACATCAAAGCCTTCCATAATTAGATCTTATACCAAGCTTCCAGACTGCCTCCCCATTATAGGCATATTGCATGAATGTATACACACACACACACACTTCTGATTAAGCCAGAATGATGTATTTCCTGGGCCTGTTTCCAGGAAATGGCCCATGGATTCTTGCCACTGTGCCATTGTTCTCACCATTTCCCCATCTGCCAGACCCTCCCCCATAATGTGCATGGCCTACATCCCTGTCACCCTTCTGCCCCTCCCTCCTTCTTCCACCTTGGTCCCTCTTCCAGGCCCCGTGGAGAGCCCTGTCTGTCCTGAATGCATACCCCATTCGTCATCGGCACCACCTGTCGGGATGTGGCCTCCTGCCAACCGGCAAGTTAGGACAAGTGTTGTTATGCCCATTTTGCAGAGTGGAACCTGTGCCTCAAGAGGTAAGAGATCTGTCCCCTCAGGTCTGCATGGTAATGGGTCATTTCAGCAGAACTAGTCCTGGTCTCCAGCTCTTCCCGGCTACCCCTACAATGCCAGAGGCAGAGGAGCAGAAAGAAGGGGGGAGGTGGCACTCACGCTCCAAAGACCCTGAGGGGATGCAGTGAGTAATGGTTGGCTCCCCAGTCAGCCAGAAAAAATAGGGCATGCTCTGCCGGAGGAGGCCTCCTGCCCAGCGCCCTCTGTGGAAGCAGCCACACCTAGGCCAGAGGTGACTCCAAGTAAACGGCCCCAGTGCCCTGTGAGAGAAACACGAGGGGGCAGTGTTTCTGGTTTCCTGGGAGGTAGCTCCGACTCAGGCAAAGGCCATCTTTGCCGATTTCTGGGTTTTCACGTTGACTTGGGGGAGTTCCGCACCGTTTGTCAGACCGTGTAGGAAAACAGTAGCCAGGCCTACAGAACAGGGCGCCTTTGTCCACAGCGGACACCCTGGCCTGGAGCCCAGCTCAGCTTCAGGGGAGGATTTAGGTCAGAAGGAAAATGGGGGTGGGGATGGCTGCAGCCTTAAAATCTGGTTTAGCCCAAGATTAGGGAGCTGTTTCCCTCTTCCCACGGTCGCACCCACATCCCCTGAAGCAGGGAGCTGGGGAGATCTGGCCTTAACTTAGTAATACGACGGACTCTGGGGAGAAAATATAGGTAGGCCTGATTAATGCTGGGGCGGGGGGGTTGGGGAGAGGAAGCTGTTTGGCAAATGCCTACCATGCTAGCAAGTCCCCAGGCTATTTTGTGGGACTGTCTCCTCTTCCAGTCAGCTCAAGTCAGAAACTGTTACTTACCTCTTTGGAGTGTGCAGACCTGTGCGGAGGTGCAGAGGGATGACCAAAGAGAAGCTTCCAGCCAACCCCAGAGGCGGCCCCAGGGCTGGGAAGGATTTCCAAAGAAATGAGCTTCACGAGGCAAAAACGAATGTTGTCCTGAGTCCTTCAGAGTTTGAGGAGTGTGTCTGCTTTATATTAAGTTCGTTTTCCACAGCGTTTGAGAAACTACTCCAACATTGTTTATGAGGAGCAACCCCCTGACGACCCGCTGTCATAATTTCCCTTCAAAGACATTTTCCTAAAAACTCCTCTTCACAGGGATTGGCCAAAAGCCAGTTCTTATCAGCCATGCGCATTTATAGGGTCAGCAAATGGGTTTCAGGTTCTAGCGTCTTTTACAAAAAGGGGTCAACTACGCGAGTTTGACTCTGAGGGCCGCCAGGCTTTTCTACTGGCCTCGGCTGTCATCTTCTGGACAAAAGTGGTACTGCCTCCAGGGAGAGGCCTCTTCCATGGGCAGAGGTTTCTGGAGCGAACTTGAAAATCCGCCAGCGGAGGGCCATTAAAAAAACAAAAAACAAAAAACAAACAAACAAAAGAACAAAAAACCTTTAAGGGCCGGGCCGAGAGCGCACTCATTGATTTCACGTGCTACAGCAAACTGCACTGAACGATATAGGATGTTGTTGTTGTGTTTTAACCCTCTCCAATGTGTCTTGCCTTCCTCATTACTCAATAAACAGGTGGTTGAGCCGAAACTGTGTGTCAGATGCCGGGCTAGGTGCTGGGGGAGAGAGATGAGTCAGTCTTTGTCAAGAAAGAAAGAAAGAACGAAAGAAAAAGAACGAACGAAATAAAGAACAAACGAAAGAAAGGAAGGAAGGAAGAAAGAAACTTTGATATGAAGGAAGGAAGAAAGGAAGAAAGAAAATATTTTTTCTATGAACCTAAAATGTCACAAGAAAAAAAAAAAAAAAGTCCAGAAACACCTGAGAACCATTAGTAACATTTCAAGGTGATTCGTGTCACGAGGGAGATGTACCACATGCCACAAGACCCCCAAAAGGAAAATCTGCTTGGGGCAGAAAGAGGAAATGGTCTCCCCGGGGAAACTGAGAAAGTGACATTTGAGGGGTAGCGGCAAAAAGGGAGGGCCTAGAAGGCTCAAGAAAGTCTCGCTGAGTCCCACCACTGCCCTTGTTCCCCATCGTGGTTCAAACACCTAACGGGGAACCCGGCCGGGTGTCTAGAGGGGGGGGAGAGAAGCGGGGTCATGGGATCCGGCTGAAGGCGTCTCGTGGGGGCTGCGGGGCCCCTGGCTCTCAGTCGGCAGGTGTGGGACGACAGTGAGGGCCGTGACCAAGGGCGAGGAAAACGCCAGGCTGGGTTTGGATCTCAATTTGACTCTTCACAGCTGTGACGTGAGCAAACCACTTAACACCTACGAGCCACCCTTTCTTGCCGCGCACCTACGGGTGATGGGCATCCCTCCGGAGGAAATGAAACACGGACCTTCGTGAATGGCTGCCGAGCCCGTGTCAGCGCCTGGTGCCAAGGACCTGTACGGCTCTGTGCTCGCGCGTTCCCAGAGGCTCCCCCAAACACCTCCCGCGTCTTTGTTTATGAGATTTTCCTCCCCCCCCCCCACCCCCCCCAGCCCGCCACCCTTAATCTCCTCTCTGGAACACGGACGTCCATACAGCCAGTGCTATCCGATGTGGGTTGACACCAGGCATGCTCCGGATCTGGAACCCCTTCCAAGGGTCCTGTGGGCCTGCTCTTCTGGGTGCCCTTCTGATAATTCTGCAAATGGTCAGAATTAGGAATCTGAAAAACTCCAGGCCGAAAGCCTCCCGGGGAGGCCCCGCTCGGCCACCAGGGGGCAGTATTGACCAACAGCTGCTTCACAGAGTTGGCTCCCCTCCTAGGGTTGCCGGGGAGGCCCCGGAGGGTGCCCCGCACAAAGGTGAAGAGAGGGAAGCTCCTTCCTGGAATACATTTATTTGATGGTAACTCCCATGAAATGAAAGGAGAGGGTCAGATGAAACATTCAAAGAGGCTTTTTTTGAGAGCAGCATTGACGGGCCTGCACAGTCCGGAAGGCCAGCTGCGGGCAGTTCCGAAGAGCGGGTACCCCTCTGCCTGGAGAAGGAAACAACCGCAGCAGGCGTGTGCGATGCAGGGCAGGCTTAACTGCCCCGGCTTTACTCACAGAAGCTGCACCACTTGGAGGGGTTTCGATCACTTGCCAAGGTCTTGGCTTAGCTAGCAGCACCATTTGAGCCCGAACCCCAGGACCTCCATGACCAGAGCAGAACATTCTCCGCCGCACTCCACTCGTCCCTTTCGCTGACCGCAAATGAATGAATCAGAAGAGGTTACTGAGAGCCTCGTGGCCCAGGCTGGAGTCTCCACAGCCCCTTCCTGCTCTGAATGAGGGAAATCCAGAATCTCGGCCTTCAGGATGCTCTTCGTGGGAATCTTCCTCCTATCGGCAGCTCCAGTCTGGTGAGGGCATAAGCGCGCTTATATTCTGGCTTCTCCGAGGTTGCCACAGGTGGCCTCTGCTTGAACAAACCCCGGATGTGAACGGCCACTGGATGTGCATTCTTAATAGATGGGAGGAAAGCAGCTTTGTGAAATTATGCACAAAATTCCTTTAAATGGCAGAGTTCCCATACCCATCACCCTACTTCCCAAGCATTTAAAATAGTCACACATATAAGAGTTTACTTTACACGTAGCTCTATGGAAATTCATCAGCTGCTGATTCACCCACATCAAAGTAGAGGGATCAAACCAGGAAAGTGGGTAGGAAGTGAGGTCTCTGGTTCTGCTGGGTGTGTAAAGACAAACAGGAGAAGGCATAGCTCCTCGGCACTCTGGCCTGCCCGTCTATGTGATACTAGCCGGAAGGGAACCGCTGCCTGCCCCAGCAAGGGGCAGCGTGAGCAAGGCAGCTGGCCCTGCCCCACCCAGCCTCTCACCTAGCCGGAGAGATGGGACAAACACCACATCACTTTAACACCAAGCAGCCAGAGACACAAAGCACCCAGTTTCACAGGTGGCAGTAGCCAGGATGGACCCTAGAGATTGGAGGGCACTGTCGTAGTTGGAGATAAAAGAGAGAAGGTTTTGTGGGCTCAGGACACTGCCAACAAAAAGCCCGGAACACAGGCAGGCTAGGGTATGTGGCATTCCTTCTCTCTCCATCCTGATGACGTGTTCCACAAGGATAAGAGTTGCCTCTGAGGATTCGTGGTGCTCTCATCTGTACCTAACACAGGGTCAGGAACGGGGTGCGTTACTGATTTGCAAGAACTTCTCAAAAAACAGGACATTCCCCAGGGCACTGGGGCAGGTATGTTGAAAGGGAACTGAATTCCTGGCATACTCACACTGTGCCCCTTATTAAGTTACTGGCTCTCGGCTGCAAACCCAGCCTTCATTGCCCTGGTCCCTGTGCAGACGCCAGAGCCTAGAAACGCCGCTGCGCAATGTGATGCTTTGTCAGGAGAGGGCGCCAGAGAGACACCGCAGAAGGAAGGTAGGTCCTCCTCTTTGCTTACTCGCTCCATGCTGCAACGCTTGGTGGGGACAGCTGGTGACTCAACGCTGCTCAGAGTCTCGGGGACACCTCAGGGGCAGCTTCACAACAAGTTGAGGTCCTCTCCAGTGACTTCCTGCTAAGTTCAACACCAAACCCTAAGCAGCTGCCTGGTGAGTTCTGTTGACATCCCATTAGGTAGTTCCCCGCTTGCCAGCCTGGATCTACTTGACCTTGGCCTTAGTAAAGTTTTCATTGTTCAGTGGCTCCAGCCAGACCCTCTTCAGTGAGACCTGACCTCAGCTCCCCCACTTTATTCCTTCCTGTAGTTTTTAGAGTTCTCTTTACCCCTCAGTAGGCATTCTCCTGCCACTGGTTCATAAATGATTCTTTACCATCTGCCTTCCCTGTTGGAATTACCGTGTGGTTTCTGTGTCCTGATAAGGCTCTGAATGATAAAACACTCCTGCACATGCCTTCACCCACATCTCTGCGTCGTCTTTGGAGGCACCCTCCTCCACAGCTCCTTGCTCCTTCCCCAGGTGGATTCCCACCCCTGCAAAACTCTGAGCACCTCGAAGGACTTTCTCCTCTTGAACAGCCCCTGTGTCAACCAGGGTTCAGGCAGGAACACGGGAATGATTCCAAATATTTCAAGCAGGAAGGAATTTGATACAGGGACTTTGGTGCTTAACAGACTTCCCCTGTTCCTGTCGCTGTGGGGAGGTGACTTGACCTCTCTGAAACTCAGTTACCACCTCTAGAAAGATGGAGATCATAATGGCACCTAACTCACGGGGCGTCTCTGAAAAATTACGTAGTAGAGTCCATGAAAGATTCTCTGCACCCAGCACATTCTTAGGGCTCGAGAAATGTAAGCTCTTACTGGAGTTATGACGATGACTCTCTAAATGGACCAGCACACCTGCGCTCAAGGGCTGAAAAGCCACAACACGGCTCTGGGGCAGCCAGGAAGGGAAGAAGACATTTCAGCAGTGAGGCTTCCTTCCCAGACTGAAGTAAAGTCTATTGCAGAGTGGAGAGAGAGTCAGAGAAGGGTGGGTGATGTGTAGGATGACAACAACCCAGTGGCTCCAGGATCCCTGCCTATACTCAATTACGATGAACGTCCTTCACCTACACTGAGCAAAACTCTCTCATCCAGGTTCATTTTAAAAATTTTTAAATCTTTTTTTAAAATTTTTTTAAAGATTGTATCTATTTATCTATTTATTTGACAGACAGAGATCACAAGTAGGCAGAGAGAGAGGAGGAAGCAGGTTCCCTGCCGAGCAGAGAGCCCGATGCTGGGGGGGGGGGGGGGGGCGCTCCATCCCAGGATCCTGAGATCAAGACCTGAGGCGAAGGCAGAGGCTTTAACCCACTGAGCCACCCAGGTGCCCCCATTTAAAAATTTTTAATTGAAAATGTATAAGCACACAATTTTTTTCAAAACATCATAGTACAAAATGCTATGCAGTTCAGAATGTCTCCATCCCACCCCAAAGCCCCAATCCCTCAGCTCTCCCAGCTCAGAGACAGCACCATGAACCAATTTACTGTGTATATTTCCAGGCATATTGTAGGCATACACAAGTATAATGTGTTTTCATCTTTTAATACATATGGGAGCCCTGTTTTTGCTTTTCCACTGAATAATATATCTTGGAGAGCATTCCATATTTGCACTGATGCCTCCCCCCCCTTATTCATTTTTTTCTCAAGTCTTACTCTTTTTAAATATGCATAGTATTCTTTTTTAAGATTTTATTTATTTATTTGAGAGAGAGAGAGAGAGCATGGCTGCAGGGGAGAAGCAGGGAGCCTGATGTGGGGCTTGATCTCACGACTCCGGGATCATGACCTGAGCCAAAGGCAGATGCTTAACTGACTGAGCCACACAGGCACCCCCAAATGTGCATAGTATTCTTACCATAGGCATAGCACTTATTATTTAAGCAGAGCTCTTCTGGTGGAAATTTAACATTTTCCCAGTCTTTTCCTATCATAAACAATGTCATCATATCTATTGTACATATTGACTTCTTTATTTTCACGACAAAAAAATAATCTCACCTCTTAGAGCTGGAGCCCCAACAACTGTCCCTATGATCTAATATAAAAAATGCCAGGGAAGGGGCACCTGGGTGGTGAAGCCTCCTCCTTTGGCTCGGGTCATGATCCCAGAGTTCTGGATCAAGCCCTGCATCAGGCTTTCTGCTCAGCAGGGAGCCTGCTTTTTTTCCTCTCTCTGCCTGCCTCTTTGCCTACTTGTGATCTCTGTCTCTGTCAAATAAATAAATAAAATCTTTAAAAAAAAAAAAATGCCGGGGAAGGAGACGGGAAACCTGCATTCCAGTCCTGTCACAGCCAATAATGTCCTTAGCATTCAGACACCAATCTCTTTCCCTCCCTGTGTAACTCAGGTTCTTTGCCTGTCAGGCAATAATTGTACCTGCTTTATAACGGCCGCACCAGGGCATTCTGAGAATCAAATGAGACAACGAACGTGAAAGCTTGTGAGTGCTGTGCTAATATCCAAGACTCTCATCTGGTTATCAGCCAAACCTCGAATTGATTTGTTGCTCTGTGAAAGCGCCCATAAATAACATGGTGCCTGCCACACCCGGTACCCCTTCTAAAGGAAACCTCTGCCCCGCTCCCCCGCCCCACAGCTCCTGCTTGAGGACAACCCGAGGCTGCCTTGTCCCTCCCTGCCTTCCCCCATCTTCCACTTTTCCACCTCAGGGCTGAACCTGGCTGAGCATGCTGGGAGCACCGCAAACTTCCCAGTGGCTAGAACAAGGAGTTCTGCCCAGAGAGAGACAAACCGAGTCATTCTGACTCTTGCCTTTGGAAAAGTCTACCGGGAAGTCACAAGTGAGTAAGATAGGACAAGCATAGGACAGGAGACGCAGAGGGAAGCCACACAGCCAGCGTCCCAATGGGCCATTCCAAGCTGCAGTTACCAGGAAGCTGAAATTGAGAGGATGTAGAAACCCCAAATACACCAAAGCTATGATGTAGGGGGAACGTGGCAGATGTTGGTGAGAAGTGAAAGGACACAGAGACGCAGAACCACCAGAACCTGCATGTTACAGCAGGGACAGCTCAGCGGCCGAGCCCAGCATGGAACGGCCCTGGGGAGACCCAGGCCTCCCAGTCCCTGCTGGGCTCCCATGTGATCCCATCTCCTCTGCTCCCTCATGTGGCTTTACTATAACCTGCCTTTGCCTGGGCCGGGTGGCAGAGGGGAGACCCTCTTCATGCTGCCAGGAGTCCCAAATCAACCCAAGACTCATGAGACCCACATCCGCAGCTTCCTGCAGAGTTCCCTAAAGGGTGTGTGTGTGTGTGTGAGAGGCTCTTACCTTGGGGCAGGAGAAATGAGAGTCCTAGACTCCATTTTGCTTTGGAATATGCAGCTCTGCTAATGAATGAAGGCAGTTTCGTGGAGGTCGGCCTCCTGAGAAAAGGTCAGGGTGGAGAGGGGCCGAGAGCAGACGTGGAGAGGAAAATGGCTAAGAACGAGCAGTTGAGGTCATACTCATGCAAATGCTTCTTTCTTACCTGAATTCCACCTACCCTCCATGGTACCTCTTCCACCAAACCCTTCCCAGCTGCTTCAGCCATCTTGGATGGGTCTTCTTAACTACAGTGACTGACTACATTGCCTTATAGGTCCCAATACTTCATCATCCTGCCCTGTAGCCATTCAACCTACAGCTTTCTAGTTCTTTCCACTAAAAAAGCAAAACACATTTCTCCCCTTTTCTTGACTTTGATTTTGGCTCTATGGTCACCTTATATTATTGGCCAAAGCCAATAGTATAAGATGAAGTGATGGTGTACCAATTCCAAGGACTCTTGTGCTTTTTCCGTTACCATGAAGAGAGCATGCCTAGGTTAACCCACTGTTCCCAAGAAGAGGATGAGGCACATGTGGAACGAAGTTGCTTTGGACAACCCTCCTAGTTGAGCCCAGCCTAGATCAGCCAACTCTCAGATGCCTGAACTAAATAAATGTTAATTTTTTATACCACTGACATTCTATGGTTGGTTGACAGATAACTGATACAACTACCCAGAGCACATATTGTGCTTTTTAGTACTTTGTTATTTTTAATGACAGTGCATTATTTGGTCATGCATCATTGTTTCTTTGGGTAGGTCCCTCCTCATTAACATCAGACAAAGAAAGAAAGAAAGAAAGAAAGAAAGAAAGAAAGAAAGGATCTCCACTTAAATTTGAATTTCTGGAAAACAAGGAATAATTTTTTTTTACAGTAAGTGCATTCCATGCAATTTTTAGAACACATTTACACAAAAAAATTACCTACTTGGCATCCAAATTTAACTGGGCATCCTGTGTTTATCTAGCAATCCTACTTCCAGTGCTTGAGGCTATCTCAGCATCTTACCCAGGAACTCTGATCCTGTTCCCCTGGTAATCGTCATAATGCTGGGAAACAAAAGCATGGTTGTCAAATTGCAAGATTTGTAAGATGGTAGATAGTAAGCACTTTCTCGTCTCCAGTGACAGACCCACCCCTTACGATAATGGTGACGATGGTGATGATTTACTTAGCCTCTGTCTAGGCAGGTAGCGGGCAAATACACTACCTGGTTTTCATATCCAGGCTTCATAGTGCAGCCAAATGGTAAATCTCACCCCTATGTATCAATGAGGACACTGAGCCCCAGGCAGGTAAAATCACTTTCCGTTGGCCACACAGCTAGTAAGCGTAGTAAAGCTAAAATTCACATGCAGCCTTCTCTCTTTCCAGAATGCAATTTTGTCTCCAACTCCTGAAAAGGTGTTCTGTCATTTTCATGAAAGTGAAGATGGCAACATATGTACCCCAGCCTCCCAGTTTCTGTGTTGGTCCCTCTCAGACCATTCCGTGAATAAGGGGAGTTGTATTAGCGTGTGAGGGTTTCCACAACAAAGTACACAGCACCACAGAATGGGAGTCTTAAACCACAGAAATGTGTCTTCTCACATGTGTCTCCAGTCTGGAGGGTGGATGTCTAACATCAAGGTGTCATGGGGGCTGGTTCCTTCCAAAAGCACTGAGGGAAGGGTCCGTTCCAGCCCTGCTGTAGTAATTTTGTCTCAATCTGACTGGGCTCATAGGGTGCCCCAATTACTTCTCGGTGTGTGTGTGAGGGTATTTCTGGAGAGATGAGCATTTGAATTGTTGGGCTGAGTAAAGCAGGTGGCCCCACCCATTGTGGATGGGCGTATCTAGTCCTTTGAGGGCCTGAGTAGAATAAAACCACGGGAGATGGGTGCCTGGGTGGCTCAGTCAGTTAAGCATCAGACTCTTGATTTCAGCTCAGGTCATGATCTCAGGATCCTGGGATGGAGCCCCCCATTGGGTTCTGCACTCAGCACGGAGTCTGCTTGAGGATTCTGTTTCCCTCTGCCCCCCGCTGTTCGCTCTCTCAAATAAATAAATCAGTCTTTTTTAAAATTTTTAAACGGGGCACCTGGGTGGTTCAGCCGGTTGAGCATCCGATTCTTGATTTCAGCTCAGGTCATATCTCGCAGTAACGGGATCGAGCCTGAGTCAGGCTCAGCACTCAGTGTGGAGTCTGTGTCAGATTCTTTCTCCTTCTCCTTCTCTTTCTACCTTCCCCCTCTGCCCCTTTCACTCCCACTTGGTTCTCTCTGTTTAACTGCTTGAGCTGAGCTATCAGTTTTCTCCTGGCCAGGGACTGGGACTTACACCCATAGCTCTCCTCCTTATTAGACCTTTGGATTAGGACTGCAAATTACACCATGAGCTTTCCTGGGAATCCCACTCACAGACAGAAGTGGCAGAATCATGCCATTTCTGCTCAGCCTCTGCAATCGCAGGAGCCAATTCCTTATAATAAATCACATATAAAAATATAAATATACATATTTATTGTTTTTATATTAAAATATATTTGTATTTTTATTTAAGATATTTGAAAATAAATATATATATATTACATTTTATAATTATAAAAATTATAATTATAAATTATAAAATTATTATAATTATTATATATCTTATAATTATTATATTTTATAAATAAATATACACATATTCAAATATATTTATTTGAAAATAATATATATTTCTTTTCAAATATATTCAATATATAGTCAAAACAATATAGAGATAGATAGATAGATAGATAGATTCTCTGGAGAACACTGATACATGCCTCTCTCCTTGTAGATGGTCGTCTTCTCCCTTACATTCAGTCCATCTTCCTTCTGTGCAGGTCCGTGCCCAAATTTCCTCTTCTTACAAGCATATCAGTCATACTGGGATAGAACCTACCCTAATGACCTCATTTTAACTGAATCACTTCTAGAAAGGCCCTCGCTCTAAATAAGGTAATACATTCTAAGGCACTGGGGATTAGGGCTTCAACATAGGAATTTGGGGGGAGAGACGATTTAGCCTCCAACAAGGTTTGTGGAGCTAGCTGAACTCATCCTGATGCAGTCTGCCTTTAAAAGAGGGACCCAATGGAGATTTCAGATGCCGGAACTCTGGATTTCAAGTGGTGGAATTCTAGTGTCTAAAGGAGTACCTACAGTGGCAAAGGCCCATCGTGTAGTTCCTAACAATGGGCCTCAAAGGTGTGTCACAGCCTCCACCAAAGGGGCCCTAGCAACTAGTAGAATGTGGGTTATTATGAGGACAGGGGATTGTGATGGTGGCCCGACTATGGAATCTGGTGAAACCAAATGTTAGTACCTTCAAAGATGTCCTTTGGCCCCAATTGGCAGCATTGTGGTTTTCTGGATGGCAGCAGAGGACAGAGAAATGATGGAAGCCCGGGGAGCAGGAGAAAGCTGCCCAACCTTCCCCAAGGCGGCACCTGATGACCCCATGTCTGAAGGGAAATCAAGGGCTTCTTTGGTAAGGGGCGGGGGTGGATACCTTGTTTCACTGCCCCCGCCTGTCCCTACGTGGGGAGGAGGGTGTCATGGGGACACGTGATAGGAGCTGAGTGCTGGGGGATCCCAGAGAGCTACTAAAAAGAGCAAGTCACATGTACCCCGTCCCCCCAGCTGTCACCAGGGACCAGGTAGCCCTTAGTAAGATTGTGAAATCATCTGAGGCTGGCTTTGGTCTCTACCACCTCCCTCCCCATTCAGGGCCCTGTCCTCCCTCTGCGAATAGGACCCTGCTCCCCCATAGCCCTTGTGTTGGTCCCCTACACTGGGTTTCTGACTATCTCAAAGTTAGAGTGGGGGTGGGAAATTTACCAGGAAGACAGACTTCTGCCTCAACTCCTCAAGCCTCTCCTTGCAACTTGAGGGCACCCTTCCCTCATGTCAGGGTGCCCTCCCCTTCCCTGTGACGCTCAGGGCCTGCTAACTCCGGGTGAGTGCACCTCTGGCTAGAGCTCAGCCTAGATCCTTACAGGTCATAGCTCTCTTCCACGACCGTCCAGTCCGTGGTGGCCGGCAGGCTGCGGAGGTACCCAGGGTGGGGCAGGGGCAGCCCCAGGCGCACTCCTCAGTGTCCCCTAAATCTCCCCTTCACTGCTCCAGGAGGCAGAGTCCCCGAAGCCAGACTCTTCCCACGACCACCTAGAGGAGATGGAAGCTTGTGAGAACGGAGGCTGCCCAGGGCCACCCAAGTCCGGGTCCTCCAAGGCTGGCTCCACCACCAAGGGCCAGGCGGGCGACGGGCCTGAACTCGGGGAGCTGCCCCCCGCTCGGGCCGCCCCGGAGACCCCGGGGACCGAGCGCAACACCGAGATGGAGCTGGAGAAGGTGCGCATGGAGTTCGAGCTCACGCGGCTCAAGTATGTGCACGAGGAGAACGAGCGCCAGCGGCAGCACGAGGAGGTGATGGAGCAGCTGCAGCAGCAGGTGACGCCCCGCCTGGTAGGTGACCTAAAAGTAGGGTGTGCTGGCAAGAGGCCCGCAGGCTCCGCCCGGAGGGCTGGGGGAACCCCTCCCTGCCCTCCAGGGGGAGCCCACTGAGCTGCTTCAGGCCTGCATCCCTCCCTGATCCAGCTTAGCGTCCTGGCAAAGCTAGATCAACTCTTGAAGGAGAGCTGACCCTGGGAGGGGCCTCGGAACCCCGGTTCCGCCTGCCCACAGCTTTCCTTCTCCGGGAAAGTCTTCACCGCTTCCTCTGTGACTGGCTTTCCAGCATTCTCTAGTTCTCTCTGTATCTCGCTTAAGAGACGGGAGACGGGAGTCGGGGCGCCTGGGTGACTCAATGGGTTGAGCCGCTGCCTTCAGCTCAGGTCATGATCTCAGGGTCCTGGGATCCAGTCCCGCATCGGGCTCTCTGCTCAGCAGGGAGCCTGCTTCCTCCTCTCTCTCTCTGCCTGCCTCTCTGCCTACTTGTGATCTCTCTCTGTCAAATAAATAAATAAAATTTAAAAAAAAAAAAAAAAAAAAAAGAGGAGACGGACAGCAGTCCGCCCAGGGATTTGGATAAAACTATCATCTCCCGGGGTCAGAGCCGCATTTGTTCCGTGGGATTGCTCTGCCTTGTTGCCAACTAAAACGGAGGCATCTCCAGCCAGGAGATGTGTATTAAATGAGGGGATAAGAAAGCCTACTTTCTGTCACATGGGATGGGAAGGGCTTATTAGCACTGTGAGGCCAGGGCCACTCTAAGTCCTAAATAGCCTAAAGATGCCATTGTTGAAAGCATGTTGCCTGGGCTTTAAAATCAGCCCTGAGTTAAAACTCTGGCTGTACTGTGTATAAACTGCGTGATATTGCACAAGAGATGAATCCTCCTTGAGCCTAGATTTGCGCATCTAGAAAGTAGTCCCCACCGCATAGGGTCCCAGTGAGGAGTGAAGGAGAGCATACATGCAAGGCACTTTGCCCTGAGCCTGGCACATTTAGGTAAGCACTCAATAAATGTTAGCTATTACCATTTTTATGTACTCATGCAATTCACTTCTTGACCCAAATGCAACAACTTACATTCATCACTTTTCAGTTTTATTGGGATGTAATGTATTAGCTATGCTTCCCAGCTCTGAGTCATCCTCACTTCTGAGAAACTTGCCTTCTGCCTTTATCCAAGTCATTGCTATAATTGTTGAGGAGGATATGACCTAAAGTAAATACCACTAAAAGATCTCCCTACAGGTTAGCAATGTTCCATTAATCAGCACCCTTGGGTTACATTTTATCCAGCTCACATTTCTCTACCTTGTCCAAAAAACTATCTTGAGACACACTGGCAGATGGTTTCCCAGAATTAAGATATTATACTACCTATAGCATTTCCCTAATTGACTGGTCCTTTTTTTTTTTTTTTTTTTTTTTAGAAAAAGAGATTGGTTTTTGCATGATTTGTTTTCAATGAACACATGCTGGGTTTTAACAATTTTTTTTGCTCACACAATACCTGCTTAATTATACACTGAATGGTTTTGCTAAGCCAAATCAAGCTTACTGAACTGATATCTCCAGAATCCATCCATTTTCCCCCTCCTTTTAAAAATCTAGAAAATATTTGCTTGTCTCTAAGATTCTGGCACATTTCCTGAGTTTTTTTTTTTTTTTTTTTTCCCTCTCTAGTAAGTTCCATTTCCAAGCTTGGGGCATTGTTCTCAGTATCGTGGGGTAAAATGTGTCAGGAGTCGGAGCCTGAAATACTTAACACACCCGAGGTTGAGATATTGTGCCTTTGCTCTCTGCCTCCTTCTAACCATATTTGTTTTCCCTTTTTTAGTTTGAAAATCTTACTCTTGCTGGATGAGCTGGAAACCCTTGGTGTATAGTCTTATCTGCTGTCTTCTGCTCAAAAGACAGACCACTGAAAATGTGGTGAAAAGTCTAAAAGGTCACACAAATGCATGTTTGGTTGTCAAAATCATAATTGTCACCCATGAGCATTTCAGGCTGAAAACGCATGCTGGCCGCTTTTGTGGGCAGAAGCCAATAGACCGGGAGCCGCAGTAGATGGGCAGACCACCCACGCAGCACCCCATCCCGCTAGAATCCTGGGTTTCCTCCTCTGGTCTTCAACTTGCCTTGGTATTCACTTTAGAAATGGCATCACCGGAGTCATTTTCTGCCCTCTCGGGTTTATAGATTTGCCCTCACATTTTCTATAGTTGTCCAAACAATGGTGTGTCCACAACCCTGGTCTTTGGTAATCGTTTACAAAGCTGTTTAATGTTTTGTGCATTTACTGGCAGGTGATGTTTAAGCCCCCTCCCCACTTTCTCTTTTTCTAGATGAATGGGTGGGGAGATTTCATTGTACTGGAAACTACCTCTGTGCGTCTGTTTCTCGCTAGGTTAGGGTAACCCGGTACCAGCCATCTGCCTGCTTACAAAAGGCATGGCGTGATTTTAAAAGATATTTTAGAGAATAAACCATGGGTGATGCCTTCTTAACTACAGATCAAAATAGTTTTGTCAGCTTTCGCTATACTTATACGTTGATGCTTTCTACAGTTAAAATGCGGGCTTGTTGGACCTCAATTGCATAGATTTCAGAAATGAGCAATGCGCAGGCAGAATCAGCCAGACGACTCAAGCTGCTTTCCCCAGGCTCGATACTGTGGAATATTGGAAGTCCTATCACCTGTCTCTGACCACCTGTCCACCAGGGAGACCCAACCTCTGGCCAATAGGCCACAGAATAACCCCTGAGACATGTGCCAGGACAAAAACAGTCAGAAACAGGCACTTGTGCCCTCTCATTGAGCAACTGTGCAGAGAACAAGGCTGAGTGTCAGGGCAAGCCATCCAGAGAACATTTCCGAGGACAGGTATGCAGATCTGGGGATCTCAGAGTCAGAGACAGTCTGCACGCTTGTGACTGGAGGCAGCAGAGAACTCAGAGAAAGAATGTTGTCGCCTGGTGCCTGACTCAGGAGGAATGAGGGCAGACTGAAGAAGTAAAGACCTAGGAGGTCCCTCTATGTGCCCATGACCTTGCTAGGGATGCTTCCGTTCTTGGCCCACTCTTCCTCCTGTAGTCTGTGAGGGGGACATGGTGACCCTTCCCTCAGGTGAGGAAGATGGCCTGCCTGAGGTCATATTCTGGAAGGGACGGGAACAGGACTGAGACCAGACCTGCCTGGTTGCCAAGCAGCATGGTTTGGCCAGCAGAGCTCTCTTCTTTCCCCCACAGTTCTCGGGAGGCCTCCAGGACCTCCTGCTCCCCCAGAACCAGTTTGCCATGTTCCTGTACTGCTTCATCTTTATACACATAATCTATGTCACCAAGGAGATGATCTTCTTTCTCTTCTCCAAGCACTACCTGTTCTGCATTGCGGCCATTTTGCTCTGTTTGATTAAAACTTTATGGTCCTACTTCTAGGTGCTTTTGCTCCCTCCATCACTGGGAACCCCCATGCCAGCGGGTTACTACGACACAATCCAAGTTAGCCCCTGGCTTGCCTCCCTCCTCCTTCCCTCACACAAGCCTCCCTCCAGTCAGAGCTTGCTGTTAGGAAAGGCTCTGCTATCAACCATTTACATTTTAGTGTGACGAACCATGTTTAGGCCTTATACAAAGCCTGAGTTCTCAGTGTGGATGAAGATGCTTTGGGCCCTGAGGGGAGGATCTCAGAAGTGACCGATCTAGGTAGGTATTTAGAGGGTGAAGGAGCTTGGGGTTTCTAGAATCCTAGAAATCATACTATGACCAGGTTGGTTTGGGATCTACCACATCTCCTCACTTGTACAGATCTTCTCTGAGGTGTGGGGTGCTGTGGTAGGCTTGTGGATAAGCCCCCCAAAGAAGTGCACATCCCAAAAGCCCAGATGTTTTGCTATATTACCTTACAGAGCAAAAGAGACTTGGAGAGGTGATTAAGTTAAAGACCTTACAGGGGAGATGAGCCTGGATTATTCTACAGGCCCAATGGTCATCACAAGGCTTTTCACAAGAGGTAGGCAGGAGGGTGACAGTAGGAGAAGGAAGGGGATGTGGCCACAGAAGCAGAAGCTGGGATGAGCCAAGTAGAGCAGGTAGCCTTTAGGGAAGGCACAGAAATGAATGTTCTCCTAGAGCCTGCAGAAAGAATGTAGCTCCAGCCAAGCCATTTTAGACATGTGACCACCAGAACTGTAAGAGAATAAATCTGAGCTGCTTTAAGCCACTAAGTGTGTAGGACTGTGTTACAGCAGTAACTGGAGACTCATGCAGGAGCCAAGCCTCCCCAGGCTCTTCCCAGCTCTGCAGACATGTCAGGATAGCAGTACCAGGCCATGGACAAGAGTCCACTTAGCACTGGGCCCGAGCAGCTGGGAGCCTGCCCTCAAGACAGTTCAAAGAGAGCTGCTGAAGCTCCAGGGAGCCCAGGAAAGGCCTTTCAGGGTCTGATGGGTAAAGGTTATCCCTACCATGGGGCAGAGCACACCTGCTCCCAGGAGGGTTGGGGAAGGAGGGCTCAAACACCTGACTGGGACCAGAGCAAGAGGGCAGGGCTGCATTAATGGAAAGTAGGAAGGAAAAATAAAAACAAAAAGCAAACATGGGCCACACAGTCCAACCCTCACATCCCAAATGCATGCACAAACGTGCACACGTGTATACACACACAAAGACGCACAGCAAATAAACAGTTGTCCAGTGCAGAGATGGACACAACCCTCCAGCCCCAAAGACACAGGCAGCAGCAACGAAAAGGAACAGACTTTGAACACCAGAGGGTTCAGAGCAGACACAAAATGAAGTGTCTGATAGGTATGTAACGAGGAGTTCAACTCCACCATCGTCACAGACCCGACCCCTCCTCTCACATACACACCCCGGCTAGCAGGTCCTCAGCCGCTCTGACCCTGCCCAACCAGGAAGGAGGACTGCAACCTGCCGCCTGCACAGGAGGCCCTGGGGATAAGGCAGCAAACAGAATGAGGGTGGAGGCAGTAGTATAATCAGGCAAGTCTGTAATGACCCTTCCTTTTCTGGGACATAGAGGTGGGCCTTTAAGAGGGATGAAAAAATAAGCTTCTGTCTCACCGGGCTCTGCGAGGGAGACTCTGTGAAAACACATGAAAAGAAGATCGGTCTGAGATTCAGGGTCAGTACACACTAGCGTGCCATGGAAGCTTTGGTGACTTCTCATTTTCCACCCAAATCAACACATTCACCCCCATTTATAGGTGCACATGACCGATATTTACCTGAAAGCAACAAAGCTGTCATTTCTCATGAAACTTTGAATGATAGTTTTTGTTATGGGTCAGTTCTCATAGTCATTGTATTTGACCCAGGATCCTGGGGTGGGATTGAGGTTAAAGGAGGAGGAAATCAGGGTATCAAAAAGATTAGGGCCCCGGGATTTGACTTGTTATAGCAGATGGATTCGAGAGTTTGTAAAAAATACCATGTGCTATAAAACCATTTAGTTCATTGCCCTGTTGAACTGGACTAAGATCCGTGCATTTTCCTTATAAATCTTCAAAGAAAGACTTAACTCCCTTGAACAGTTAAGCAGCATCACATCCTTAACAATGGGCATGAAATCTCCCTCCTAGTTCTCCTCCTGTGACCAAAGACTGACGCCAGTAGCCTAAGGTATGCCCTCTGGGAAAATGAAGACAGTTCACGGTCACTTCCCAAACCTGGCAGAATTCTCCTGGTTCAAATTCAGAGCAGAAAATCAGAAGGGGGAGAGACCACAGTGGGGAGAATTGCACAGGATAGGAAGAAGGCACAGGTGAGGATTACCAAGCAGTTAACAAGACAACATCTAACTTCTTGAGCACCTTCAATGTGCCAGGTACTTTGCTAAATATTTATGGAGATAACCTTCGCCAAAATCCTAGGAGGAAGACATGCATATGATCTCCAGGTCACAAAGCTCAGAGAGGTTAAATGACTTACCCAAGACCATCGTGGATCTTAAGTCTGACTCCCAAACACACAACCTTGCTACACAACCATGCTCCCAAGACCCTGCCTTGAAGGATTTCGCAGGTTTGCAGGCAGGATGAGGTTAACGTACATGAAAATGTAAAGACACTGTCAGCATACAGACCTCAGTGATGAAGGAAATCAAAGAAGGAGAGGTCCCTGGAGCCCGCCCAGGGTGAGAGGAAGACTTTTCAAAAGAGCAACCCACAAGAGCAGGTAGGCCTGAGACAAGTGGAAAGGAGAGGAAACTCACACAAACTTAAGATCAGGGTGGGAGTGTGTACAGAGGATGGAGGAAAACGAGAAGGATCATTCCTGCTCCAATAAATGGTGTAAAGGGTACTGTGCCTGGAAAATTGATATGGGAACAAATTTTATAGTCTTGAATGTTGGTCCGAGGAATATGAAATTAATCCCTTGGGAAATGGAATCCCTGAAGATCACAGAGTGAGTAACTCCCTTCCAAAAAAGGGAAAAAATACCTCCTTTATGGTAACCTTGTTCTTGCCTTGACCTCCTCTTTCCATTTTCAATCTGGGACCATTCTAAGGTCCTGAGTGTGAGGACTGCATTCAGTGATAAACCCAACCTCAGTGGCTTAACCAGATAGAGGCTTATGCTTCTCACATACTAAGAAAACCCAATTAAGGCAGTCCGTGACCGGTAAAACAGCTCTAGGAAATCAGAGAAGACCCAGGCTGCTTTTTGCTCCACCTTCTTAGCACTCAGCTTTTATTCTCCTCACACACGGCCTTCAGCCTCATGGTCTTAAAATGGCTGCTGTAGCTCCAAGTATCAAATCCACAACTCCAGGTCAGAAAAGACAGGGAAAAGAAGTGGCTGCTTTTAAAAACTTTCTAGGGGCACCTGGGTGGCTCAGTGGGTTAAAGCCTCCGCTTTCGGCTCAGGTCGTGATCCCAGGGTGCTGGGATTGAGCCCAGCATCTAGCTCTCTGCTCAGCGGGGAGCCTGCTTCCCCCACCCTCTCTCTCTGCCTACTTGTGATCTGTCAAATAAAAAAATCTAAAAAAAAAAAAAAAAATCTTAAATAAATAAATAAAAGTGTTCTAGAAACATCTCTTTGGTCAGATTGGGTCAGGGAGGGGTCTGCTCCTAGCTGCAGGGCATCTGAGATAAGTTTTTCACCTGGGCGCTGTTGCAGCCTTGAATAAAATTGGGATTCTGACAGTGTGGGGAGAGAGAGGTATGGATATTGAATAAGCAAATAACTATGTCTACCATGGGTAGACTTAGGCCTAGCTTGCGTTCACCCCGTGCTACGCCAGTCTTGGTGGGGTAAGACATGGGGTGGGGCACGGGTGTAGCCAATCCAGGCCTGGCCCACTATGGCACTACTGCCCTTGGGCTTCATTTACCACAGCAGGAAGGCCATGGTTTTCTCTGGACACGTGGCTGGAACAGCTCTTCCTTCATCCTGACCTCTGCCTAAGGCCCCAGGATCTTAACACATCTGGACAGCAGCCCAGCCTGGGACCTGGGGACTAGAAGGGTATGCCCCTCTGTGCCCAGCGCCCTTAGCAAAGCTGTAAGGGACAAGTTTGCTCCTAGAGTCCCTCCCCATCCTGAGTCCCAGAGTTCACAGAAGGGAGCCCAGTGGCGCCCCCCCCCCCCCCCCGTCCCCATCCCCATCTCTCTGGTCAGCCCACGCACCAAGCTGCTAAAGATTGAGGGTGTAACCCGTTACACAGATCCATTCCGATTTTTAGGCACAACAAGCAACACTAGCAGTAAAGTTTCAGGCAGGCTTTGGGAGGAAACGATGGAAGGATCTTTCTTTCTTGCTCCCCGGATGGAATCGCGCAGGTTGTAACCCCAAGCCCCGGATGGAATCGCGCAGGTTGTAACCCCAAGCCCGAAGATATTACTAGAGTCCAAGAGACTGCTGGGATCTGCAGGTGGGAAGCGGGGACAGGCTTGGTTCCAAAGGTCACTTCCCAGCCTTGCCAGTTTCTAATCCCACCTTAGCAGGTGGCTGCCAACAAGTTAAGGTTTCCAGGCTTCATTTGGATGACCTGTAAATTATATAAACTCTAACTCAGTGGGGGGAAAAAGGGACAAAAGCCTAGAGACTGACTTCAGAAATTCTAATTTAATTGATCTGATCTGTGGTTCAGTAGCTTCCAAAGTCCCTTAGCTGATTGCAAAGGGCAGCTGCATGCATTACAAAACCTAAATCCTTGCTACTAGTGATCCAGCCCCTTCAGCATTGCCTGGGGCATCTTAGAAATGGCACATCCCAGGCCCTGCCAGCCCTCACCCACTGTTACAGCCACATGTGACAATATTCCCAATGACTCTTACGAAAAGGACTACTCTGGGGGATGGGTTTCAATTCAACCTGTGGGGAAGTTACTGCTCTTGGCCTGGAGGACCTTCCAGCAGGGGGTGTGGAGGCCAGATGGGAAGGAGAAAGAGGACAACTGAGTCTGGAGCCCCTGGAAGGTCCTAGGAGCTTCCCCCAACATCTGGCACAGCCCAGGTGGCCCGGCTGCCCCTCCTCCCTCTGTGCCTTCAGGAGCCCATGCTCTGGGCTTCTGAGGAACCAAATGATTTCTCCCGGCAGACAGGGATTTACCAGAAACTTCCAGAATGCCCCCAGGCCTGTCTCTGCCTCTGTCCCTTTTTTGATCTAGCTTCCGTGTGTGTAGCTTGAGAGAATCTTGCTAATATGCATTCATTCATTATTTAAAGGTTGCCACTGTTCCTTCAGGAAGGTTAAGCATGATTAAAAGATGGGATTTTTCCATAGGGCATAGCAGAAAAGCTAGGGCTCCCACATTTTAAGCTGTTTTGGCCAAGCCTCGTTGCATAATTTAAAGTCTGTGACTTATTTGGATTTAATTAGCCAAAGGAGCTGCAGCTGAGGTTCACTAGTCAGTATTTATTAAGCACCCTCAAAGGGTTTGGGAGCTCTTCAGAGCAAAAAGCAGGATCGGCTTTGGACTTGTGCACTTCCCACACTGAAGCAGGAGGGTTTACGGATCCTGGCAGCAGGTAGCATTTTTGTTCCTCTAGGAGAACAAAGGGGTGGCCTCAAGGGGCCTGTGCAGTCACAGGACAGATGCTCACAGAAGCCTTCTCCTCAGCCCTGAGTTGGGTGGGGTGAGCCCCCTCACAGGGCTGTAGTGACAGGTAAGAAAATGCAGAGCCATTCACGTGAGAGGCCCTAGTAAACACACCTGACCTGAAGAGCCACAAGAAGTAGAGGGGACAGGCTCCCAATTTGTGGAGCCCAAGGCAAAAGGACAATGCCAGGTCCTGTGTTCAAAACCTAGGCTTAAATTTTTATTATTATTTTTTTATTTTAGTATTTATTTATTTATTTTTCACTTTATTTATTTTATTATTTATTAATTTTATTTATTATTATAATTTTTATTTTATTAATTTCTTAATAGAGAATTTCACGGTTGTGACAGCAGAACTGAAACCAAATGTGCCCTCCACCCCGACGATGGCCGAGGTCCCCCTGAGCACAGCAGGTGCCCCAGCCGGGGCTGGAGGGAGATGGAGGAGACCCTTGGGGTGTGGGGTGCCTCTCAATCCCAGCCTCAGAGAGAACATGTCCCCAGGTACCCTAGCAGCCAGAGAGAGGGCAGTGGGCTCTGTGCCCTCTGAAAAGGTGTGGGGGCCCCTGGAGCAGACTGAGGGGTGGAGGAGCCTGCGTCTGGTGATCTGAGGGGAGGACAGGCCTTCTCCAGGCCAAGGGTGCCCATGCCCACCTGCCAGCTCTAGAAGCGGAGTCTGAGTAGCGGGCAGTTCCAGGCCCTCGGGCCCTGCTCCAGGCTCGCCAGCTGCCAATCACAGGGATAAGAGAAACCTCAGGCTTTCCAACTCTGACTCTAGGGCTCTACCCCCAGCCCCATTCAGCTGATCATTTTTCTCTGGGCTAGAAAAATCCCCAAGTAAGAGAATAAAGTTACACTTTTTACCCCTCTGAGCCTCTCTTATATCAAATGACAGTCACTTTCCCCCAAACTTCTCATCAAAGGAGCCTTTGTAGGGTCTTAGGGCAGAGAGCTGGCCTTGGAAGATGGCCACCAGGAAGCCCTCCAGAAAGTGCTGAGCAAGGCAAGCCTGGATTTGCCAGGGGGCGGGGCTGGGGTGGTGGTTTGCTGGGAGGGGGTGTTTCAGAAGCTGTTCTCCAGCCGAGGAAGGGCCAGGTGGGACCTCCCAAACATGGAGCCTCTCTTCTCTCCCCCGCACCCTGCCCAAAATGTGGGCGCTGGCTGTTAGTGTGGCTGCTGGAGACCTACCGGTGCTTAACAAATAAATGAACAAGCCAATAAAGGAAAGGATGCAGTGGGCAACCTGAGAGAGGCTCCTTGAGCTAAAGCATTCTTTGAAGGCTTCTAAGGGAGGGGTGCAAGCTCACTCAGAACTCCCTGGGGATTCTGCCCTGTCCAGGGCACTTCATGTCATCACATTTTAGCCCCTCCCCAGGGAGCCCTGTGACTATCTCCACTTTGCATCTGGGAAAACCCAGGAAGAGAGGTTCAGGAGTTGCCTGAGCTAACTCAGCCTGAAGGTGGCAGAGACTAGGTATGGCAAGGAGAAGGAGCCAAAAGTTGATTTATAAGAAAAACCCAAATCTATGTCTCGTGGGCTTGGGTTTGTGAGTGAAGATTCAGAGCTACCTGGATAACACACACGAAGAGTGCTGTGACTGTATTTCAAACGGTAAGGTGTGGACCCACTGGGTCTCTTCAACTGTGTCTACGGAGGGGTAGCAGCCTCAAAGGTATGGGCTTAAAAAGCTACCTCTGAATTCTACCCAGTCTCTCATTTCCTCCCACCAATGGCTGTAGAGGAAAATGTCTCTGAGGGGGGACAGGGATGTAAGTCCTCTCTCACTAGCCTACCTGGTCCATGCATCCCACCATTTTCCTAAGAGGTGAGAGGGAGATACACGCTCAAAGCCCTGGAGAACTTCATCTGGACCCGACCCAACATCTACTGGGTCCCTCAAGTCAGGTGAGGGAGTCTGCAGCTGGCCTGGGGGGTCTCCTCTCTACAATCAGCCATGCTGGGCTCTGTGCAGACCAGGATACAATGGCAGGCATATGAAAGCAGAGGGCGGTGGTCAGACCCAGAGAGAAACCTAAGAGTTCACTCTCACTGACATTCACTTTTGGTGATTTCTGTATCCTCACAAACCCAAATCACCCGCCGCACTCTCCCACCCAGCCCACTTCAGTACGTGACGGCGTGGGTTCCTAAAAAATGATGAACTTTGACTGGAAGACTCTGGAAGCGTGGCAAAGCAAAGAAAGCTCACCTGCTTTCAGATAACTCCCCTAAGCGAACCACACAGTGTGGGACAGTCCTGATGCTCCAAACAGATCAGCTAGGGCCGGAGTCAAAAACTGGGATATCGGGGGGCGCCTGGGTGGCTCAGTGGGTTAAGCTGCTGCCTTCGGCTCAGGTCATGATCTCGGGGTCCTGGGATCGAGCCCCGCGTCGGGCTCTCGGCTCAGCGGGGAGTCTGCTTCTCTCTCTCTCTCTCTCTCTGCCTGCCTCTCTGTCTACTTGTGATCTCTCTGTCCAATAAATAAATAAATAAATCTTAAAAAAAAAAAAAAAAAACTGGGATATCGGGAGGGCCCATGTGAAGCAGGTAAAACAGGGAAGCTGCCCAGGTGTGGCTAACGGGAAATGATGGGCCAGCAGGAAGGAGGCAGCCTCTACTCCCCTCCCTCCCACCCATTTTCACCAAGTCAGGATGCTGACCCCGTGTCCATTCAAGGTCAGGCAGGAAATCCAGGCTCTCTATGTGATATTTGCTGATAGTGAATGGAGTTGGTTTCTTTCTTTCTTTCCTCCTCCTTCTTTTATTATTTTTTTAAGTTTTTTAATTGTTGCAGCCATACTGTGGACCCACTGGCTCACAGTCCCTGAGCTTGAGATGTGATTTCCTTTATGATAGAGTCTCTGCTTCACTCAGACACTGGCTAGGGGATTTCTTTAAACAGAAAGCTCTCCTAGTACAAAAATAGAATGGGATTCACTCCAGCACTGTTTAAGAACGGAAGCTGCAGCGAGGGATCCTTCTGCCCTCCACAACTGTCTTGCCTTGAGGTGTTTCAAGAGACAGATCTCTTAATGCATTTCAAATCCAGTTAGAGTGGCAAAAATCTAATTTCCATACAACTGCTTGAAGGAAGATGGGAATGTGGCTCAAGCCTGGATCAGGATTAAAGCAGGGGTAATGCAGGGGCCTGGAAGAAGGGAAATGAGGCAAGAGAGTGGGTTGGGGGTGGATGGTGAGGCTGGGTGCCCAGGCTGGGTGAGGTGGAGGGAGGCAGGCAACAGCCCTGGGAGGTTGATCAGACAGAGAGGTTGGGCCTGGGGACCAGAGCTAGCAGGAGAGGGGAAGAGGGGGAGGGAGCATCATTAATTGTCATGGCAACGGAGGAATCAGGAAGGGGGAGGAAAAGTGAGGGGGAGAAAAAGTAGCTCTGAGAAGAGCTCCTTTGGGCTGCTGCCTACAACCAGCTCTCTCCTCTCTACCCAGGCACCTTGACTGTGATTCCTCATCTATGGCTCCCCTCTAATATCTCCCCCACCTGATTCTGCTCATCCCAGGCACAAATAAATTACTAGGAAATTACCTCAAGGATGTTTAGATCCCAAACATGGGAGGCTGGATGGATACCTACTTACTCTTCTTCTGGGCTTCCAAAAGCCCTCTTGAATTGAAAATATGTTGTCCACTGACCTGCCCTAAAGCCTATAATCTCACCATCAGCAGAACATTTCTTGGATAAGGATGTGCTTATGTTCCATTACAAAGCCTCATTAGGAAGGCTAACATTCTGGATACTAATTTCTAGACTCTCCTAGGGCATGAATTGATCACACGGAGGAGGGATCTCCACTTCATCCTTGGCATGTCCACCAGTAGGGTTCAGACATAATCCGCACATGTACCATAAACTAGTGGGGCAGACCCCAGACGGGCCAGGTCATAGGCTGGCTCCAGTGATACGCACTGTGTGTGTTCACCATTGCTTTTCTTTTGGGGGAGCTCTGTGTTCCCTTATCTTGGTCCATGAAGTTCAAAGGGGCTGATTTCCAGTCAAGAGTGGACCCAAGATCCAGACCAGCCACTCAGAGCATTCCGTCTCCTGGTCTGAATGATTAGTTTCTGTGTGGGCACGTGACCTAAGCCTGACCAATGAGTCTCAAACCTGGGACTTCTGCTAGAGCTCCTGGAAGATAAGCTCTGAGCAAGTGGACTGTATATCCACCGTGGCTGGTGGCCATCTTGTTCCCCTAGGGGAAAGGCTGCTTGAGAGAAAAGCCTACAAAGAGAAAAGCAGAGCCAAGAAGAGATAAGACACTGACAGGGAGATACAGGTGGGAAGGAGATGGAAAGAGAAGTGAGTCCTTGTTGGCCCCAGGATCTACTGGAAATAAGAGACATCCCTAAAGCTTTTCAGTTGCTGTTAACGTCGATTTAAATTGGGTATCTGTCACTTGGAGCCAAGTGTTCTGAGTCACACCAGGGCTTTCCCATTTGGCGAAAGAAAAAAGGATTAAATGAGTTGGAACCTGGGACTGGCAAGCGTTAATGGAGGATGTATCATGGCGTCTGCTCCCAACCTGTCTGTGGAGAAAGATGTGGAGATGGACCTAAACCTGGGAGTTGGGGAGACACGGCAAGAGGTAGAGTTCTCACGTGCACAACCTCAGCAGGAAAGGGAGTCATCTCTCCACTTCCTGAGGGAAAACAGCCCTGTTCTAGCACCACGAGGGGTTGGGGCATCTCGTCCAGAGTTGCTCTTAGCACTGTGGATATTTTGAGCCAGATGGGGAGTGGGGGGTAGGGGGTTGTCCTGGGCGATGTAGGATATTTAACAGCATCACTGGCCTCTACCCGCTAGATGCCAGTAACAGGCTCCCTGTTTTAGTTGTGACAATAATAAATGTCTCCAGACATGGCCGAATATCCGCTGGGGGTCAAAATTGCCCCCAGTTGAGAACCACTGCTCTAGGGTTAACCTGGTCCCATCATGTCCAGTGTGATTAACGTCTACAGACTGAAGGCATGACAGGAAGCCAGAGAATGAGAGAGGTGGGAGAGATGATGGTGGGCTGGAGGAGCCTGGTTCTTAAAGAAGGTGGCATCTGAACAATGCCACAAAGGATGGGTAGGATTTGGCTAATCTAGCTCGAAGGACAATGCTCCAGGGAGAAGAAACTGTTCAAAGGCAGGGGTGTGCCCCACTTGGTCATGCAGGTATGCGTGCCCAAGTGCCCAGCTGAGGAGCGAGTGGGAGCTGAGATACAGCCCACCTTCCCATGGCCAAGCCACAACCCTGGGCACTGGGCTGTGTCAATCCAGAGGAAGGGGAACCTTTGTCTTAGTACAAAGGTTTCTCGTGTGTCCCCCACCTCATGGGCTCATGGTACCATATCTGTCCAGAGGGGGCCTTCCTCTACTGACACACATGTGCCACAGAGGTCAGCCAAGGCCCCACAAACGAGCACACCCTGGGACAGGAAGGAAAGGCAAGCCAGCCAAGTAGCCACACTCTGTCAGCGGCTCTAGCTTTCTCCGGCCCTGGTTGGCCCCATGGCATTCTCTCCACTCTGACTGTTCTGTGGGGAACCCCCACCCCCACCCACCGCTGGCCTGCAGAGGCCCTGCACAGAAGAATGAGAAGGAAGTTCTTTCGAGAGCTCAAAGTAGGCTGAACGAAAAGGAGAAGGCAAGCTCTGAGAGAAGAGCCTGGTCTGGAGATGGACCGCAGCCAATGTGCATGGGCTCAGATCACTGCTGCTGCTACCCCTCCACAGAAAGACCATGCGGACAGGCTGCCACTCCTCAGGGAGGACCCTCCACCAGAGCCCTGCCCCTTCCTGCAAAGAGACTTTCAGAACCTCTCCGTTCTCCCTTGCCCCACTGTTTCCCTTCCTTGGCTCATCATTCATTCAGCCGTGGGCTAGTACAAACCAGGGTGCAGGAGATCTTGGGGATACTGGAGGATCATCACAGGGCATGATTTGGGTGCGGGTCATTTTAAGAGCCTCACAGGACGAGCCCTCAACTTCCACCTGGGCTCTCCCCTGTAAGCTCTGAGCTCACAGAGGTCCGAGGTCACGGTCCAGGGATGCTGCTGGTTCCCCTCCTACTTCCCATTTCACAGTCTACCACCTCCCAAGGGAAAGGCACACCCCTCACCCATCCCAAACCTTACCATGGTGCATTGACTTGAGGGGGAAAAATGTATGGTGCAATGAAACTACCATCTAAATCCTTATATCTGGGGAGCCTGGGTGGCTCAGTGGGTTAAGCCGCTGCCTTCGGCTCAGTTCATGATCTCAGGGTCCTGGGATCGAGTCCCGCATCGGGCTCTCTGCTCGGCAGGGAGCCTGCTTCCCTCTCTCTCTCTCTCTCTGCCTGCCTATCCATCTACTTGTGATTTCTCTCTGTCAAATAAATAAATAAAATCTAAAAAAATAAATAAATAAATCCTTATATCTGTGTAGAGGAAAGGAATGACTGCTGACTGGGCAAATACACGAGTTTCCGATTCTCTGCTTTCATTTAAGCGAAGGGTCTCTTCTTTTGTCAGCAGACAGATTTTTAATGACCCACCCATAGGATCCTAGGCATGTAACTCAAAAGAAATTTATAAAATCGACTGACAAACTCCTTATATTCCTTTGTACTTAAGTGAAAAGGCTTCTGAGCTCAGCTCTTGCATCTATTAAAACACACACACACACACACACATACCCATACACACACATGAACAAATTAATGCTGGCGTGACCTCATCTAGCAGTAACATTCATTTATTGAGATAGGAACTAACTGGGGCAGGAAAATATCTTCATCTCATTAAGAAATGTATTTCCAATTAAGCTTTATTTTTTGCTTTCTTAGTATCTATTAAAATTCCTAATAGCATTTGTTTTGATTAATTGTATACTAGTTGTCATGGTACAAATCCAGACAAAATATTCTCTAACAGAATCTGTGGCCACAGGAAATTTTAAAAAAGTAATTCATTTTATATACATAGCTTTTGGAGGGAAGTATGATAAGGTGATATATAAAACCCAGTCATAAAAATAGATGAGGATGAATTTCTGTAGGAAAAGTAGAATGAAAATATAAACTGGAGGGGAAAAAAAGATGACATTGTTCCTACTGTTACAAACTTCACGTTTTTTTTTTTTTAAAGATGGCAGTGGGTATCAATTGTTATAGTACTTCATTCTGAAACAGTTTTATTTTTCAATATTTACACACACTAGAGAGCACACCCTATGTCACTATACTATGAAAAAAAATGGAATGTTTGCTCCTACAAAGGTGCAAGAGGGGTACCTAGATTTCCACCATTCTTCTAGGAGTCTGCAATAAAAATTTTAGACATCCCCCCACACACACACCCACACACAAGGGCCCCCAAGTCTGGCTCTTGCGTGCAAGGAACCTACGTAGAATAAATGCGAAACCAACCAAACTTTGAGTATGTTCCTACATCTTGGGAGACTTGAGGGCATTCTCCACGTTGCGCGGCTCTCCCCCGCCCTGGGTTGGTGGGAAATGGGCCAAGGAGCTCTCCCTCCATCCAATCAATACTCTCCACTCCAGATACCCTGTCAGGTCCCGTGAGCCCTGGTTTGCCCTTGCTGCCTCCGCCGCAGGGTTCCTCCCCGAGCCCCCGGCGCCAGCGCCACCCCGGCCCTCACGCCCACTCTGGCTGGGCAGCCTTTACGCGCATGCACACACACAACCCTCTCCCGACACCCCGACCCCCAGCCCCGCGCGCGGTTTCCTACAGGTCGGTCCTCACTCCCAGCGCGGGCCGGGAGTTCTCTCAATTGGGTCTCCAGTAAGATAGGGATAGTAAGTAAGCCAGATGAGATGTGTACAGCGCCTGGCGCCGAGCCTGGCCTGCAGCCAGAACCCGGCACCCTATAGCATTCCACAAATGCTAGCTAAACCTGCGATGAAGTTTGGGCTTCCTAGCGTCCCCATTCTCGGCGCCCAGGGAACCAAGGAGCATTCCCAAATTCCCACAGCTCCTTTAGGTAACCCGCCGCGTAGGGCGATGACGACGCCCTCCGCCTCCTGCCACCGCTGGTCGCTCAGGGCGGGGGCGAGGAACCGGGAGCTGGGAGCTATGAGGTCATGCTCAGGTCACGTGACCGCCACCGCATCTGTCACTCTGGTACACTCACTAAAACAGTCCGGGAGTGTGACTTTCAAAACGGTTTTCTCTCCCTCCTCCCTCTCGAGCCCGCCGGCCCCTTTCACACCAAGGGACCGTGTCAAAAGTCTAAGACCCTGAAGGGTATGGCTTCACAGGCTATGATTTAAGGGCTGGGGAAGAAAGGAAGGAAGGAGTGGGAAAAAAGAATCCGAGACTGAAAACCATGCTTAAGCCCCGTTCTTTAAAATTTTTTCTGCCAAAGCAATTTGGCATAGCTATTAAAGAGTCATTTAAAAATTGTCATACTCTTAACCCATTCATTTCAGTTCTAGGATGCCTGCCTATGGAAATAATCCCAACTGGGGCAAAGGTGTAGGTGCGCAAAAACCACCGCCTTGTTATAGAAACTAAACAATATATATGATGAACTTGAATAGAGTAGGGTATAAAAGAGCAATAATCAGGTGTTTGAAATGGTGATTTTCAAGATTTTGTCACGGCATGGAAGATGCATGGGAAAAAAATAACCGTAGGGAATATTTGTTGAGTACTTACTATGTGCCAGGTGTTCTGCCAAAAAGTTTATATAGGTTGATTCTTACACCCATAGGAGACAAATTCTATTTTTATCC
The DNA here is from genome assembly GCF_030435805.1 of Mustela lutreola. Taxonomy (NCBI): domain Eukaryota; kingdom Metazoa; phylum Chordata; class Mammalia; order Carnivora; family Mustelidae; genus Mustela; species Mustela lutreola. Next base: position 66,663,935 of record NC_081298.1, on the reverse strand, counting down.
TCCTTCTAAAAGCTGTGGCCTGGAGGAGGAACTTGCCTAAGGTTGACTAGCAAATAAAGCATGAAAATTGAGGCATCTAGTTTATCCAAAGGGCTTAACCGACAAGCGGCAGAAACAGGATTTAAACTCAGGGACTCTGAACCCAGCCTCCTGCCTCTAGCCTCTTAACTCCCATGCTCTTAACTACCTGTCACAGTGGAAAGGAATCAGGACACAGCTCTGTGCATGTACCAATAGGCCAGTAATGTGTATGCATACCCCCCACCACAATATATGCACAAAAAAATAATGGAAGGACAGACTCTACAGTTTCACAATGGCATCTCTCAGTGGAACAATTACCTGTGATTTAAATTTGCTTTATACTACTCTGGGTCTTTAAATTTTTCAACAATGTGTGTGTATTAATGTAATAAGTAAATGAAATGCTTTATACAGATTGATTCCATTAAAAAGCCATGTGCTAACTGCAGCACAGTTTATCAGAATAAAAACTTGAGAATAACTCAAATGTCAATTACTGTCTGAATTGTTAAAATAAATTATAAAACATATTAGGTGCAATGATTTATAGGCATTGAAAATGAAATTTATAAAGACTAAGCAGTTCCATATGAGGAGTAAAATGGTAGGTGTATCATGCAAAGTTATTTGAATATCACTGTGAAATATGGAAAAAAAGAAGGTAACTATATTAGGATGGTAAAATTATATGTGATTTATAAAAATTTTTAAGCACTATAATTTCTTCCTATTTCTTGTGTAATAAAAATTTTTCACTGAGTTAAGGGTCAGTCATTAGAATTCGCATGGACACGTGGGCATCTCTTTTGCCTTTCTGTTTTATTTCAGTTCATTGCCAAAACACCCCTATGAAAATAGGCATTTTCTCTCCCACTTTACTTATTGGAAAATTAAGGCATAGAAAAAGGTGAGTTACTTTGCTAGTAACCTAGCCAATGAGTGGCAACCTGGTAACAGAACCCAGGCTTTCAATTTCCTACCCCAGGGCTCTGGCCTATAAACAACACAGATTCCCTTATGGAAGGACTGCACAGAGAGAACAGAAACCACTATTATTAAGACCCCAAACTGAGACCCAATTCCCTTTCCAGGAAAACAAACCCTATCTCCAAATACAGGAAACAAACCAAAGGGTTAGAAGTCCAAAGGTGTGTTCAAGTCCAAGGATTCCAGAGCCCAGTGGGCAAAGCTTCCAGAAGGCAGGAGTCAGGAAGGCAGGGTTTGAGTGGTATAGAAAGAAGGACATGCTGTAAAGAGCAAAGAGACAATCAGGAGATTGGGTAAGTATGGTAACAGCACAAAGTGCTAAGAAGTGGGGCTAAGCCCAGGGTTCGTGGTCCCATGGCAGGAAAGCATCCCTGATAAGGAGAAAGGGAGGCAGGAGTTTGGCTAGGCCTACTTGTGCCAATAGTCCATTTAAGTTCTGGCTACTGAAGATGAAGATGACCTTAATGGAACTTTCTGGAAGGAAAAGGGATGTCATTGGCCCAGAATACTACAGGGGCTTTTCAGGAAAAAAATAAAAATAAAAAGTCTTGCCTAGAGAGAGACCTGTCCAGCTGTCTGAGCTGACTGATGACCGGGTACTTGCTTCCCTATTTCTGTGGGGTCTGCGCAGTTTCTTTGGAACAAAGAAGGGGAGGGGCAAATGCTATCCTGGGGACCTAATGGAAAAGCAGATACATTTTACACAGTAAAATGAGTTCGTGTCCCACTTCTGCCACTCCTGGTGCTGCCTGTGGGCTCTTCCACTGCAAACCCAGTACCCCTTTTGTGAAGAGGCAGCCGAGGAGACTCCACGCTCCCCATGGCCTAGGAAAGGCCCCAGGAAGGCGTTAAGACTGAGAACCACATTAGCTGGAAAGTGGCCAGCAAGAAGGTTCCGCGGCACACTGTAAGACTGAAGCATAGAGCACTTCAAAAACTAATGAAAGCCTATGGTGAACGACAGCGTTTGTCAATGAGGCCGATCAGATTCTGAATTGACAGGCAGCCAATAAATGAAACAGAGGAGCCTGCACTGTTGGATTGGATACAGAGGCTGAAGATACATTGGCTGTGTCCCAGCAACAGACGGGAGGTGTTTAGCGGCTAAAAAGGGAACCTGCTGCTTTACTCCAGAACTCTGAGTCACCAGGCCAAGATGTTCACAGTGAAAAGCTGTGATTTGGGTCCATCACATCCTGACTCCTATAGTACAGCTTTCTCTAGCCTTCCATTCCCCCTCCCCATTCCTTTACTGTACATCAAGTATGTATGTACACAAGCATATTGTGTGTTTTTTTTTTAAACTAAATGGCCAGTGGTATGTTTTGATCATCAGCAAACGGAGATGAATTAAGGAAAAATACTGATTCTATGAAAATAGCCCCCTTTTCTATTAGTGGCATGCTCCCTCAGATCTTACCTTTATAGCCTGGTAAGTTAGCTTGTTCTCATTATTGGACAAAGAAAGAACAACATGGAAATTTTACATACTTTCTTCACCTGGAGAATATAATGTTTTTCATTTATCATTGTACAACCAAGGACAATTTTATGATTTTATAAATTATAATTTTTAAATGATATTTTCAATGTCACTGTTAGCTGTAGGGCAACCTGTCTTTAAGTAGGGACAAATTATTATTTTTTTAAAGATTTCATTTATTTATTTGACAGACAGAGATCACAAGTAGGCAGAGAGGCAGGCAGAGAAAGAGGGGGGAAGCAGGCTCCCCGCTGAGCAGAGAGCCCGATTCAATGCAGGGCTTGATCCCAACCTTGGGAGAGGCTTTAACCCACTGAGCCACCCAGGCACCCCTGGACAAGTTATTCTAAAAGAAATAAATCCTAGATAGTTTCAAGTTAAGACTCTTGATGTTTAAATAAACTTGTTTAAAAAAAAAAATGAGGTCCTGTGCCTTTTGTGTTGCAAGCCCTGAATGACCTCCCATTGTACTTAGAATAAATCCAAACTCCTCAAATGCCACCCATGAGACCCAGTATGATCAGACATTGACCCTTTTCTTTCTCCTTCGCTCACTTAGTAAAGTCCCACTGGCCTCCTCTCTACTCCTCAAAGCAGGAGAGCTTTTTTCTGCCTGGTGCCTTATACTTGTGGCTCCCTCTGCACAGCATTTCCTTTCCTTCTGCTCACCCTTCCTCTCTGATGTAAGCAGGCCTGGCTCCTTCTCATGCTTTAGGTGAGAGTCCAAAACTCTTGACTTCTTTATGGCACTTAGATCACCTGGAAATCACCAGTTGTCTGCTCATTTGGTGTCCCTTCCCAAACCCTGACCCCTCCCACTTGCGGCTCTCCCAGCCACATTAGAATGTTCTAGAATGCTCCTTTGTGAAAGCTGGGGCAGTAACTGTAAGGGCTGCAGTGCCTGGCAGAGCGCCTGACATCTGGTAACCATCCAGTAAATATCTGTGGAATGAATGAATGAATAAGAGATCTGCTGATTTGAATTTGACCAAAAGAAAACTCAAGACTCAAATTCCAAATGAGGAAAGACAAGAATCTTCGAATATTCCCTGTGGCTCCCGCTTTTCCAGTTGGGTGCCAGTGCATCTTGCTTCTACTTTTTCTTCTCTCTCCTCCCTCTCTGCCTGCTCCTTGCTTCCATACAAGTTCATTAACAACTGCTCTGTGCCAGTTCTGGGCTAGGTGCTTTGCGATGGACCCACCTTCCCCCCACCCCCACTCTGATCCCCAGCATAACCCTCAGACCCCCATTCTTTCCCTGGGCCCCCTCAAGTTACATGCTTTGTGCAGTCACCCACTGGTACCTCTTCTCTGTGGTCCTTCACTGTGACTGAGCCCTAGCATCAGAACACCCCAGGGAGGAGAAAGGAGGCATTCTCCAAAGATGCAGCTCTGGCCTTTGCTGACATGTTTGTCCCAGCAGAAGTCAGATTTCTGGAGTGTCTATACAGCAAGTTTTTCATAAAATGAATAACAACAATCCTATCTTTTCAGGTGTTTTCTTTGCAGTCCCAGGAGTCTTATTAGCTGATTAAGACCCTGGCCTGCTCCTTGCTTCCCTGAGCTTCAGATGCCAAATGTGCATCTGGCTTTCTTGATCCCTTCCCTTCTATAAGCACCAGGACATGAATCCATGAGTCAAACATCACCCTCTATGGGCTTATCTCCCAGTGACAGACGAATGGGCTCAGTTCCATAATTCCAGGCTATGTGGGAGGGTGTGGTGAGCTGGGCCAAGGGTCTGTCAGGAGGGTCTCTGGAAGCCGGGGTCCCTCTTGCTGTGTCTGTAGGGAGAAGGGCAGTAAGTAGCCCACTGCCCAGGGAAAAGGATGCTGCCCTGCAGAAAACGTTATCAGGTGAGCTGTGGGATTGTCCAGAAGCATGTGGGGTGCTCTGACATCGAGGGTCTATCATGCTTCAGAATCGAGTTTAGAGAGGTCGGGGCAGGAGGTGGGACTCAATCCTTTCCCAGTGCTATCAGTACCGGCATGATTTCAGAGATGAGGTAATAGACAGGGAGCCTACAAGGAAGGACACAGAGGAGTACAGAGGAAGGGGCAAAAGCTTGAGCATTTCCCAGGGGGAGCTCAGCAAAGGGCTGCACTTGCTCCCCAGAGGTGTGGGGAGTTGTGGTTGGCCCAGAATAGATCTGCTGACCCACTTCCGGGGTCCTGGGACCCTAGAAACCAAGAGGAAGCCCTGCAGCACTTTGTAATCTGCTGGTCTACTTTCCCTGCCTCCTCTGAGGTTCCAGCAAATGCTCAGACATGCCCTCCATTTCTGCCTCTTCGGGCAACTCAGGATTGGAAAATGTAGGCTCTCCCTTCACCAAGTGACCCCTGGCAACAGGATTCCTGGGTTCCTGGGGCAGAGGTTTCAGTGAGGGGCACTGCCTGGCTCTGGTGGGTGTTCAGATTCCCCTAGCCCTCCCCCAGCAGGGAAGGCGGGATTGTGCAGAAGCAGCCTCCCCCCATAGCACCACAGCTGCAAACAGCTTCCCTTGCACCTCAGGAGGAAGTGTTAAGGAGGAGAGTGGTAGGGAAGGGTTGTGCCTGCCTGCGGTTGTAACAGTTTGCTCCTTTTGGCTCTCAGGGGCCCAAGGAGCTTATAGGAGGTACACGCCTATGTGAGGGTAGGGCAGTTAATGCTAATAAAGAATGTGTGTACTTTCGGTTTGGGGTTTAGGGTGTTTTTTGTTTTTTGTTTTTAAGATTTTGTTTCATTTAAAAAATAATCAGTATTCAATGTAGGGCTTGAACTCACAACCCTGAGATTGAGAGTCATAGGTTCCGCTGACCAAGCCAGCCAAGCACCTGTTTGTACCAGTCAACTGACCAGAAATGCCCCGTGCAAGCCCTTCTAAAGCAAAGACCCCTGCAAGAGTGCAGCTGTCAGGAAGGTGACAAGCAGCCTGCCCCACAGGTCAGGGCTGGTGCTGAAGGATAAGGTTTGCATCTCCCATGGCTGAGGCCACTAAGGAGGACCCAGGCCCTCCACAGCCCCCACATTTGCACCCAGGTTCAAATCAAAGCCCCTTTCATTCGTTTCCCAGGGAAGGAAGAAAAGTAGTAAACCCACAGATTCCTAGTGAGGTGGCGGGGAGAGGGTGCGTGGTGGACACAGTCCTGCTTGACCCCAGACTCCTCCCACCTTGCAGGATTTTCTTGTCAAACACCATCCCTGGATTACAGTCCTGGGATTCCCTTCCCTTGGCCCCCATCTCACATACTTGGCTCTTGCTATGGCATCTAAGGGTCAAAGAGAAGAGAGACTCTGGAGGCCTCCATCTAGAAACCAGAGGCAGGCTGGGGAAAAGGTTCGCACCGGTAGATGTCTGCTCAGAACACACTACGTGGTCTCGCCCAAGGTCAGCACTAAAATAACTGGGCAGCAGGAAATGCAAGTAGGAAGAATCGAAACACTGTCCCTGCCCGCAAGAAGCGTTGTCTAAAAACAGGCCTAGTAGAAAAAGCAGCTGACAGTAAATAAAGGTGGGGCATGAGAAGTCATCACCATCTGTAGAGGCCTTGCAGCCAGGGACTGTGGGAGGGCAGGCTTCCTTAGCCACCAGCTTTTGTTTTGCTGAGGGGACATTATGATGGAGGAGACTGGAGCCCAGGCGTTGAGAGGCTAAGGGGTAAAAGTCTGAGGAGAAAGAGAAAGTATCCAGCAGCCCTGGGTGAGAGAAAAGTTCGGAGAAACAGAGATGTTTAAATGGAACTTAAGGGAGGGGCGCCTGGGTGGCTCATTGGGCCAAGTATCTGCCTTTGGCTCAGGTCATGATCCTAGGACCCTGCAGAGCCTCCCATTGTCTGGCTTCCTGCTGGGGGGGAGGCCTGCTTCTCCTACTTCCTCTCCTCTCCCTCCAATTTTCTGCTCCCTCTCTCAAATAAATAAGATCTCAAAAAAACAAATAAAATAAATGGGGCCGAGGGTAATTGGGCCCCACAGGCACTCTGTAGAGCTCTCCTCAACTTCCTATCAAACTGTCATGAAATCTCCGTCAGCTGTTTTGGAGGTGAATTAATGTCAGGGGCCCCATGATGACCTTAAGGCAGCTCAGAAGGCCAGCACTGGGGCAAGCCAAGGGGGTTCAGATACTCCTGGATTACAGCAGAAAGTGGGGTCTGGGTTCCCAGGAAGGGAGGTGGCTGAGGACTCAGCTGCGAAGAGAATGGTTTGCTGGGCCTGGAATGAGAGAGAGGGGAAGAGAAGGGGGAAGGCTCTGAGGGGAAGAACACTCTTATAAGGAAAAACTGTAAGATGAAGCAAAACTGACAGAAAGCCTCACGCCTGGATGAGGGAAAGGATTTCCTGGGGGACAGGGAGGGGGAGGGGGGTAAGACAGAAGTCACTCCTTCTTGTCTCTTCCAGCCTGTGCATCAAGGAATTTGACCTATTTCACAAAAGGGCTGCATCGATTATTTATCATCTCTCACTGGGATTCTCAACAGGGCTCCTGCCTCCAGTCTCTCCACCCCTCCAATGTGTTTTCCACACACAGTGACACTAGCATAATCTTTTAAAAGTCCATCTCTCATGGTTCCACTCCTGTTTAAAGTCCTTCAATGAACCCTCATCACCTACCCAGCAGAATTAGCCTAATTCAGGAGCAAGGCCCACTGCATCTCATAGTCAGGTTCTGTCCATCTTTCGAATCTCATCCGTTGTCCCATCCCCCTGCATCCCTCATACTCCATTACACTGAACTATCTGTAGTTCCTCTAACACCACTTGCTTTTTCACACCTCAGGACCTTTGCATATGCTTCCCCTCTTCCTTTGCTTGAAGTGCTTTCTTTGGCTCAACTGCCAGCACCCCAGAAGCCTTCTGTGATCTTCTCTCCCTACACCATATTCTCATATTACCTCTTACATAGCTCTAGGTGAGCGTGAGACCTTGTATCATTACCGTGACCCTTATCTGTTGATGTGTCAATAACTAAATGACAGGACCCCATTGTATCCTTTGCAGCCCAGCAGCTAGCAAAGGATCTAGCTCATTGCTGGCATTCAGAAAATGTTCAGTAAATGACTGAACTCATAAGTCAAAAAAGCCTACCTAGTAGATACCCTCTGGAGAGACAGTCTAGCTGACAAAGACCCCCTTTTCTCTAAGAAGTGCCCCCAAGATGTTAGCTGGACCAAAGGGGAGGACATCTAATCCGAGCTGGGCTACATGGATTTCTTCTCAGGAAAGTAGAATCATAAGAGAAGTTTGTTTTTGGAACTATACCATGTAAACTTTAGAATGTAAACTTTCTGAGGTATGTATATCCTACTGTTGAAACTGTGCAGTAGAGAAAGTCACTCTTAAAAGAAAAATGAAACAGCCTGATAGAGGATTTTGGATGGCTTTCTGATTCCCAGGTCTAGCCCTCTCCTGAGACCATAAGAGTTTCCTATTCCCAGGCTTTGTGAGACCCTGATTTCTAATACCTGCCCCCTACTTCGTGTTTGGACTTCACAGCATTCTGTCCCTGACCATGTAAGCCAGACTTTGTCCTTGACAGAGTGGCTTGGGGTTTCTTTTCTTCAAAAAAACCTTTATTTTAATATATATATTTATATTTATATTTAATATATAAATTAAACAGGCATAGATTATGTTTATCAACATAAACTTACAGAACTAGCAACCTAATTTACAGGCCCAATGCAAAAGGAAAATGTAAGAATCCTTTGTTCAAGAAGTATAGGGAGAGTCCTAAAAGATAAAATTTTTTTCTTTCTTCTGGGGTCTCTCTTTTGACTTACGGTATTTATTTGCTCTTTAATGGATAAGTAAATAAAAATTAGAATTTTCAACCATTAACATGAATTTTATCATTTTTCTTTATATAGTGCAATACCTATATGGAGAATCACCAAAATTATACAACCTGTATTTCTTGGCTTCTCCTGGAAGATGTTTCAAACTGGCCAAAGAAATGAGCCTAAGTCCCCCTAAGCACTGAGCTGTCTGATGGACTGGGATACTTTCCGGGGCAAGTACAGACCTTCATAAGGTCCTAAAGTTCCCAACCTGAGTCTCAGGCCCAGCAAGCTTGACAACTGCTGGGTCCTCCTTCCCACCAGCCCCTAGATTTATGTGCTATGCCCCCGCTGGGGTTAAGGGTCAAGCCAAACAGCTTCCATTCCAGTAGGCCACACCCATAGCAGACAAGGGAGTCCCAGGTAAACCTCCACACCAGGATGTGCTCAGTATGGAGCGGGCAAGAGACCCAACCTCACCAGGTCACTTGCTGAATGTGCCGCAGGGCTGCCATCCTGGGGCAGAGATGGCCACCACTATGTTCAGCACTGTGACTCGGCAGAGCCTGCGCACATCCCTGAGCCTCCCTGCAGGCACACCCAGCCCTCACCAAAGGCAGAAGCAGCAATGTGGACCAGGTGAGAGGGGGAAAGTGGGTCTTGGGCACCAGCAAGCTGGGAAGTGAGTGGCCAGGAAGCCATCCCAGGGAGAAGGGTAGGCTTTGGTAGTTGGTACAGTGCATAAGCCAAGGCTCCAAGCCCCCAGCCCATGCTCCAAAGTCACTTACAAAACACAGTTTCAAAGATAAAACTAAGAATTTCAAGTCACTGGCTACAGAGCATTAAACCTCAAGGACTGGGCTATTTTGCACATAGAACCCTATGTGACTATTCCAGTCACGCCCACGAAGTTGGCCTTGTCCAAAAAAAGATCCCTAAACTTCACTAAATAAGTACAGAAAGCAGAAGCAAAAGAAATAAAATACACTTCAGATAATATTAAAGAATTTTAGAGTACTCAGACCCACAAATCATTAACATCATTCACATCTCAACCAAAGGACAAGCTAAAGAGCAAATTTTACTCTCTTCAACTGAGACTATTGAACTGACCAGAAGATTCAGTATGTATGGATAAACCAGAATTAGATTTCTAAGCATTTTCAGGTTTTATTCCAAAATATGCGTTTAGCTATTCCAAGGGTATTTCATGAAAGAAGACAGAATTCTATCAAAGCAACAAAGAGGAGGAAACCTGACTAGTTTCCTTTGCCCTAATAACATATGCTTTCAATGGCTTAGCAATTCAACCTGAGTTTCACTTGGCAGAGGCTTATATGAAAAACTTTCTGTTGGCATTGGCTCCAAACAAGGCCTCTCGTATTTCAGGCATCTTTTGTTGGGCCAAGAGATCCAGTCGACTTTCTAGGGTATTGGAAACCTTTATTCTCTGATTGCCACTGTAGACCTCCACACCTCCAGCTGTATTCATAGCCAGGTGCACCTCTTGATCAATTTGGACTTCCACACATTTTTGGGAGATGATCATATACTCGGGGATGGCTTTTTGCACCGCAGCCTCCACCAGGAGGATGTCCTGTGGCCTGCAGCGGACAATTACCACAGGCTCAAGCAGCCGGAGCAGACCCTGAAGCACTAGCTTATCCAGCAGCCCCTGGTAGATTTCTGGATCTGCCACAATCCTGCTGAGTCTCAGCTTTGCATCATTCAGCAACTCTGAGATGAGGTCATCTCGGGCTCTCAGGACTTTCAGCCTGGCCTGATTCCTCATGGTGGACATCTGGATCTTCTTCTGCTGTTCTATCTGCTTCTCCTTCTTCTCGTAATACTCCATAATCTTCAGTCGTTGGGTTTGCACAAGGCGTCCTTTCTCGATGTTGAACTCTTCCTCAGACTTGGCATCTATTTCTTCTGCCTTCTCATTGGCTTCCTGCTCAATGAAAGCCATCATGTGCTTAATCTGCTTCTGCACATCAACATCACTCAAGGCCATTGTTGCTTCTGGAAAGGGAAGAACAGGGGGAACTTGCAGGCCCTCTGGCTCCTTTGATTTAGGGCAGAGTTTCAGGAATAACTTCAGAATTCCACTTCTTTGGCTATGGAGTGCAGGAGAGAAGGAAGAAGAGAGTCAGAGTCTAAAAGTAAGGATCATGGTGAACATCTAGTCACTGCTCATTTCACAGATGAGGAAACTGAGGCCGAGAAAGGAAAAGCAACCTATCCCAGGCCATACCCTGTAAGGACAGAGACATGAACCTGGGTGCGCAGAGTTCTATCTCTACTATACTCACCACTTTTTCCATCATTAAATAATAAAAAACTTAGGGCAGACTTAGTCCAGAAGTTTTTTTTTTAGACAATGACGGCTTAAGACTCATATAGCAAACTGAAGGGATGAAATGCCAAATTAATACATAAATAGGTAGTATAGGCCCATTTTGGGCTGGCTAGGGAGAATGTTAAGAAATTCATGGTCAGACAGGATTCAATCCAGGAAAGCTGCCTGGAGGCAGAAGGGTTTCAAGATCCCTTAGATAATGCAGAGGCAGAACACTGGCAGACAGATGGTGGCACCTTGGAGAGAAGAGGGAGGTGGGAGGGGTTGAAGGTAGTCTTTTCATTGCAAGTGTTTTCCAACTCTATATGTACATCTGAATCACCCAGGGAAACTTTCAGAAAAACAGATTTCTAGGCTCCACTACAGACTACTGAATTAGAATCTCTGCCAGTAGGGTCTGAGAATCCAGATCTTAAAAAGCCTTCCTAGAGGGAAAAAAAAAAAAAGGTCTTCCTGTGATGCTTAATGAGCTCAGGAAAATGATACATGAATAAAATAAGACTAACAGCAGCAGAGAGAGAAAATATTTTAAAAGAACCAAACAAATTTTGGAGCTAAAGAATATAACCGAATTGAGAAATTCACTGCAGAAGTTCAATGACAAACTTAATTTAGAGAAGAATGAGCCAGCAAATTCAAAGACAGCTCATCTGAAATTACCCAGGCAGAGACACACACTAAGGAAAAAAGAAGAAAAAGAAGAAAGTTAAGAAAGCCTAAGGGACACGTGGGAAAACATTAAGTGAATCAATATATGCAGTATGAGATTTCCAGTGACAGAAAGTATATTTGAAGAAATAATGGCCAAACACTCCTCCAAGTCTGACGAAGGAAATGGACATCCAGGTTCACAAATGAAAATACGAAAGAAATCAAGTCTTGTCGCTAAAGCCAGTCAACAAAATATAAAGTAAGGCAGCAAGAAAGGACAGGACATACATAAAACAATTACCAAAATGGCAATAGCATGTTCTTCCCTATAAATAATTACTTTAAATGTAAACTGATTAAACTCCATAGAGTGGCTGAACAGATACACATTTTTTAAAAACGCAAATATATGCTGTCTACAAGATACTCACTTTAGATGATGCACATAGGCTGAAAGTGAAAGAATGGAAAAAGATATTCTGCGCAAATGGTAACCAAAAGAGAGCAGGAGTGTCCATTCTTATGTCATACAAAACAGACTTTAAGCCAAAAACTTTCATAACGAAAAAAAAAAAAAAAGACATATAATGATGAAGGGTCAATTCACCAGGAAGATATAATAATTATAAATATATATATACACCTAATATCAGAGCCCCCAAATATATGAAGCAAATGTCAGAACTGAAGGGAGTAATAGACATCAATGCAGTAATATTAGGAGGTTTTGTTTTTTTTTTTTAAAGATTTTATTTATTTATTTGTCAGAGAGAGAGAGAGCAAGAGCGAGCGCAGGCAGAGTCAGAGGGAGAAGCAGCCTCCCTGCGGAGCAAGGAGCCCGATGTGGGACTCAATCCCAGGACACTGGGATCATGACCTGAGCCGAAGGCAGCTGCTTAACCAACTGAGCCACCCAGGCGTCCCAATATTAGGAGGTTTTAATATCCTATTTCAATAATGGATACAATATCCAGACAGAAGACCAACAAGGAAACAGAAGTGCTTGAACAAAAATATAAACCAAATGGAACCATCAGACACATAGACAGACATACCCAGAACAGTCCATCCAACAGCAGCAGAATATACATTCTTCTCAGCAACATGGGGAACAATTTTCTAGCACAGGTCATGTAAGGTCATAAAACAAGTTCTTAACAAATTTAAGAAGACTGAAATCATAGCAAGTATCTCTTCTGACCACAATGGAATGAAACTGGAAATCAACAGCAGAAGGAAAAACTGGAAAATTCACAAATATGTGGAAATTGAACAATACTCTCTTGTACAACCAATGGGTCAAAGAAGAAATCAAAAGAGAAATTAGAAAATATCTTGAGCCAAACAAAAATGAAAACACAACATAATCAGAACTTATGGTATGCAGGTCAAGCAGTACTAAGAGGGAAGTTTATAGCAGCCAATGCCTATATTTAAAAAAAGAAGAAAAATCTCAATCTATCTCTACACCTCAAGGATCTAGAAAAAGAAGAACAAATCAGCCCAAAATCAGAAAAATAAAATAAATAATAAAGATTCGTTCAGCACTTGGGTGGCTTAGTCTTATGAATGTCTGACTCTTGATTTCAGCTTGGTTCATGATCTCAGGGTTGTGAGATTGAGCTCCAAGTCAGACTCCACACTGGGCATGGAACCTGCTTGGGATTCTCTCTTACTCTCCCTCTACCCCCTCTCCACTCGCTCTGAATGAATGAATAAATAAACAAACTAATAAATAAATAAATATTTTTAAAAATAAAGATTAAAGCAGAAATACATGAAACAAAAATGGAGAAAAATCATTAAAACTACAAGTTGATTTTTGAAAAGATAAAATTGGCAAACCTTCAGCTAGACTTAAAAAAAATAAAGATTCAAATAAAATCAGAAATGAAAAATGAGTACTACTACAGCCACAAAAGTAAGAAAGGATTATAAAAGACTACAATAAACAGTTACATAACAACAAATTGGAAAACCCAGAAGAACTAAATTCCTAGAAACATACAACAAACCAGAAATTGAAAATCTGAACATACCTATAACAAGTAAGGAGATCAAATAAGTAATCAAATCTTCCCAATAAACAAAAGCCCAGGACCAGACGGCTCATTGGAGAATTCTACCAAAAATTAAAATATTAATGCTAATCTTTCTCAAACTCTTCCAAAAAACTGAAGAATGGGAAACACTTTGGAAGTTATTTCATGAGGCTGGCATTACCCTGATATCAAAGCCAAAGACACTGCAAGAAAAGACCACAGGCCAATATTCCTAATGACTAATACTAACAAACCCAATTCAACAGCACATAGAATCATACACCTTAGCCAGTGGTGTTAATCCTTGTGACACAAAGATGGTTCAACATACAAAAATCTATCAGTGTGATACACCACAGTAACAGAATGAGGGATCAAATCACGTGATGATTTCAACAGATGCATAAAAGCAATTAACAAAATTCATCATCCTTTTATGATAAAAACACTCAAAAAATAGGAATAGAAGGAAATTACCTCCATATAGGACAGGCCATATATGAAAAGCCCAGAGCTAACGTACTTAACAGTGAAACACTGAAAGATCTAAGTCTTTCCTCTAACATCAGGAACAAAATAATGATGCCTACTTTTGCCACTTGTATTCAACATATTTACTAGAAGTCTTAGCTATAGCATTTAGACAAGAAAGAAAGAAAAGTTTTCTAAATCAGAAAAAGAGGTAAAATTATCTCATACCTTATATCCCATATCTAGAAAACCTTAATGATTCTTAAAAAAAAAAAAAATTAAAAAGCCCAGCTGGAACTAATAAAAAAATTCATCAAGTTTGCAGGATATGAAATCAACACACAAAAAATCAGTTGTGTTTCTGAATAACAATGAGTAATGCAAAAAGGAAATTAAGAAAACAGTCCTATTCAATATAATGCTAAGTAAAATAAGTCAGTTGGAGAAAGACAAATAACATATGATTTCACTCATATGTGGAAGTTAGGAAACAAGACAAGTGAGTAAACAAAAAAGAGACAAAAAAAAAAAAAAAAACCAGACTCTTAAATACAGAGGACAAAGTGGTTGCTTTTAGAGAAGAGACTGGTGGGGGGATGAGTGAAATAGATAAAGTGGATTAAGAGTAATGAGCACTGATGCACCTGGGTGGCTCAGGGAGTGAAGCCTCTGCCTTTGGCTCAGGCATCTTGGGATTGAGCCCCACATCAGGCTCTCTGCTCAGCAGGAAGCCTGCTTTCCCCTCTCTCTCTGCAACCCCACTTCTGGGTATTTATCCAGAAGAATTAAAATCAGGATCTTGAAGAGATGGGGCGTCTGGGTGGGTCAGTGGGTTGAGGCCTCTGCCTTCGGCTCAGGTCATGATCCCAGGGTCCTGGAATCGAGCCCCACATCGGGCTCTCTGTGGGGCAGGAAGCCTGCTTTCTCCTCTCTCTGCCTGCTTCTCTGCCTACTTGTGATCTCTGTCTGTCAAATAAATAAATAAAATCTTAAAAAAAAAAATCAGGATCTTGAAGAGACATTAGCACTTTCATGTTTACTGTAAAAACTATTGGGGCGCCTCGGTGGCTCAGTGGGTTAAGCCGCTGCCTTCGGCTCAGGTCGTGATCTCAGGGTCCTGGGATCGAGTCCCGCATTGGGCTCTCTGCTCAGCAGGGAGCCTGCTTCCTCCTCTCTCTCTCTGCCTGCCTCTCTGCCTACTTGTGATCTCTCTCTGTCAAATAAATAAATAAAATCTTAAAAAAAAAAAAAAAAACTATTCACACCAGCCAAGATATGAAAACAACCTAACTGTGCTTCCATCACCAATGAATGGATATAAATTATGTGGTACATACACAGAATGGAGTATTATTCAACCTTAAAAAAAAAAAAAAAGAAAATCCTATGATATGTGGCAACATGGATGAATCTTGAGGATATTATGCTAAGTGAAATAAGTCAATCAGAGAAGGACAAATGCTGCATATGCTATTTGCATGAGGTATCTAAAGGAGTCAAAGTCAGAAGCAGAAAGCAGAATGGTGGTTGCCTGGGACTAGGGATGGGGGAGATGGACAATCACTGTTTAATGGGTATAGTGTTTCAGTCACGCAGATCTAGGGATCTGTCATGGTACAATGCAGATACAGTTAACAATACTGTACCATATACTTAAAAATTTGTTAAGTGGGTAGATTTCCTGTTGTGTATACATACATATATATATATATATATGTATGTATATATATATATATGTGTGTGTGTATATATATATATATATATATTTTTTTTTAAAGATTTTATTTATTTATTTGACAGAGAGAAATCACAAGTAGGCAGAGAGGCAGGCAGAGAGAGAGAGGAGGAAGCAGGCTCCCCGCTGAGCAGAGAGCCCGACGCGGGACTCGATCCCAGGACCCTGAGATCATGACCTGAGCCGAAGGCAGCGGCTTAACCCACTGAGCCACCCAGGCGCCCTATATATATATATTTTAAAGCCACAATTAAAAAAAAAAGAAAAGAATGCCCAGAAAGTTAAATTACTCACCAAGTTTGGTGGTAAAACCAACCACCACTGGTGATAAAGACAAAGATTTGGTGTTTGAAATCTTGCAAACCGTCCCCTTGTTTCAGGATGTAATTTTTTAAAACACTGCACTTTTGTAAGCAGAGCACAATATTCTCTGCTTCTAAATAAGATAATTAAATGTTTTTTGGGTTTTTTTTTTAGTCTTCCAGGGTAACCCCCCCTTGGTCACCAGCTTTAGGAGCCACTGTGAATGAAAGCGTAGAGAGTGGGAGATTCGAGAAGCCTCAGGTGATGTTGTAGAGGGAAAAACGTACCCTACTTACCCAGTGTCCTGCCAAGGGTCAGCCTTCGCTCTGGCGCCGGGAGTCTGTGCACGGAATGTAGAACTTGGAATGCACACTGGAGCCTGGCACTGTTGCTTCCTTCTCTCTGCCGACGACCGTCACCGTCTGACCAGGCAGCAACTCAAGTCCTGAGAGCCAGGCTGTCGCTGAAGGCTCGCCAAGCCTGCCAAAAGGAGGCCTAGAGGGATTTCCTTGGCTCACGGACCAGGTTGGGGGCCACCCTTGCATCCTCAGAATCTCAATGCAGTTGGCACGAGGCAGGCTTCAGCTCTGGGGTGGGCTTGCTTTCTCCAAGCCCTCAGAAACAGATCTGTGTGTGAACCTGGGCAGCCAGCTTGTGCATTGACTAATGAAAAATACGACTGTCACGTTGGCAGATCATGACCTTCCTTCCCTGTATGTGGGTCGCACGGGAAGCCAAATTCAAAGGCTGTTTCAGAAGAAACCAGCACAAACAAAATTTGCCAGACGCTCTTTAAGAGTGCCGCACCCACCACAGGGGCCCCTGGACTCCCCTCTGGTCGGTCGGTGAGGAAGAACCTCCTTCCCCAGACCAGGCAGGGCTTCCATGGGCATCACCAGCTTGCACGGCATGGGTGCTGGAGTCAGATTTCTGGAATTCGGATCCTAGTTCTGCCTTGACCACTTCCATGACTTCGGGAAAGCAGCTCACACCTCAAAGTGTCCGCGCTCTCCTCTCGTGGAAGTGCCAACGGCGTCCACGTGGGGGGATCTTCATGAGGATCAGACGGAAGGAGCCCGTGTTCAGCCTCACGCCAGCTGCAGTGTTCCTCTCTGCACCTGCTGGTGCTGGTTCTCATTCCTACTGCTCGTATTACCGGCTCTTCTCCGCTTCAGGCTTCAGCCCCATCACAGTCACTCTGTGTGTGTAGAGTACTTACAACCGATCGGAGTTCCATTCCCAAAGGGACTGGAAACACACCCGAGTCTTGCCTCCCGATGTATGAAACTTTGTAGCCCCACGTGGAGCTTGGGAACCTCCCAGCCCTCTGTGGCCCCCTTCCCCACGGTCTCAGGTGACCAGCCACATCCTTGGCGACGGTGGGTAACGTCCCAAATCCCAGGACGCTTGGGCAGAGCAGGGGGTGAAGTCAGCTCACAGGCTGGCACGCAGGACTGTTCCATGAACCCGCTGTCCTAAGTTCCCGCCGCCTCCTGCATTCTGACTTCAAAACAGCTTGTCAAGGCAGGACCTGACCAAGCGGCTGCAATGTGTCTGGCAGATAGAACTTCCAGTCTGTCTGGGATGGGGATTATGAGCCCACACGAGCCCGTGGCTTGAACAAAACAAACCAAGAAATGTGAAACGCACATGTCCGCTCTTGCTAAGGACACAGACCCCTCCATGCCCACGAGGCAGATGGACACTGGAATGGCGCCCACCCTGCCCTCCCTCGGGGCTGGGGACAGCATCCAGGGCTCTCCATGCCAGTTCCATTCTCCCATCCAAGTACTAACCAGGCCCGACCCTGCTTAGCTTTCGAGATCAGATGAGATCGGGCGCGTTCAGGGTGGTATGGCCGTAGACGCCAGTTCCATTCTCGAGGACTATTCAGCACCAGCTCCGTCCCACCTAGCAGCTTTTTTAGATCATGCCATTCTCCAGGCTAAAAAGCCCTTTTCTGCTTCTCTCCGCTTACCTGAATCCCACCAGTATCTTCAAGGCCCAGTTTGAGCCCCACCACTTCCTTGACCTCTGGGCTCCTCAGAATTATGACAGGATGGCCTATTTTCCAGATATAAGGCAGAGCTGGAGGCCGTGTCTTTTGTTGCTCCAATTACCCGGCTTCCTCGAGGAAATTCCTTGAGGACATGGTGCTCCTTCTCCCTCAGGGGCTGTGTGGAAATAGGAACTGGTTAAACAAGGATGGGTTGGATTAAGGGTGTGAGAGTAGAGCACGAGGCTGGAGGGGGAGGGGACTTCCTTCTTTTCTTTTTTCTTTTCTTTTTTTTTTTTTGTCTTTTCTATGTGCAATATAACACACATTCAAAAAAGCATATCAAACGTAAATGTATGGCTTAAGGAATTACTACGAGGCAAATATCCTGTAGCCATCACCCAGGTCACGCAATAGAAGCTTGCTAACACCCTGGAAATCCCTGCTCGTGACCCTGGGGAAGGGGACATTTTCAAAACCGCTGACTTGGCGTGCATGGGGCATAGGCGGGGTCCTTAAAGGAGGTGTGTGCTGGGAAAGCTCTCTTCTCTCGCCCTCACCTCTGTGGTCTGTGTATACCCTGCCAAGTGCAGCATCCCCAGGACCATGATAGAGGGGAAGAGGAGGCAGAAGGGTCTGGTGGGCAAAATGCGTTCGTCAGTCTGGAGCCGTGCGCACACTGTGGAGCAAGTGTTCTGCATCCCCGTTGGGGTCTGTAAGCAAGTCTGAGGGCAGCCATGTCTGGGTGTGGGCTACCTACCCTAGCCAAAGGAGAAGAAGCACCAAACATGGGCCTCCAGACCCGTGGAGATGACAGAGTGAGGGAAGGAAGGGGCTTTCCAGACCTTGGAGCACAGAGTAACTTGCAGAGCCCAGGAAGCGGGTGAGGAAATTTTAGAATAATGACTCCTTTGGGGGAATTTCAAATACTAAATATGTGGCAAGGGGCATCCCCCCTTTTTTTCTTTTGACAAATAGGGGTTGAATACCTATTACGGACCAGACACTGGAGGTTGAGAGCAAGGCAGACACCAGCCCTATCTCCCAAGCCCAAGATGTAATGGGGAGGAGGAAGAGATGAACAGGTCCTCACCTGCTGTGTTAGGAAGCAGCAGTTGCCAGAAAATTAGATGAAGAGACGTAACCCCAAGCCCCCTTCCAAGCTCATCATGCACTCTTCTATGACATATCACCCTTTGGACAGGTAAACTGGGTAGCGGGTGGTTCCAGATATACCATCCATGAGCATAGACACCTCACTCTGGAGGCACCTCACAGATACCTACCCCGGAAAAGGTAGCGAGTTGGTAGTATTCATGAAGGAGAATTTATCCAAATAGACAAGAATCCCTCAAGTCTGCCTGGACATCCGATTCTAAGCAACGCCTTTGAGTTTCCAGAGAGGACCTTGGCTCAGAAATGTAGAGAGGTGCCTGGCACCCAGAATGGGTTGGGATGGCAGCCAGGAAAGGACGCAGGCTGCAGGCTTCAGCTGAAGGAGCCGTTGGGAGAGCAAGGGCTCATCCAGGAGGGAGGGGTCAAGACGGGCATGAAGCGTGGACCATTTTGGGGGGCAGAAAGAGTGAGATGGGCCAGAGACGGAGGATGCTGTGGGCAAAGGCACGATGGTAGGTAGGCATGTGCGAGAGGACCGGTTTGGGCAACAGCAGACAGGCCCACAGGGGCGAGTGGGAGTGAGCAATGTCCAGACGGAAGGTTGGAGTTCAGCTGGGAAAGGTTTGACACGTCCGTGATTGAGAGCTGGAGCACCTGGGTAAAGGAGACTCAGCAAAGGCTTCCGAGCAGGGTGGGAACTTGGCCAAACCTGGATTTAGGAAGGTTAGCCTGACGGTGGCAGAGGCCAAAGAGTCTGGCTGTGAGCCAAACGCTGGGTAGAGAGCAACAGATGAGCCCCTAGACAAGAAGACGGGAAGGGGAGTTTGGGATAAGAGGAGATGTGGTAGGGGAATCTGCTGCTTTGATGACGCAGGGCTGGACCTGGAGGCACTTTCTGCTGCGTGGAGTGGGGTGGAGGTCCCCCCTCCACCACCGCCGCCGGGGTCTCCCCCACCCCAACCCAGGAAAGTAGCCATTCTGCTTGCTGCTCCCTCGGAAGCAAGTTGAGGGCGGACGGGGAAGAAAGCAAGAGCCAGAGAGTTCATTTCATCAGAAAATAAAAGGAGACACCCAGAGAGAGAATCAGAAGTGGCCATAACACTTTATCTCTGCTTCAGTGGCTGAGGAGTGATGGGCCACATACAGTTTCACCCAGGAACTCCATCCCAGGGGCAAACCTTCCGTTGGGGCCAGAGAAAGCGAGCGCTGGTAGGAGCCAGGCAGGTAAGATGAATGAGAGAACCAGGCAGGGCAAGAAATGTTCCCCCCCACACTTTACATTACGAATTCACAGCGTCATTTCTCCTTTTCAAACACCTGCAGGAAGGTTCCTTCAAAGCGGCTAGCTTCTCCCCAAGAGCAATCCGCTTCAAAGTTGCTGAGTTAAAAGGTTTTCAGTGATGGCTTCCCCCAAAAGAGAAGCCCTTCCCTTCCATCCCTGCCTAAAGGGCCCCTGTCATCTTTCCTTCCTAGAACCACACTCCTGCAGGGACTGGACAGCGGTCCTAGCCCCAGAAAGCCTCCTGAGGGGCTGAGGGTGAGAATAAGGTCAGCAAGAAGCCCTGGGGGACACAAGCCCTTGGAAGGAGCTGACCAGCCAAGCCTCCAGCCTGGGAGCTATGGCCACGGCCATCTCAAGAGAGTACAGGTACTTCACTTGCTCAGAAACGCACAAGAACAATGTTGGTTACCAGTCCTCAGCTCAGGGGACACATTCAGAGAACAAGTGCTGCTTCAATTTGGATTTAAGTCTCACTGGGTCCTTGACCAGCCTAGGCTCTGCGGGGAGACACAACTTAACCCCTGCCCCAGGGAAGGGTGTGGCTCGCAAGGAAGAGAATGAACATATCACCACGCACAGAGACTTCCCCTGACCCTGCTGGAGAAAGTACTATTTCTGACCCCTCCTCCCATACTCCTCTTAACCCTTCCCACAGAGGCCAGTGCCCACCAGTGGAGTGACGATGATTCTCTGTTGCATACAGATGAATGATAGGTGATGAGGACATTGTCTCCTCTAGAGATTGCCACAATCACAGGGTTTGCAACCCTCTTTCAAACAAAAGAGAGAGGCATGTGAAGTTGGGAAGAGGGTCTGTAGTGGGCTGCGCCAGAGAGACACCTCCTTGGGTCCTGTCCACATTCCCGGAACACAAAGTTCAGTAAGAACTTTTAAAAATGTGAGTTGTTTAAATGAGTTTGCCCAGGGTCCTCTGGTCGAGTTTCTCCTACTCAGATGGGTGACTGGAAGGCCCAGGTAGGCTCCCACCATCTAACCCATCCCCCAGTCAGGGATGACCTTCAGTATAATTAAACTAACCAACCAGAGTGATCCTGCTCAGTTGGAGTGGGGTCTTGAAAGACCTAAGCTCTGCCAAGCATTAATTCTTTAGATGTTGAATCTGGAGGTCAGAAGGAGCCAGGAAAAGGCCTGGAGTGATGGGGGCAAGGTGGGGGCATTTAAGACCAAGGAGCATTTACCAACCAACAAGCATTATCACAGAACTTTACAACCTGTTGGGCCAAAGGGGTGCAGGTGAGCCCTGCCCCTGTGGAATCTACTGGAAATTCCGACCTTTACTGAAGGGCTCGGGAGTCCACAGTTTAGGACACAGCTACTGTGTTGCATGTTCTGTATTATTTCCTTGGTCTTTTGGTCTCTGTGTTTCTTTCTGCATTATTTCTAGTGTGATGTCTTTAATGTTATAGGTACTTTCCTCTACAATGTCCTACCTGCTGTTAAGCCCAGCCAGTGAAATTTTCATTTCAGATATTATAGTCTTCAACTCTAGAAGTTCAATTTGGTTCTCTTGCTCTCTCTTCCATTCCCTTCCTTGGTAGGTTCACATTTTCCTTTAAGTCCTCATATGTAATTATCAAGCCTTTTTAATTCTTCATCTGCTAATTTCACTATCTCCATCATTTCTGGTTTGTTTTTCCTGATTGTTTTCCCGATTGTATTTCCTTACTCTTTTTGCACATCTGGTAATTCTTAACATTCTGAATTTTGTGTTGTTGAATGTCCGTATTTTGTCGCTGGCCTTTAAAGAATCATGAAATTTGTTTTGGCCTGCAGTCATGGTCCTAGTGGGTGGGCTTAGTTCTTTTTTTTTTTTTTAAGATTTTTTATTTATTTGTCAGAGAGAGCGAGCGAGAGCGAGCACAGGCAGACAGAGTGGAAGGCAGAGTCAGACGGAGAAGCAGGCTCCCTGTGGAGCAAGGAGCCCGATATGGGACTCGATCCCAGGACGCTGGGATCATGACCTGAGCCGAAGGCAGCTGCCCAACCAACTGAGCCACCCAGGCGTCCCAATGGGTGGGCTTAGTTCTTATGAGGCTTGTTTATAAAGTTTGTTAAGGGGACATCTGGAGGTATTAGGTTCTAGGTCTAATTTAGCCCTTACTCATGTATAACTTTTTGGAGTTTCTCTGAATTTTCTGGACATTCAACAAGGTCTCTCCACACTGGCTGGCTGAAAATCAACCATACCCAGTCCACGCTCTCTGGTGGTCCTTTAGCTAGCACTGAGGGGTTTCACTGTGTCTATGAGCAACTTAGTATTAGCAGCACTCTCAGGAGGATAGTTCTGGAGTCTTTGCTGCTGTCATAGTCCCTCTTCTCTGATTCTCTGCCTTGAAAAGTCATCTCCTCAACTCAGTAAGACTGCCATGGTCTTTACATTCTCCCTGATTGGCTGCAATTCAAAAGGCACTTCCACCAGAAATTTAGGGGGACAGCAGGGCTTCTTCCATTTGTTACTTTCTTTCAGGAATCACAGTCCTGTGCTATGTGCTGTCCAATATCTGAAAATAGTGATATCATATTATTTTGTACAATTTTCGAGTTGCTTACATTCAGAAGACATACAGGCAGAATGTGTCCGCACTAATGCCTAATGTGATGGTGTTAAGAGGTGGGGCCTTTAGGAAGCAGAGCCCTCATGAGTGGGATTAGTGCCCTTATAAAAGAGGCCCAGCAGAGCTCCTTCACCCCTTCTTCCATGTGAGGACACAATAAGAAATCTGCAACCCAGAAGAGGGTCCTCACCCAACTGTGCTGATGAACTGATCCAAACTCCCAGCCCTTACCTAGAACTGTGAGATTTAAGTTGCTGTTGCTTATAACCTACTCAGTCTGTGGTATTTTGGAATAGCAGCCTGAATGGACTAAAACTAAAGGCAATCTGGTACCCATTACTCGGATATGGTAGAATTCCTCTTCCACTTCCTCTGAATTAGGTGCATTCAATACAGTGATGTGCTCTTCCAGGCCCTTCTCAAGAGGCTGGGTCGCAAGGAACAGAAGCCATCTATGGCTGACTGAACAGACAAGGAACCCCAAAGGATCATGGTAGCTCACAGGACTGCAGAAGGACCAGAGAAGCTGCTCAACTCCCTTTATAGGAACCATGCCCAACATATGCTTCAGACACTGTTCTGATGAGAAAAAACACTTCTGGTACCATGGCTGCCAACAAATTCTGGACAATCCGTGTGTACAGCTGTCAATTCTGTACCGGGAACTTAAATATGCCACAGGAACCACCACCACTGCCTACCCTTAGGTGCCACTTCCTGTCAGGAACTAGATTGTGTACCCACTGCTAATGCTGCAGTCCCCACACAGAGTGTGCCCTGAACTTAACTCTAGTTGGACGAGCTCTAGAGTCTGCTGAGGAGAGCAAAATCAGTAATTTTCAGCCTCCATAAGGGACAATCTTTTCTTCCTACCAAGACTCATGAAGGGGAAGATTCCCCCAATTCAAAATGTTATCATGATGCTGAGTAGCTAAAACATCTCTATGGAGGAACTATAGTTAGTGAGTTTGGATGACCTTCTGTACTCTTAGTGCTGAAGCATGGAATAAAATTACCGATTTCGTTTATAGAATAGGGATCTGTGATCCAGTCTCCTTTGCAGCTTATGAGAGAGGGTCACTCCCAGATCATACGAGTATTCCATGATACTTCTAGGGAAGCATCCTTTTCTACAGTTCAGCAATTGGTAGCAACCCCATCGGTTATAATGACTGGCCTTCTGACCTTAGGTTGCAGAAGAAGACAGGAATTAAGATGGCAAAATATTATTAATGGTTCTTGAGTCAAAATTCTCAGAGGCTGGGGCATACTTTTGAGTTTCTGGTATGTAATGAAATGGAAAAAAAGAGATCTAGCTGTTTTCTAGAAGTATAATGAGAAATGAAAACCAAGTGAGCCAATCTTACTGGGTTTATTTATTGTTCTGATCATTAAGGACCACTGACTGACCTTTAATAAATGCTGTAACATTTAAGCCATTACTAACACCTTAGCTTTAAATTTTTTTAAAAAAAATTATTTAACAGAAAGAGATCACAAGTAGGCAGAGAGAGAAGAGGAAGCAGGCTCCCTGCTGAGCAGACAGCCTGATGTGGAGCTCGACCGCAGCTCGACCGCAGGGTCCTGGGATCATGACCTGAGCCAAAGGCAGAGACTTTAATTCACTGAGCCACCCAGGTGCCCCCAACACCTTAGCTTTAAATACAACAAAAAAAAAAAACAAAAAAAAACCCTATGCAAGTTACATCATGTCTGAGTCCTAAGAAAAAAGGATGCTGACAGGAGGTTTTAGTGGTGGGAGGGAAAAGAGAAATGGGTATAGCATATGGCATGATGCTATGAAGATAGGACAGGGGGAGTCTGGGAAGCAGGAGAGGCCTAGAGAGAGAAAAGGCTTCAGACTGGAAATACTGGGCATGTGTGGAGGAAAGAAATGCAACAGAAGACAAGAACGGCCCAGGTAAAAGGATGATAACCATTCTACCTCCTTACCAATAATTCTTTTTTTTTTTTTCACCAATAATTCTAAGAAAGAGATTCAGAGGGTAGAGAAGAGTCCCTACTATAAGCCAAGAATTAGCGGTCTGAGCGAGCACAAGTTTATTTATTGACAAACCAACTCACTGAAATATGGAACAAATCATGGATTTGACTTGGGTAACTCTTACTTCCTCCTTCCCTTGAATTTTGCTTCTCCTAAAGTTCTTTATTTCTAGGATAGCTTAGGGGAGCCCAAGAAATGTTGTGCATAATTCCGATGGAACTGAATTGTTGGTTGCCTCCCAGTGCACATCACCCCCGTACCTGCCCTCCACTGTGGGGGAGACACAGAATCTCAGTGGGAGAGAAACTCTAGCCTTTGGTTGGTCCCAGTAGGCTCAGTCAGGGGAGTCCCAACTCTGTGTCACAGCGATGGTTTCAGGGATGGGCAGTGGCCTACATGTAAGGCAATAACCGTCTGACATCCTGCTGGCCAGCATGACTAAGGGACGGTTCAGGGATGAACTAAGCTGATCTGATCAGAAAAAATCCAAATTTTGTGCAATGAGTGAGTCAAAAGAAGCTCTCCCTCCTTCTGGGCAGCGTGACATAAATAAAAATAGAGTCAGAATATTGAGAAGTCATGCCTGAAGCTCGAGTGACTTCTGGATGTTTCGACTAAAGAAGTCCATATGCTTCCTTTTTTTTTTAATTTAAAGATTTTATTTATTTATTTGATAGAGAGAGATCACAAGTAGGCAGAGAGGCAGGCAGAGAGAGAGGAGGAAGCGGGCTCCCTGCCGAGCAGAGAGCCCGATGCAGGGCTTGATCCTAGGACTCTGAGATCATGATCTGAGCCGAAGGCAGTGGCTCAACCCACTGAGCCACCCAGGTGCCCCCAAATGCTTCCTTTGCTGGTGAAGCCAACTGGGTTGACTTTTCTATTTATTGCAACCCAAAGCATCCTAGCCTAGACACCAAATGATCTACTGGAATCCATTTTTCCATTTCTGGGGCAGATGTGAGGGCACACAAACAAAATGACTTAAAAAATGAATATGTTGTAGAACCTTACTGTCTTTCTGGAGTTCTACTCTCAACTTGGTTTAAGCAGTTGGTTGCATGGTTAGGTAATAGGAGACGGGAAAGATTTTAAAAAATGGGCAGGAAGCCCAATGAAGGAGTAGAGAAAATAAAGACAGGAGATTGCAAAGCAAAAGAGAGGGAGAAGGTCAATGCCAACACAACACAGAAGCCTCAGAATCAGCCTCCTCTTCCACATGCTGTTACGAAGCCGGGTGGATTCTGTCCTCTACAGAGCCCCGATCCCCAGGGTCTCCTCTTTATTTTCACAGCGATGCTGGGTTCAGATTTTCATGACCTCGCTCCTTCTCATGCTCTCTGCCTTCACTCTCATGCCCTCCAAATTTATCTTCTATACCTCCACCACAGCGATCTTCTAAAAAGAGAGCTCTAAACTTGTCGTTTTCCTATTGAAAAACTTTTGATGCCTCCCTCCTGTGGAATGTGGGAAATAGCTGAGCTTTGAAGGTAGATCATTTTGAAATCTAGCTGTGTGACTTTGGGCCGATTTCTTCGTTTCTTCATTTCTCTGCACATCACCGATCTCAACTATAGGCTGGATTCCTTTGCTTACCTGTGATAGAAAACGACCTCACACTCATTAGGCAAAAAAGAAGGAGAAACTCATGAAGTCAAGGGACCAACTGAAGAACAGTGGTACAACAGGGTCTCAGCGATAACGAGAAACAGAACTCACAAATAGCCTGTATCATCTCTGCTCTTTCTCAGGGATGGTGGCAAGGGAGGATCTGTAGTTCCGTTTTTGCTTCTTTCTGCATTTTGGCTTTATTTTCTTGGACTGGCTATTTCGTGAAGGGCTGAAACATGAAACATGAATGACCAACAGCTTCCAGGCTCACATTCTAGTTTAGTTAGCAAAACAGGGGAGACTCCTGTTTTGAATCCCAAATTCAGTCAGTCCTTTCAGGAAGGGCTCTGACTGTCCCCTCTTGGATCAGGCACCCACCCAGGCCTGATCAACAGGGGTCAAAAACAGGTGTAAGAAGATAGCCGCTTCTATTAAGCCGCATGATCATAGGGAATACATGAGGGAGAACATTTAGCAGAAGAAAATGGTCCATTCTGGATGAGCAGACAACCCAGCAGATGTTCTCTACAAATTTTATCTCGTATGGTGGGTGTCCAGAGAAGACAACCCACATAGATAAGTACCAAGTACCCACACAATACCTGGGCATATCGCACAGTTCTGCAAATTTAATTAAATTAATTAGTTAATTTAATTAATTAGTTCCCAATTTACTACAAAACAGCTTCCCTGCATCATTAATCCTATAATCTGTTCACTCTAGAGGGTTCACCAATCCCCCCAAATTGTGTGCTATGTCTTCCTAACCTGGGCAGGGCTATCTTTCCCAGTCATTCTTATCTTACTCCTCTTAGCCTCTTAAACCCCAGGCCAGTGATTTCCCTCCTGGAAATCTTTCCTCAGCACACCTACAGTTAGGTCCTAACAGCCTTTACTGCAGTTCCAGAAGGCTGTTCCTTAGGCTCCAGTATAGCACTGACCACGTTATACAGTAATCACCAGTTCACTCATCAGCTTGTTTCTGCCTCCCTCTCCAGCGACTGTGGCTTTCCAGCTCCTCGTCCCACGTCCAGGAATACAGCCTGGCATCTACTGGACCTCAGTAAACACTGGGAAATGAAACCCTGGGTGAATCATTGAAGACGAAGGAGTAGGGGGAAAAGAGGAGAAGACAAAGGAAAGATTTCACTGTCCTCACACAGACCTCTGTGTGTTTTGACACTTGCCATCACAAAGGCAGAAAATCAAGCACAGAGTCTGTGGGATGCTTAGAAACAAAGTTGCTTCCTGTCCTTCCAATCCCAAAATTGGACAACTGCTTTCTGTTTTTCTGTTGTTGTTGTTATTTGTTTTGTTTTGTTTGCGCTTTTCGGTTGGTTGGTTGGTTTGTTTTTGTTTTAGCCACTTGAGACATTATCCTCTTTGCTCATAGGAAAGTAAGCTTTCTGTTGAGATCTGGTTGGTCCTTCCAGCTAACCCATCTGTGGGCTGACCAGGGTAAGTCCCTCCTACCCCACCCCCACTGCACTCCACATGCACAACTGGTGGGATCAGCCCAGAGCTCTGAGTATTCCTGGCAGTCCATTTTGGTTTCTTGATGGGTCAAAGGGATGAGGTCACCATCGCCAATGAAATCACCACTCCATGATTCATCCAACATCAATTCACCACTTGGGGTGCTCTGACATTCCCAGAGCTTCTCCCAGAGCGTAAACAACCTGGGTTCCCTGCCATTTTTCAAGGTTCTGGAGCAAATGCTCCAGCTCCCTGGCTCCCTAGTGAGTATCTGCCCCTTTAAGGAGTACTGTAAGAACTGAGAGAAGGAAGTCCTGGACAGGGGAAGCCTCTGAGATGCCATTTTCCTCCAGTCCCAGAACACACCTCATCATTCTTCACAGGAGCCTTCCCCGTGTCTCCAGCAACTGCTTCTTTCCTTGTCCCAAAGCTTTTACCAGGATTTGGTGGGACACGTTCTAAAGGGCTCCAGGGTTCTCAGGGGCAAGACCTGATTCCACCCTTACGGAGAAGCTCACATTTATAGATGGGAAAGCTGAGGCCAGGAGAAGAGAAGTGACATGCTCAGGTTAACATTGTTAACTAGTGTCAGAGCTGGGATCCAATGGATTTTCCCTGAAGGTGGTACTCTGGGAGCTCCTTAACCTCTTCTGATAGACTTACCTTTTAGAACACAAGCTGCCTAAAGCAATGGTCTTGTATGCAAAGGGGGCAAGTCCTCCTTTCTTACCCTTTCACAGCAAGTGCCAGAGACTGGCCTTTAACCAAGATCTGACTTTAAGGCACTATACTGCCTTCCCTAACCTGTCATTCAGTACACACAAATTATCTTCCAGATTCCCTACATAACCTAAAGCAGTGAGGCAATGGCTATACCCACACTTAGACCCAAATGGAGGGGTCTTGGGAGATGTTCAGTGTGACTGCACAAGGACCTTCCAATAATCTAGCAAGTCTTTCTGGGATAGTGGAAATCAGACCAGGGGTTTGGGAGTTGAGGCCCAAGAAGTGAGGCATTCCCCGAAGTGTGCTGGTCTTTGACCGCCAGACTTAGCTGGAAGCCTCTGGGATAACCACTTTGCCTCTCTAAGTCTGTTTGCTTACCTATAACCCCAGGGAGCACTAAGGCAGATGGTCCAGTTGACCTCTGCACAGTCTCTCAAAGTAGCATTTTCCAATCTTGTGAATCAATGAAAGAAAGCGATTTCTCCATGCGAGCAGGGGGTGGGGGTTGTGGTGTCAGGGTGGAGTGTACCCACTCTCCCCTGCCCTCCACCCACTGCCTCATGGTCAGGGCAGCAGGAGAGGCCAGTGAACAGGACCTGGCCACATGGTGTTCCCGAGCGTTTCCCAGGCAGGGATCAGGGGTTGCCCCCCCAGGATCAGTGGCAAGTCTTAGAATAAGAGTATCACTCCTCATGGATCACATCCTCACACTTTCGAAGGACCTCTGAGGATGCTGCCTCCAGAGGAAGCACGGATCCATTTGCCGTGTCCAGAGCCAGCTGGGTCTCCCTTTGCTGGCTGGCCGGGGCTGGCTTCAGTGGTTCAAGATGCTGTAACTCCCTTAGTCACCAGTTTCAAAGTAAATGATTCAAGCTCCGTGCTGTGAAGAGCCTGGGGGTGGTGGTGGGATGGGGAACCAAGCAATAAGCCCGAGTTCCTACTCTCCAGCTGTGGGGCCGCCACCACCCCTCCCCCATCACCCCAAACACCTTTAAAAAATTGTTTTTTAAACCCTCTTGGCCTTTCTTCCTTCCCGGATTTCTAGTTCTGTTGTGCCCTTAGAGGCCGATAGGACAGATTCTGCCTTCCGGGTGGAGTTTAAATATCTATGTATAATTTTGCATGACTATTGCGTCACCGTTGAAGTCGTCGTGGTTCCCCCCAAGAGGCCTCCTCGGCTTCTTCCAAACCCGGGCCTTTGGACGCTTCCCGGCGCTGCGGCCACTTGCGCGAGGAGCCCTCGGCTCCTCCCGAGCGCTTCCCTCGCGGCCACCTCCCCCAGCCTCACCTTCCCCTCCCCCCACCAGTTCCCCCCTCCGCCCCCCGGCCCAGACTCCGGCCCCGGCTCGCTACTCCGTGGCTCCTCCCCCTCGCCCCCTCCCCAGCGCTCGCGGGGAGTCAAGCTAGGGTGAGCCGGCAGGCCCGAGCGGCGGGCGGGGCGCGGGGCGCGGGGCGCGGGGCGCGCAGCCGGCGGGCGGGGGCGCTGGGCAGGCGGCCGGCTCTCCGGGTGGCGCTTGGGCCCGCCCTCCTCCGGGGCCCAGCCGGGAGGGGGCCCGGGCCGGCGCGGGGCGGGGAGAGCCGCCTGGCCCCTCCCCTCCGCTGCCCTCCCCAAAGTTGCTGTCTCCCCCGGGGCCGGCCAGTCTTATGATCCAGCGGATCCTCCTGGGGAGGCCGGGCCGGGGAGAGGGCGCGGGCGCCGAGCGGTGGGTGCAGCGGGCGGGCGAGGCGACCGGGGCCCGGGCGGGGATCCGGGCAGCGACCGAGGCGGCGGCAGCGCTCCGGGCCCGCCGCCCCCTCCCCTCGGGCGGGGGGAGCCGCTGCATGGGGCCGGGGGGGCGGCCCTGCTGCGCGGAGCGGCGGCGGCGGCGGACCCCCCAGGCGGGCTGGGGCTGAGCCCGGGACCGGGGCGGGGGCTCCGGGGGGACCATGCCCGGAGGCCGGCCGGCCGCAGCATGGCTCACGGGCCCGGCGCTCTGATGCTCAAGTGCGTGGTGGTCGGCGACGGGGCGGTGGGCAAGACGTGCCTACTCATGAGCTATGCCAACGACGCCTTCCCGGAGGAGTACGTGCCCACCGTCTTCGACCACTACGCAGGTAAGCCTCGGAACTGCTGACTAAGGGGCCGCTCCCCGGGCCGGGAACTTTGGAACAACTTTGGCGGAGCCCCCTCACCGCCTCCCCCGAGCGCGCTCCGCACTCTCCCCACAGCCCGGCCTTACGCGGGGCTCCCAGCCCCACCCCCAGGCCTCCTCTCTGGCCCTCCCTGTAGGGGCCGGGGAGACCCCTCTTCCTACCCCGCCCCACCCCCTGTCAGTCCCGGCTCCCCACACTTCCCAACCCTCCGACTGCCTGGGCCGACCTTCTTGACCTTCCCATGGGCTCCTCCTTATTGCCCCAAACCCCGGGGGAAACAACTTGGGGCACTGGTCGAGACGTGGCTAGGGGACTTGGGAGAAGGGAGTGGGCAAGTGGGGCCACATCACACCCCGTCCTCGCTGCCACTAAACAGTGAGCCCGGCACAAGGGAGAAGGGGTGACATCTCCCGGGGAGCGCCCGCATGCCTCCGGCTGGGTTGCCAAAAGCAGGTCCTGATGGGGAGCGAGATTGCCCCAGACCCGGGATAATGGAGCTTCTCTCCCCGCCCCCACTTCTGCCCTTGCAGTCAGCGTCACCGTAGGGGGCAAGCAGTATCTCCTGGGACTCTATGACACGGCCGGACAGGTGAGTGTCTTGGCCCCTGGCCGACACCCCCTTGCCTTTCCTCAATTCAGGGTGGCTGTACGTGGCCTTTGGAAACTGAGATGTCTAGGAAGGAGGGTGTGTCTTCGAAGGGTCCGTCTGGATCAAGACATTATTTCTTTTTTAAGTCAGCAAATTAGGAAAAGGAAAAAACAAAAACAAAAAAAACCCCACCCTAACAACAAACCCATCCCTGCCCACCCCATGCGAACCCCTGGGCTATGAAAGTTTTTGCCTGTGTGTGCTTTCTGTACGGTGCCTGGTGTGTGGGTCCCAACTCCTGTTGCAAAGTGGAAGCGGCCAATCAAGAAGCGCCCTTATTTTTAGTTGCAGATGACCAGGTCTCCCCCTCGCAGCCTCTGTCTGGTCCCTTATTGGTGAGTGGTCTGCCTGCCGGAGGAGCCTGATTGGTGCGAAATGGCATCATCTAATATGATGGGAAGGCATTTGGTCCCGGTTCTGTTTATTACAACATCATTGCACTCTGGGACTCGAGTCCCTGCAAACGTAATTTGTGGTGTTACCAGAGGACCACAGGGAAAAAAAAAGAAAAGAAACAGCCACCATCCAGCCACTCCCCGGGGAAGGGAGGAGGAAAAAGGGTTAGGAGTTCAGTATGAATCTTGGAGGAGGAGCTTTTTTTTCCCCTCCCCCTTCCCTTCCGTAGGAAGGCCAGGTGACTGGGTTTTCTTTGGGAGAGATTATTGTGCAGAAAGAAGATTC
Source organism: Mustela lutreola (assembly GCF_030435805.1). Taxonomy (NCBI): domain Eukaryota; kingdom Metazoa; phylum Chordata; class Mammalia; order Carnivora; family Mustelidae; genus Mustela; species Mustela lutreola. Next base: position 66,631,879 of record NC_081298.1, on the reverse strand, counting down.
GCAGTCCTCCTGGCGGCCTCTGACCATTAACATAGCAGAGGTGGCTCTCCTCTTGCCCTGTCCCTCTTCCTAGACCCACTTTTGCTGTGGAGGTGGGATGATTGCCTGTAATGAAGTTTTGCAGAATCCAGCCCTGTTATTAGACATGCAGGGTTGGGCAGAAGTTTCCACGTGTCGTGCAGACTTGAATCCTTGAGGACATGTGAACAGCTGAGGGGCTTAGAGAGTGTTCTGGCAAGTGTCAGTGCAGTTTCCTTATCTTAGAATGGAAAACATACCCTGTTCCTATACTGTGCCAGATGCTCAGCACTGAGTTGGCACACTTGGGTAGGTGCTCAATAAAGGGGATCTTTTCTTTGTAGCTTTTCTAGATTTGGATTTCAGAATTGTTGTACCAGGTTGGATTCCGAAAAATGCCTTGCAGAGGGTGTCTTGATGTGGCTTCTGGTTTCTAAGCTGTTAAGTTAGAAAAGCATCTGAGGATAGAGAAACTGTGGGCAGTGCAAGGTGCCAGAGGCCACCCAGGTCAGTACAACCAGTCCTTAGCTTGCCAGAGCCCCATTTGGGTGCCTGCCTTGTAGCTGTTAGTTACTCTATCAGAACGTATGGAGGGCAAGAGGCAGAACACAGTCCATTAAGTAAAACCCAACTTTTGAGCTGGACGGGTTGATAAATAACAGGTTGAAATCGTTGGTTGAAAAGGAGACTGGTTTTTAAATATCATCTCTAATTTTAACTTCTCTCACTACCACCTCTTCCCTTTCCTCCTTTAACTTGTCACCATGACCATTCATTTGACCACGAGCCCTATTCAAAAGGATGTGTGTATGTCAGAGCTGTTCTGTGCACATTCAAACCCAACTAATATTTACTGAGTTTCTTCTGCATATCAGGCTTGGGGCAGCCACGTGAAATATTCTTTTTTCCCATGAGCTAAGTGATAGTCTTTCTCTGTAGATGGAGAAACTGGGGCTCAGAGAAGCTAGGTAGCTGACCTCAGATCACACAGCTACTGACAGGTATTGCTGGGGTTATGACCTGGGTCTGAATTTGCCCCCGGTTGAGGTGGGCTGAGATGCCACCTGGGATGATTAGAGTCCTTGTGGGTCTGTAGACTCAGTACCTGGAACCTGGACAGCCATTCTCTGAGTGGGGGTCGTGTGCTACTGCTACAGAGGAGAGAACCCAGATTCTAATCATCACCCGAAGTTGAGCCCCTCACAAAACCAGGGCTTCCCATATGTCCTCATGATTGCTGTGTCCAGCGGAGATTGTAAGACACATACCAAATGGCATCAAACTATTACTGTTTTGACCCAGTGGTGGGACATCTACTCTGTTGGCCAAGATGTGTATTAGGGCCCCTTAGTGTTTTTTTCCCAATGTCTGGAACTTTTCCTTTTATTTATTTATTTTCTTTTTAAAGATTTTAAAAATGTATTATGTCAGAGAGAGAGCACACACACAAGCAGTGGAGAGCCTGATGGAGGACTTGATCCCAAGACCCTGGGATCATGACCTGAGCCGAAGGCAGATGCTTAACCAACTGAGCCACCCAGGAGTGCTTGGAACTTTTCCTTTTAGATCAAAGTTAGTGATAATTCATCTTTCAGTGTTTAAGAGTTTATTACTAATAAGCAATCTTAGCAAGTAATCATCAACAGGATGAAGTGAGGAGTGCCTAGTGTATACCTAGCACTGTGCTAAGCACTTAGGGATTACAAAAGAATAAATTTAAGATAGACGTCTGCCATGGCTGATGATAGCACAGAAGTGTCTGAACCCGGTATCTGTTCATGTGTGTTAAATAAGAAATTCCTGTGTTGTTCTTGGTCATTAAGTTCTCATGCCTGTATGAATCAGTATCAGATTAATCTTATGATAACAGTAATGATCAGTAAACACATAGACATGCATACACACACGTGTACATATAGAGAGACATTTTTAAGCCTCACAGACGACAGAGAAAGGCCCACGGGCTTTGGAACCAAAGAGGCCTGGGCTCAGATCTCCACCTTGCTCTACTAGTCATGTGATTCTGGCTGTACTTAACCTTCTTTGTGATCTAGTAAGAACATGGATAATTCGAAACTGTGCTGCAGTGTTGTAGACTGGCTTAAACTGTTTCCTGTATATAAAAGCAGCTGACACTGTTCTTCACTCATAGTAAATGGGTATAAATATTACAAGAAATTATTGTACTGTACTCTGGGCAGCTTTGTTGGGGGAGGGGGGTCACAGGCGGAAGAGAATAGTGTATTATGTCTGGAGTTGATAGAAATTCCACTAGATGCCAGATGCTGGAACCTTCTCACCCCGAGGTATGGAGCCAGCTCCTACTTCAGGATTCCCACAGTCCCCACCACTGGACCCATGGACGCGGTCCAGTGCTCCCTGCTCCACAAGCCCTGTGGTATCAGATGGTGTCCTTTCTCCGTCAGAGCCTGTGTGCCCAGTGACGGGAGAGAGACTTCGGAAAACTAGGTGTTCTGTGTGCACTTTGAGAAACAAGTGCGGTCTGTAGGTTTCAGTCTCTTCCACTTGGGGACGTAAGAAGGGTTGAGGAGGAAGTGCACAGCCCTGGAAAACGTCACTTTCTCTCCATAATCTTGGTTCAGAATGTTCACTCACTGTATTTGACTAACAGAATCAGTGCTTCCCTTGAGTGGGAACTTCCAGTCTGTGCTTGCTCTTGGTCTCTTTGACCTCAGTCAGGTTCAAAGCTGTAGGTAACATTAGCCCAATTTTCACATTAGGGAACATAGAAAATGACTGTTGTGGATGACCTTTGGCCTTCCAGAGGAGGTTGCTTCCCCCTTGGCCTCTTTGGTTGTTGGCAGAGGGAGGGGGAGGGAGAGGGAATGATGAACATGAGTGTGTGCTGGGCTGCTTTAGTCCGCGTCATGTGCTCTGCCTGGGCACATCCCTCAACATCCCCAACACCCTTGGCCAAAGGGAAGCACCCTCTCTTGCTTGGCAAAGCCCCTGGGTGGCCCAGGAGCAGCTCTGACATTTTGACCGCCCAGCATTTTGGAGTGGAAGTTGAGGGCAGTGGTGGCTTCCCCGTCGCCAGGGCCCTGTGGAGGGGTCTGGCTTCCGGCCTGGGTCTCTGTGGAGCTTCTCCTTTCTTGCCAGTCTCTCAGGACTGCAGTGGAGGCCCTGTAGCAGCAGACCCATTGTCCATTCAGGGAGGGATGGGACCAGCAGTGTTTCCCCTCCTGCCTCGGTGCTGTTTGGGGCTCAGGGGAAGTGGGAAGAGTTCTCGCTCTCTGTGGGGTGCAGAGCCACCTGGCAAGTTGCTCTTGGGCTGCGGGTTCCAGGCTGATCTCTTCATCCTTGGCAGGAAGGCAGAACTTGATACTCTCAAGCGGGAAGGACTGGCGCCCGGTTTATCCCAGGTCCCAGAATACCCACCCACAAGAGGGTGTGTGTTGGGGGTGCGTTTGTGTTCCCTAAAGTTCCAGATTTATCCGCTGCCTCTGTGTGTGGAAGTCCATATGTATGCTTTTGGGTGTGGTGTTGCTATGTCTGTTGACTGAAACACACACAGGTTCAAGGATGCATACATAGAGCTATAAATAGCTTTAACTTAGGTGTCCCTGGGGTTGGCTCTTCAGTGACAAGTGAGATCTGTTTCTTACTTGACAGAGCCCAGCAGCTATGGCTGCCCTCCAAGCCCTCTGGGGAACCAGGGAAGTACTTCCCCTCCAGAAGGGAATCTCCAGGGGAGGCAGCCTCGGAATGCCCCATCTTCTGTGTTTCCTGGGGTGGCAGGCCCCTAAAGGCCTCGTAGAACAGGAAGGGACCAGGGGGAGGGCCGCAGTTTGCCACTCATTGGGCTTCTCCTGCCTTCAGGCAGGCGTCCTCTGGTTACCTGCCGAGGTAGACTTTTGCTAGATGGGGAAATTGAGAGTTAAGTAGGCTTATGGGAACTAGACAGAGAGGCCATTAGGAAGAAGGTTTTCCTTCCTTTGGAAGGGGCTTGCAGGGCGCATCGGTAGGGCGTGGGAAGCACACACTCGCACTCCATGGGCTCCAGGGGCCCGCAGCCCGGCACTCTGTCCTGGAAGTGCCCAGAGAGCAGACCCTGGGCCCCAGCGCAGCTTCAACAGGTGAGCCGTGGGTACTAAGCATCCCGGTTTCCCTTAGTAACCTACTAGATTTGTCGGCTGTGCGTTTTCCCTCACCTTTATAGAAGCTATTTATATCTCCAGCCTGCACCACATCACACGTAACGCTGGTTTCCTCCCTTGCATTGGGAGGGTGGACTGCCTTTGTTGCTCCATCGCCTCTGCAGTGACCCAGTGCTCCGCGCTTCCCTTGTTGTCACTCTGTTCAGCTGTTTGGGATGTGTCAGCTCAGACCGTGGTTGTGCAGGCAGGAACCCCGGGGTGGGGGCAGTCTGCGTCCTCTCTCACTGGTTTCCGTTTGTGTGTACATGGGCCCTGTCCCCATCCCCTGACCCATCAGGCTGCCTCTTCCACATCGGTCGTGGTGGTCTTGAGGTTTATGGACGTTTGTACTCTGGGAACCAGTGCTTCCCGGCAGGTGTATCAGAAGCAGGTGTTACAGGTGTGCTCAGATCACATCCTGTCTGCCCCGGGAGGGGTGGGGGGCCTTGTGCAGCCTCAAGAAGCCTGGGCAAATGTCATTTCTATGTGTGCCCAGTGATGAAAAAGATGGGAGGCATTATTTTACAGCTCGTGGGTCAGAGGCCTTATGGGGAACTGGGTGTTTGCGGTTTTGTTGTGGAATTTGGGGTTTCAGGAGATGAGACCTAATGGTATTGGAACAAGACAGAACAAAGCAGCTTTCCATGGAGGTGTCCGTTTCCAGCAAGGACACATGGCTTGGCAGCAGTGGGTAGAGGCCTCCAATACAGAGTAGCAAACTGCAAGGAGGAGGGAAGAGAAGAAGTTACAAAAAAATAGAAACCAAGACCACACATGTCTTTAAAACCTGAAATTGGTGAGTCTCAGCTGGATTTCCTTTTCCCTTGAGTGGGCTTGGTTTTGCCCTAATTTGGCAAGCCTGGATCAAGGAGCAGTTCCTTGCCCTCAGCAGTTTGCTGTTCCTCTTTTAGTTTCTGGCAGGCAGCTGCTTGGTAGAGGAAGCACGGGGAGGATGGTGGGGAGGCTGGGCGGGCTGGTGGCCCCGGGCCATGGTGGGTTCATGGGTGCTCTCCCAGGATTCTTGGCGAAGAGTTCTCCCAGATCCACTGCCTGCCGGGCCCTCTGGGGCCGCTCCTCACTCCCTCTGAGCTCTGTGAAGACTGTCTTTCTCTCCTCACCGATTCCAGCCCTTACTAAGGTGCCCAGCGCATGGAAGGCATACGACAAATACTTCTCAGAATGAGTTGATTTTTCTTTGGCCGTCAGCTCATTTCTGTGAAAAGGTTAACCCAAGACTAAGGTGAGAGCCTTTAGGTGATAGCTTCAGGCACAACCCGTTGCTTGGAAAATAGCTTTAAAACAGTCTACAAGGGTCAAAGGAATCCCAGGCTCAAAGGGATGCCCAGGCAGCCATTACATCCCCACCGAGAGCCTGGAGGTTTAGTGGTCACCAGTGGGCCCGTCCCCCAGAACTCTCGTGGGCTCAGGCCTTTGCAACTTTCCTAGGGCCTCTCACATCTAGGTCGCGGTGGTGTGGGTTTGGATTCTCCAGACCAGCTCTGAATCCCACTCCTCTTCTCTGATGTTGTAAGGCCGGAGGGCCAGCTGGCTCCCCAGCCCTGGTGCACGGGGGCGATGATGTCTGCCTCCCAGGGTTGCCGTGGTCACCCTGCGTGGTGGCTGAGGGTGATGGTCCTGGCCGGTGCTGGGGGCCCACACCAGCTCAGCTCCCGTGATGTTGATGCAGCATTGGCTCTGTGTTCCATGGGAGGGGACAGGAGGGGTCAGATGGCCTACATAGCTGGGAAATCTCATCCTATGAAACCAACTGCTCCCTGGTCCCTCCCCCAAAGAGGTGGCAGAGCTGAGCTTTGTGGAAGATGTGGGCTTGTGGGAAGAGGTGGGAGAGAGTAGAAGATATTGGTAGCAGCTGTGAGCCCCCACACTGCACTGCCAGGGCTTGGAAATTCCTTTTTCTCAGCTGTGAAATGGGGATGGTAGATGAACCACCTCGCAGAGTCATTGGATCAAACCAAAGCTTCCAGTTCTCAGGCTCAAGGCCGAGGGGTAGGGCCTGGGACGGGCAACCCTCGGCTTGGGTGGTCCCTTCCAGCGGGAGCCATCCTGCCCAGCAACTTCACTGCTGCCTCCCCCCCGCCCCCGCGCCCCGCCACCACATACAGAACTCATGATCTCGTCTCTGTCCCGTGAAGGAAGACAAGGGGGAGCATTGGATTGAATGAGGTCACGCGGCAGAAGGTCACTGGGAGCTTGTATTCTGGGTGGGGAGGAAGAGGATGGGGAACACAGGCACAGTGGGATGTCCCAAATGTGTCCATGTGGCTCCCAGATCCCTGGTATCAGTGTCGACTTGTGGAGCCGGGCTGATCATTAAATGAGGGAGTGTTTCACCCAGTAACTGACAACTTAGTAATTAGAGGGATATTAATCTGGTGCTGTGTTGCTTGTTGATTTTAATAGAAAGAACAGAAAGGGGAGGGGAGGGACTTTATTTTTGTTACTGTCTTCTTTTCAAGTGGCTGGTGGGAGCAGGGAACCAGCCGCCTCTCTCCCACTCCCCAGACTTGCCAGCCCTGCCTAGACTCAGGGTAGAATCTGAGGGTTTTACTAACGACACACTCCCCACTGAGTGGTATTTTATAGACTGCAAAGCATGTTGCATTTGGTACCTCCCAGATGCTTCTCGCCTGCTCTGTGAGGACAGGAAGCAAGTGGTGTTTGCCTCCGTTTGCGGGTCGGGGAGGTTAAGGACGCCTTCCAGACCATGAAGCTGGTGAAAGGCAACAAACAGCAAGCAAGCTGTCCTTCTCCAAGCCCTGGGTTCTTTATGTCAAATTCCTCATGCTAATCAGCTCCATGGTGTTAGATGTCTCTTTTACATCGCCCGTATTCCGTCGTTGAATTTTTCATGCAACAAGTACGCCGGGAGAGCATCGCTTTTCCAGATGGAAGAGCTGGTGGAATGGTGTCTGGTGGTGGAGGGGTCGGGGCTGCTGCTCACATGGCCCCCCAAACGCTGGCCCCCAGAAGTGAAGGGTGTTTGGTCAGTGTGTTCATTAACCCACACTCCTGCTTGAAAAGAGTCCTCCCCTGGTGGTGCAGGCGGCTGAGCTGTGGGTGAGGATGCGGAAGCCGCTCAGTGCCCTTTGGGTGCAGGGAAAGGGGGACCGGGCAAGTTCTGTGTTAACTTCAGCTGGCTCTCCTCCAGCCCAGGAGCCCCCTCCCCAGCCCTTTGCATCTTTGCCCTTGTTTGCCCCTTGTTTGTGGCCTCCTAGCCTTGACCTGACATGAGCTTGGTCACTGGGGACCGCCAGGCTGGCCAGCTTTGGCCTGCCACAGTGCCTTTTCTGTCCCCATAGCGCTGCTCTAGGCCTTCCTCCCCCTAAGAGCTCCTTTTTAGGGGAAAACTGTTTCCAAATGAAACATTTCCAGTCTGTCCCACTTACAACTGAGTATTCCCTGTTTACAGCCAGAGACTGCCTCTCCCACCCCTGCTCATTTTGTTTGCCTTCCTGAGCTGTCCGCATGGACATGAGCTCTGCAGGGACCCCTTTCTTCCGGCCCCTGCGGTAGCCCCCGTGGTTTCAGGACGAAATGAAAACCTTCATGCAGTCTGTCAGCAAACCATTGGGGAGGACCGCATCTGGGTCTGAGCTCCCTGTTCAGCAAAAGGGTAGGGTCCTCACCCTGTTTACGGGGTGGGAGGGCAGAGGGTCCCGGCTCTGGTAGGAGACCGGCTGCGCATGAGAGCTCAGCTCCGTAGGGGTTTGCCAGGTTGATTTGTAGGCGCCGGAAGTGCGCAGCTCGGATTCTGCCCTGTCCTAGATGCTCAGCAAAGTTTGAGTTACTGCCCTCCTTCTCAGATGTGCTCCTCGAACCGAGACCATCTCCTGAGAACTTGTTAGAAATCCACTTTCTTAGAGGCCACCCCAGACCTCCTGAATCAGAAACTCCCCAACAGCTCTGTTCCTATAGACCCTCCGGGGGATTCTGATGCGGGCTGAAAAGTCTGAGTTACTAAATATTGTGTACTCACTATCTCCTCATAGCAAGCCGCCTCCCCTCAGCCCCTCCCCTGCCCCCCCCATATTTTCCCCACTCCTCCCACACCACCTATATACATACACACCACACACATACACACATATACACTACACACATGCCTCATACACTACATGCGTAGACACTACCCCCTCATATATATACACACCATATCACATATATACCACACACACACCCCTCACACCACATACACCCCCTCCACACACACATATACATCATGCACATACACACACCACACACACCGCATATCATGTACGTACATCACACAGAGACATACCGCCACACATACCACACATCACATATGCATCATACACATACACACACATACACACATATCATATATGCACCACACCACACACACAACACACATGCCTCACACACTATACACATAGACACATACCCCCTTACACACACACACACACACCACATACACACCACACACATGCACACCACATACACACCCCTCCCCGTATACACTCCCTCACACAGACACACATATACACCATGCACATAGACAAACCTCACACCCCCCCCATATACACACATAACCCCATACACACACACATCCAGCACACATTGCATATACAACATACATATACACATCCTCCATGGATTTACACACCTACTCTGTGCATATACACGTGCACACATGCATATGCTGGACACACATCACACACAGACATCACATACATGCATTTGGCCCCCCAGACACTGTCCCTGGAGTGCAGGGAACATAATTTATTTACTTTTTAACCCCTACGCTACCAAATGCAGTGCCATCCATCCTATTTCTAGTTCTGTACACATGGCTGGGACTCTTGATACTTATTGGAATGAATCGAAGCTCCCTACTTAGCTGGTTTGGTACAGATGTGGCCAAGGGCACTATCAGAAGGAACTTGAAACAGAACTTCCTAAGCTGCCCTTGGCTCCATTGATGTGCTGTCTGGCCCAGGGCACATAGTAGGCTCCACTGGTATTCCTTAATGAGGTCTAAGTGCCAAGGCATTTTTCTCCTGTGCCTTAAGTGGCTAGACAGATTGGGGCCTGGGCCCTGCTCTGTTCACTGTAGCTGAGGTTAGCACTCCAGGTGCTGACAGACCTGCCCCTGAGGACTCTGCCAGTTTGGTTTGTGCTAAATTAGTTCCAAAGCAACAGATGGGCTATGACGTCCTTTTGTATTAAAAGTCCCCAGGCAGGTCACCAGGAGCAGTTGGAGGAAGGGCTGTTACTCAGACATGCATCTCGGCAGTAATTACTCTGGCTGACCAAAGCTTTCTGTGTAAGTGTCCTCTTCCATTCTCCTGGCTGGCTGACCGACCAACCGACCAACCGACCTACCTTCCTTCCTTCCTCCCCCTCTCTCTCCCTCCCTCCCTCTCTCTCTGTCTCTGCCCCCCCCCTTCTTTTTTTCCCCAGCTTGTTTCAGTATAGAAAAACCATCCTCTTTCACATGGCATAATGGTTGGGATTATGAATGTGTTGGCTCAAAGTACGCCCCCTCTAAGAGCTGCCAGGGAGAGAGAACATTTACTCCTGAACGTCCAGTTCAATTAAAATTCCATTTTCCCCAGCTTACTTTTCAAAGGGCTGTCCTCCCCAGTGAGCTGGCTCAGGGCTCACATTTATTACCTTGGGCTGTTTCTAGTGGCCTCTGGCCCTGGAGGGATGGGGAAGGGGCTGGATATGAGCGGCAAGAGGAGAGAGGTGGCAGGTTCCCTGCTTCCTTCTGGGGGTGTGTGTAAAGGCTGAAGCCTTCGTCCAGGTCTTTGTCCAGATCTGTGGGAAGTGAGAAGGCCCTCCTGAGGCTGAGGTGCCCTGTGACCTCCTCCCTCCTCTGTGACTCTGGCCATCTTGCAGTTGAACCCCTTCTTTGAATTTCAACGGAGAAATTGTCTATAGGCCATAGCCTAGCCTCTGGTCTCATTCATATAGAACTCTTTCCTCGGCACCCAGATTATAAGCCCTCAGAGGGGGACTGCCCGTGGTGCCCAGCACTTGGCAAAAAGTTGGGGGATCCCAGCAGGAGGTAGGTGAGTGTGGGGTTTAGGGGCATCTGTCGGAAAGATTATTATGGAAAGAACCTCTCTGATGAGAACAGCTCATTTTAAAGGGGATTCTGATCTGTCTGGACATTACGGAAGGTCTTTAAAATCAGATTATAGGTAGTCATTCTAAAGCATCGCCCATTTAAGTGTAATAGAATTCATTTCTTAACTCATGGAACCCGTTAGCAGAAAAGCTGCCAGGTCTGCTTGGATAAAATACGGACCAGGGTGTGAACTGTTCTCCAGCAAGTCTGGCTCTACAGGAGCCCTGCAGTGTGTCGCCCTGTCCTGTGGCACTCTGCTAACAGCAAGAGGAGGGGAGAGCCCGTGGGCTGACCTGTTCAGCTTGGCCTGGAAGGAGGGGAGACACCAGTGCTCCCTGCAGGGAGCTAGGACACCCTGCTGTCCCACCTCACAGAGCGGCATGGAAGCTTCACTGTCCAGGCAAGCTGATGTTAGAAAGAAACTGATTCCTCTGAAATTCCTCATGGACCAAACCACTGGGTGTGTGAGTTTTACTTCTTTCCCTCTCATAAAATTGAGATATAATTCACATTCAGTGGATTTTATATATGGACAAAGTTGTGCAATCATTGCCACTATTTAATTCCAGAACATTCTCATCATCCCCCAAAGAAACCCTCTACCCATTAGCAGTCACTATCCATTTTCCTGTCCCCCAGCCCCTGGCAAGCACTGAACTACTTTCTATCTCTATGGACTTGCTTATTTCAGAAGTTTCATAGAAGTGGAATCATGTAAGCCTTTTCTGTCAGGCTTCTTCACTTGGTGTAATGTTTTCAAAATTCATAGAATTTATATATATATACATGTACATATATATATAATATATATAATATAGGATGTTCAGTAATTCATTTCCTTTTTATGGCTGAATAATCCACGTCTTTCCTTTTTATTCCTTTTTATCAGCCATTATTACATGGACACTCTGCCCCAGGTCCTAGGAACCCGTTTTTGGGTGCTGAGGCAGAAAGTAGAGCTCTGTTCCGCATACCCTCACACTCTCTTCACCCCTTCCTGAGCAGGGATGGAGCTGGTCTCCCATTTCCCCTTCCAGGGTCTGGTTCAATCTGTACCTCTGTTCATAGTCTCCCAATCCCCACCAACACCTTTATATCTTTATTCAGCAGATCTAAGAGTATCTGTTAAACACAGGTGAGGTGAGGAATAAAGACCCATCAGTAGGAATTTAGAGTCTAGTAGGAAGAGAAGATGTATACAGATGATCAAAATGCAAGTAGAAATGTGATGTGCAGGGAGGGAGAGAGAGAGAGAAAGAGAAAGAAAACAATGTGATGTGCCGTGAGAAGGTGGAAATGGTAGAACGTGAGGGGAGACACAAAGGCATTGCACTGCTTGGCCACTTGCCCAGAGCCTCACAGATAGTGAGGCCATTGAGATTCAGAAACACAACCCAGGCACTCACGGATCATTGGGTCCATGGGTCTGATTTGTGTTAACTCATAAGAGATCCAGATATAAATGAGGTTGCCAAAGGAGTAATTTACCATGTGGTCTTGGTGGGAAAATAGACACAAGACATAAACCAAAAGCTCCCAAAAGAGGAAAAGCATACAGTAATCCCCCACACCACCCGGGGTTTTGCTTCTTGAAGCTTCAGTTACCCGTGGTCAGCTGCAGTCCAGAAGTGTCCTCCTTCTGACATGCCATCGGAAGGGCAGGAGTGTCCTACCTAGCGCTACGTCATAGTGGTGACTTACGGCATCACCTCGCTGCATCTAATCACGTGGGCATTTTAGCATCTCACAGCATCACAGGGAGGGCAAGTCCATATCTACAGTAAGATATTTTGAGAGAGGGAGAGAGACCACTTCACATAACTTTCATTATAGTATATTGTTTTATTTTCTTATCAGGCATTCACTGAGGATCTTGAAATGTATCCCTGTGGATAAATAGGGACTATTCTAGCCAGTGAACTTACAATATGCAGAGATAATGCAAATAAAAACTTTTCATTTTACCTATCACATTGGGCAAGAAGGGAAAAATTGATACCCAGGAGTTAAGGAAGCTGATGCTCTGTGCACCACTGTTGGGAGTAAAAGCGAACCCAAACTGTTGAGGGTTAATTTGGCAAAGATCACTTCAGGGATCCATTTCTACAAATTTACACCAAGGAAGCATTCAGAGTACACAGATTTGCAAAGAACTGTTTTTTTTTTTTCATGATTTTTAAAATAGTGATAAATTGTGAACACATCAATGCATATTAAAAAGCGATTTGTTAAATGATAGCATGATGTGTATTAGGATAATCGCAGCCATTAAAATCTGCTTTCGAGGGGTGCCTGGGTGGCTCAGTCGGTTAAGCATTTGACTCTCAGTTTCTGTTCAGGTCATGATCTTGCGATCGCGGGATCAAGCCCCGCATCAGGCTCTGACTGAGGAGTCAGGGAGGGAGGATCTGCTTCAGATTCTCTCTCTCCCTCTCCCTCCTTACTTTCTCTTTCTCTCTCAAATAAATAAAATCTTTTCCAAAATACCTGCTTTCAACAAATATTTAAAGATAGTGAAAAGGCTAATGATGTGTTATGTGTAAAAGAGCAGAGTTCAAAACTGTGTGTGTGTATATATATATATACACACACACACACATCTCATGATGACAACTTTGAAAAATACCCATATATGTCATATATGAAGAGAAAAAATTGGAACAAAACTGTCAAAATGTTAGTGTTTGACTCTAGGTGGTGATACTGAATATATGTAGAAATTTACTTCTTTATTCTATTTTCCTCTAATTTTTAAGAAGTCATTTCATTTTTTTTAAAGATTTATTTATTTGACAGACAGATCATAAGCAGGCAGAGAGCAGGCAGAGAGAGAGGAGGAAGCAGGCTCCTCGCTGAGCAGAGAGCCCAACGCAGGGCTCCATCCCAGGACCCTGAGGTTATGACCTGAGCCAAAGGCAGAGGCTTAACCCACTGAGCCACCCAGGCACCCCGAAGTCATTTCATTTTTACTGAAGTTGTATATGCACATAGTTTAAAGGGTCAGCAGTTCTATGAGAACCTTTTCCAAAAACAATAGATCCCTCTCCACTTCCCCTACAGAAAAGTCATTTCCTACTCCCAAATTAAACTTGTAGCTGTTGAATTTGGTAAAAACTACCCTCTTTTGACTTCACACCAAGAATGAGGACCTTAGTGCTTGTGTATATGCCTTCCACTTCCCATTCCCCTTGCGCAGTAGCGAGATGGTGATTTCTGTTCGATCACTGATCGATGTTTACATTCTTGTCACTGTGTCAGCACAGTCCAGCCTTGCAGTGTGCTATAATTACGCTTCCCTTTTGTACTAGATTTTGTTCCCTGGAATGAGTAATTTTATTGCCTCTTTCCTTGCTTTTTTCACTGCATGTTTCAGTTTTGCCCCAATCTTGCAATTCCATGCATTTGGACATGTTACATATTCTACCAGTTTCTTCTTGAAGGCATCCCTCACCAGTCCTCTGATGTGCCCCAGTCTGGGCTGGTTGCCTCCAGCCTGCTACACAGCTTGGGATTTCCCCTAACTGTTATGGGATGGCCTTGGGCTTTGTCTCTTGGATTAGATCCCTTTTTCTCTTTTTCATGTCTTCTTGGCTTATTCCTTCATTCTGTGAGGGCATATTTTTATTAGTTTCCTGAGAAAGGGTGCATTGTAGGCAAAACTTTGGACACCTGGTGTTTCTGAAAATGTTTTTACGTCCTGCAGATCTGATGGACACTTTGAAAATTGATTGGAAACCTGTTTCTTCCTTCTCAGCATTTTGAAGGCATGGTTCCATTGTCGTCTTGCTTTGATACATGCTGTTAAAAAGTCTGATGCCAATCTGATCCTTGATGTGCTATCAAGAATTTCGCTCCACTCTGGAAACTTTTAGGACCTGCCATTTTACCCTCCTGAAATTTCACAATCATGATATTGGGGTAAGGTCTAGCTAGCTATCATGGGCCCTTCCAATCTGGAAACCCATATCCTTCAGTTCTGAGAAATTTTCTTGGTTTGTTTCTTTGATCTCTTCATTTCCAGTTGATCTTTTCTGTTACACTACAACTCCCAAGATTTAAATGTTCGAGTTCTTGGACTGGTCCTCTAATTTTTAAAATATTTGTTCCCTCTGTGTTTTTGCTTTGTTTTAGGGAGCGTTCCTCAATTTTACTGTCCATCCTATTGTTTCTTTAAATTTGGTTCTATTTTTTTTTCCTTAATTTTATTTATTTGACAGAGAGATCACAGGTAGGGGAGAGGCAGGCAGAGAGAGAGAGAGAGGGGAAAGCAGGATCCCCTCTGAGCAAAGAGCCTGATGTGGGGCTCGATCCCAGGACCCTGAGACCATGACCTGAGCCGAAGGCAGAGGCTTAACCTACTGAGCCACCCAGGTGTCCCATTGTGGTTCTATTTTTAATTTTTAAGAGCCTTTTCCTGTTCTTTAGATGCTCCTTTTTCTTTTCCTTTGGCATCTTCTAAGTCTAGTTTGTTTTGCTTTTTTGATTGAGTGTCTTTTCTAATTTCTCTAAGGATGTTAATGATAGTTATCCGAAGCTTTATGTCTCTTTGCATAGTATCACATTTGGATCTGTCTTTAATGGTTGTTCCTCAGAGGACTTTTATGAGAGTGGCACTGGGGCATGTGGGAAGTTCTGTGTGTATGAGTGAAGTTGGCTGACTCTCGTCCTTACTGAAGGTCAGGATTTCCCTACCTCAGCACTCTCGATTTTATTTTGGGCCAGAAAATTTTTGGTTATGGTGGCCGTCCTGTGTATTGCAGGACATTTAGCAGCATCCCTGGCCTCTTCCCACTAGGTAGGTGCCTGTAGCATCTCGTCCCAGTCATGACAAGCAAAAATGTCTCCCAAATGTTCCCTTGGGGCAACGTGACCCTTCATTACCCCTGGCACCCCCAGTTGAGAACCATTGCTAGAGGTGATCTGTTGGGGCCTTTTCACTGGGGACTCTTCAACATCAGATTTTGGTCTCTGCCCTTGGGCTACTCATATTCCTTAGAAAAGAATCTTCCACTCTCCTGTCTGAGGGGTTCAGGCATGGCTGCCACCATTCTGGGAAGCGAGTGGTGGAAGCAGAGTAGTGGTCTTAATTTTTAGCATGTGTCCTGACCTTGTGTTCAGGACATTCAACTGGATCTTGCATCCTCCCAACCAGGGGACCCTCTGTTCTACCCTCTGTGGATACTACCTACCCCCACCTGTTGTCAGGGTTGGGGAAAGCACTCACCATGATAGAGAACCGCATCTGGAATTTAGATGCTGTGTAAGCAGACACACGTCATCCCCTTGTCCGTGGCTCCAGCTTCAGTCCACCTGCAGAAGAACAGGGAGCTGCCCTTCCTACACCTTCAGGGGGCTCTGTCTTTAGGTGCCTCCTACCTTCCTCTCATTGCTGTCCTCCTGAGTCTGCTAAGTCAAGTCCCTCTCATTCTTTCTCCTCCCAGCTTCTAGAATTGTTTTGCTCTTGTCTCCTTTCCTATTTGCTTTGTCCCTGTGGCTTTATGCCTTTTTTTTTTTTTTTAATTACCATAATGTTAGAGGATTTTGGAGCACTCAGAGATAAACGCATGTGTTCAGTTGGCTGGGATTTAACTAAAGTAATCCCATTTTTTTTTTCTTAGCTAGAAACATAAATATGAAGAACAAAGTTAGAGTGATGGATATGCTTTCCGGTGCCTGCTATCCAGTGCAGCTTTCCTTAGCATCAGGGGACTTGGGGAAATGAATTTTGGCTTGCTTGGGATGGAGGCTTTGCAACACACAGAATTAGAAATCTTAGAGGAAATATATATTTTCTCTACGTCCTGGAACCCTCTGATGAGCTTTTCCTTCCACAGGAGAGTGTGGCTCCCCAGTGACTATGATCTGTGTGTCCACAACAGCCAGTGTCTTAACCGTCGGCAGAGCTAAGTGGATACTGATATTCTAATTATGCAATTTCTTCTTTACTAGACTGTGCAGAGTCTGTATAGACCACGACTTTTCAGTTAACTTATTTTTCAGCCAGGCCAAAACATGCTGTATTAGGTTATAGATTCGCTTAGATACATTTTAGTCCCCTTGATTAGATTTGGGTGTTCTCCAGTGTGACCCACATTGCAGATGACTAATAACAGCTGCAGTTTGATTCTCATTAATCTAATTTGCAAAATGTAGCCTAGTGTCTGAGAATTAGGGTGTCCTAGGGTGTCAAGTTCCCTTGACTTAGTCACTGTACCCACAGGTATTAATGACAGCGGGAGGCGGGCAGGAGCACTTCCAGCTCTGGGGATGGGCAGTTTTCTTAGGTGAGAAGATGGCCCCTGTGTATGGGTTTGGGATGAGGAGGGGACACAGGCAGGACAAGGCATCACAGGCCAAGAGAAAACATAGAGGGAGACGCATAGGAGAGAAGCAGAGCGCCTCCATTGGGTGGTCATCAGGGAAGCTGGTAGTCATAAGTTAAGGAGGAGATTGGATGTCAGCGGTGGCTAGCCTCCACCACCAGGCTAAAGGGCTTGGACTTTCTAAGGGGTCCCGTTGGGGGGGCCAGGGAAGTCTTCTGAAGGTCTGTGCCACGGTGGGAGACTAATACAGAAACATTAGATCATGTGGATTTTTCCACACAGCCTTTTCTAATCCTCAAGGATGGACAAACCTTCTCCCCTTTGAACTCCTGTGCCACTTAGCACATGTGTCCCCTGTCATTAATTTTGTGCCTACATTTGACTTCTTCTTTGGATGTGTTGATTTCATTTAGCCATAACAACGACCTTTAGAGGCAGGTGATATTACCTTCCTGTCCTGCCTCCTTTTTTTTTTAATGGATAAGAAAACAGACCCAGAGACACTGAAATAACTTGTGCAGGTTACCCTCATGGCCCATGAATGGGAGCACCAGACCTCAGACCAAGCCCTCTGGCTCCCTGTCTATAATTCAGTGCCCCCTGCCCCCCGCTGCCAGTGTCTTACTAGATCACCTAAGTCAGGTGATGCCTCCCTGAAGGGACAGGTGTTCTGTCTGACTTCAGGCAGCACATGACACACGCACTGAGGGAGCCGACGTGCTGGATGGCGGGCTCAACGGGACTCACCTTAGTGGGGAGCAGCTGGTGGGCCGGGAGCAGGCACTGCGCAGGTCCCCATGCAATCTGGCCACACCGTATGGCCCACACCTCTAAGACCGAAAACCACGCTCCCCCCCTGCCCTGCCCAGCTGCTTGAGTGAGTCTCCCCACCTCTTCACCTGGTGCCCTGGGCACAGCTGCCGGCCTCGGTGCCCAGGAGGGCAGGGGCAGAACACCTGTCCCCTTGCTGCCTCCAGGGTTCCATGAGGATACACGAAAGAGAATGGACACCTGAAACCACGGGAATGACCACGTATCTGGTGCTTTACTCACCAGGTTTCATTGTCGCCGGCTTCCTGATCGGCCTGGAGCGCTCTGTCTCTCTGATTTCGGTTCCCCAGCTCTTGGTTTGCTTCTACACATGCCTCAGCTCCCCGGCCAGGTTCTCTACAGTGGGAGCGCCGGCGGATGTGGATTGGCGGAGCCTCTCGGAACACACGGGATTGCCGGTGCAAACGTGCGTCCAGTTACCATTCCATAGCCACTGAAAACTGCCTGCAGCTGTGAGCAGCATGAGCCTGCGAGGCCACGGCGGCCCTGCCATGGTCCGAGTGCAGTACAGTTTTAATAAAATGCTGCCTTCTGGCCTGGACTGCCACCAGCTATGCACTTAGGAAACCAGCAACACTTCTCAGTGTGCTTCCCACAAAGTTGATTCACTGTTAGCCCTCCTTTGCCACCTGCTTATTCCTCTGCCCCAAAGTGGCTGAAACCGAGTGGACAAGGAACCACCCCGCGCACGTTCATAAGCCAACAGCCACCACATCCGCGGGAGAGCCTTTCCTACTGTATAGAGCTCCTTCTCATTCAGTCTTCCCAACACTTACTCCATTTTCTAGATACAGGAAAGAAGTGGGAAGTAACTTGCCCAAGGCCACACAGCTAGTAAGCCTGTGATTCTGAGTTTTAAAAAGTCTGTGTCCAGAGCCTATGATGTACAGCCTGGTCAAAACAAAGGGGCCAGGAGAGCCCTAAAGTAGTTGTTAGGACGGCATTCCTGCCTCACTTCTGCCCCACTCTCCTGTGCCTCTGGATGCGGGAGGAGCTTCTCCAAGCCTTGGCTTCTTCCTCTGGGAAGTGAGAGCTGCCCTACATCATAGGCTAATGGTGCAGGATGAGTGGGAAAGCTGGAGCTGGCATGAACGCGGGAGCAAGCTGCCCTTCCCGGGGCTGGGAAGTGAAATAAGGCTGGAGTAAGGTGGTGTGGTTACTTGCTACAGGACTGGGAGAGCTCTGTTGGGAATCTTCTGTAGTCCAGAGCTGAAGGGGGGCAGATAAAGGAAGTGATGCAAGGCAGGTAGAGTCAGGGGTATAGAGCGCTCCCCAAGAGGGGTAAGCCTTGCTCAACACTGGGAGCAGCATAGTGGTGATCTAACTCAGGTCCCCAGGACTTGATGCGTTGGGTGTTTCTGCCCTGTATTTCAAAGAGCTCTCTGTGAGAATGTGTCTGTGTGTGTGTGTGTATGTGTGCGCGTGTGCGGGTAGGCACGAGGGCTCCACTTTGCATACCTGTGGACCGGTGTGTATTTTTCTGAAATTAAGGTGAAATTGATGCAACATAAAGTTAATCATCTTAAAGTGTGCCATCCAGTGGCACTTAATACATTCACAGTGTCGCAAACCCAGCACCTCGATCTAGTTGCTAAAGTGTTCATCACCCTAACCTAAATTGTGTGTTTTTCCAAGGGTCTGTTCCGTGAAAGTGTATTTGTGAACTACATTAGGTTGCCCTGATTTTAACTGCCTGCCCCGAAGTCTTCTCGGCTCAGATGACAGGTTGCACTGTATGTTTGGCCAAGGAGTGTGGTTCAAGTACTCGGATTCCAAATGGGCCTGTTAGTCATGGTTTAGCTCTTCTGTGCAGTTTGGCTGCCTCATTCTGGGCATGGAGAGAAACCAGCATTTCAGGCTTAATCGGAGTGTCGTTCCTGGGGTCTTTTCTTGCCGTTTGGCTGCTTGTCTTCCTAGTACATTAAAAGCCCAGGAGTAAGTATCCATGTCAGTGGGTGTCTTCAGGCTTTGAGAGCGTCTTCCCTGGCCTCAAAGGCAGAGAACGAATGGTGGGTGTTAGTCCCCAGCTGAGGAAGATGGTGTTTCTCCTGGATCTGGCTCGTCCCTAACTCCCAGTTCTGTGTTGGCTGTCTGTGCTCCATGTGGTACCCCCAGCCCCTGCTGTAGGAGGCCCAGGTGACCTGTGAACCAGATGTGGATGGGCCCCTGGCAGTGTCTGTCCTGGGACTCACATATGCCTCCCTGGGTGTGGCTAGCCCTGGGGCAGCACCTGCTCCACTGTGGTACAGGGACCAGAGCACTGGCTGATGTAGAAAGGAGTCCCCAGATAGTCTCCATGAGCTGCAGAGATGGGGCCAGTGAGGGACAAATCCTTATATACTGATGGGGTGGATGGGGGGAGGGGAAGCGACGAAGAGGAGCAGCCGGAGAAGACGGAGGCGGGGTTGCTACCTCAGGTAGTCTAGGGAATACTTCATTCTGATCGGACTTCTCAGATCATGTACCCACCCAAACCCCAGTGACCATGACCCTGGGGATCGGTAATGAACCTCGTGGAAAAATCCAGGGGCTACTTCATTCTGATTGGACAACCTAGGTCAGGTACCCACTCAGGAACCTGACAGTAGCCAGTGGGACTCCAAGACGGCTTAGTCTAACCAGGGATCACCTTAGCTGAGTCTGGACTCTGAGGCCGTGGAGGCATGCCTTGGGGTGAAGGAGAGATGAACTAAATTGGTTTTGGAAGGGTGGAAGGAGAGATGAACTAAATCGGTTTTGGAAGGGTGGAAGTAGGAGAAGGGTGCTGGGTAGACAGTCAACAATATCCTCCTTACCCAGTTACAGTAAAGGTCAGGGCACTGAAGAAAAGGCAGTGGCGAAGAGCAGTAGCAGGAACTAAAAATGCTGCAAGGATCTCGGTCTGAGGCGCCATTACTTCAGGGCTCCCATCGCTCAGGCCAAAGGGTTGGACCCCTCAGTGCATCACAGGAAAATTGCCTTGATTGCAGGAGGCAGTTTGATTCTTGGCTGAAGGCGGTGACAGCAGTGGGAGAAACTAGCCTGTTGCTGGAGAATTCACTTGCTCCACCTTCTCCAGCTTTGTAGCTAGCCTGGTGCAAGCCAGCGGCGATCCGGCAGCCGGGAACCTTTTGGGCTTCACCTTCGAACACACCAGCCTCATTCATGCAACAATGATTTGATAAGCCGCTACTATGAGCCAGGCTTTGAACTGTCCCCTGCCCTCAGGGAGTCTGTGGAGGATTCAGACAAGAAGAGAGCCAGTCCGGTTCTAGTAGAATGTAAGATGGAGGGAGGGGCCCAGGGTGCCAAGGAAGCACAGAACAGTGGGTGTTAGTCTGAACTGCGGGTTCAGGGAAGGTTTGTTGGATGCAGAGATTTTTAGACCAAAGCTTGGAAGCTGAATAGGAACTACCCAGGTAAAGAGGTTTGGGAGGGGAAGGACAGTGGGCGCCTGGGCAAGGGGCTCTCTTGCTAAGTATCTGGGATGTCTCCGGGTCTGGCTCACACCTGAATGAGTGGTGGTATCTTTCACTGGGAGGGCGAACATAGGAGGAGTTGCACGTTTGAGAGAGAGAAGAAATTATTGTAATGCAGAAATGTCGAATTTGGAATGCTTCTAATTTAGCTACCAGGAAGCATCTAGACACTCAGAAGGCAGAGAGCTCCTCCACATACACTTTCCTGACTAGATACTTGACATCTGAAGCTTAATACGTCCAGCAACTGGCCTATTGAGTTTTCTCCCTCATGTGCTTTTCTACCCACAGGCTTTGTCTTCTCTGTCCAAGACATTATCTATCCATTCAGCTGCACAAGCTGAACCCTGGATTCTTCCAGAGCCCTTCCTGACCTTCAGCTCCACGTCCAGCTCGTCCCCCAAGTCTGAGTCCACTTCCAGGGTAGATCTAGAATCCTCCATTTTTCCAGCTGTCGGCCACTCCCACTGGGTCCATGCTATTATCTTCTCTAGGCTGAATTACTGTCACAGCCTTTCTCCAGCTCTCCAGTCCACCTCTAATTCATTCTCCACAAAGCAGCCTGAGTTGCCTTTAAAAAAAAAAATAAGTTATACCACTTCCTCCCTGCCCCGAACCTTTCCATAACTTTTCATTGCAATGGCTCTGATGGCCCAGGATGGCTTCCTTTCCAGCCCTGCCTTGTCTGTCACTCTGGCCTTTCCCCAGGACCTCATCTGTCTGTCAGGGTGATTCTGCCCCAGGGCTTTTGCACATACTGTCCAGTATCTGCCTCCTTAAACTGCCCCCCAGATCTCAGGTTAGAGTCTCTCCACCCAACAGGTCTTTCCTCACCCCTAGACTGAACCTGGCCTCCTGGGTTATTTTCCCTCTGAGCAACTATCCTGATTTGCATTTCTTGTCACTTTGGTCTCATTTTGTTAAATGCCTGCCTCCGTGCCTCAACTGTGTCAGACCCATCTCCCCTGTTCATAACAAACCTGTCTCCTTTCCTCTTCCTCAAATGAAATCTGCAGGAGGCGTACTTGATACACATCATTTTAATTCAACGTAACATCTTACGACAGGAAGGAGAATAAAAGGAAAGTCACAATAAAAATATTTATTTCAGCATTAAATTCCTAAGTTTCCAGGTCTGAGTGCTCCACAAATCACAGTGAAGTAGTCAGATGCCTACACTTGCAGGTGGAATGACCACGAAGGCCCAGCTATCGAGGTTGACGAATATAATTGTGTCTTATTGGTAGTTCCACGCAAAGAGCGATATTGCCTGTGGTGTGCCGTTATTCTTACAGTAACGCGCAACTCCTATTATGATTTGAGCCAAATAAAGTATGGCCTCCCTTTCTCCTTCAATTTGCACTGAAGTTACCATCCTAGAAAATTCATGAAAACCACGCAACAAATACTTTGTGCTTTTATGTACAACGGAGTTAGGTCCTAGTTCGGGTCTTTATAAAAGGGTCTGTCATGTTTATCAACGCCTCGCAGTACGCTCACTAGTCCTGTGGTACCTGGGACCGTTACTCGTTACACAAGTTAACACAGGACGCTGGCTCCCATCCCTCATTGCCAGTAGAGGCCCCCATTGGTGTTGACCATAGAAACAACCCCCACATCTCCAAAAGCCTCTGATGCGGAGCAGTCCTGCCTGAGCTGAGACGCACTTGCCTTCCCTCTGCTACCCTGTGAGCCTCCGGGGCCAGGTGTGTTTTTCACTGTAGCCTGCACCGTGGCCAGCGCCTAGTGCTGGATACTCGGTGGGATAAATGAATGAATTTTCCACCGCCATGAAATGTGCTGAGAAAACCCGAAAAGGAGTATCCTGCATGGGAGTGTGGCCTGACATTTACTTTCTGTGTGCATGCCTTAGGCTCGCTGACCTCTGTTTCAGGGAAAGCGACGCGTAATTACAGCTGCAGACGATACAGACTTTGAGCTCTCAGTCCTTTACAACAAGGGAAGTCGTCTCGCTGCGCACAAAAGAAATCGCGCCAGCTCTGAAGTTGTGGTTTGTCTTTTTTTGGAAAGTCAGGCTTGTGTGTTGAAGAGCTCAAAACACTTGACCAGCTCGCTCATTTATCTTAACATGTGTTTGCTATATTTATTCTCCCTTCACAGATGGGGAAATGAAGCTCGCCGAAAGGCCATATTTAGCTAAGTCTTGATCCTCTGCCTTGTGGGGTCAGCGCAGAGAAAAGAGAATCCTAACGCTTGATTTTTAGCCAGCAGTTGAAGCCTCCTCCCACATGAAATCTGTTACTAGGGCTGCTCCCAAGGGTGAAAGCGAGAGGCTGAGCAGTTTTAAGCGTGTGATGTGGCCATCCAGGGCAGGCCTCTCCTTCTGGAGATGAGGAAGTGCTGGTTTGCGAGGACTTGGTCGGGGAGCACGCCGTCTGTCTGCTCCCCCGTGCCTCATTTTCTCTCCTTTTGCTCCTGCCCATCTGAACAGGACTTAGGATCAGGAGGGTGGTCAGGAGGAAGAGGGTGGTGGAACAGAAGCCAAAGATCCAGTTCACTAGCTCTCAAATAATCGTTACGTTAATTGGAAGACTGACTTACTGTGCATCAAAGTACGTAAAGATGACAGTCGCCAAAAATTAGAGGCTAAACCTTCCATTTCAAGAATTTTTTTACTTAACAGCTACTCAGGCCGGTGGTCTTAGAAATACTGCTTTACAACCGAACTAAAGTTCAAAAAACACTACTAATAAAGCCAAATATTTGGAGACCTTTTGAAAACATTGACCTCTTAGGAATTTCTAGCCCTTTAACAAAATTCTTTCCCTCCCCCAGTGTGCTTTAGTTCGGGGAGGGGGTGGGTAAATTCAATAAACTCATCGCAGATGCTTGTTGAACCCACTTAACAATATGCTCCTCAAAGGGACCTAACCCAGTTTCCTTGAAAAACAGTTATTTTTAAGGGGGCAGGGGGGTGGGGCTGAAAAGTGATGTTTTCATTTCACAGAGTTAAATGCAAAATGAACTCAAAAGGTGACCCAGAAACTACACAAAGGAGACGGGGCTTCACAGACTACTACTAAGGAGAATGACTGCAGAAGTGGTTATAAGTTGGCCTTCTGACAAAACACTTTTCATCTTCAGAAGCTAGCTGCGGTGCACGTGGCCTCCTGGCTTTGGGAGAGCGTGCTTTGCGGGGTGGAGTGTTCCCAGAGCCGTGCCTGATACCTATTTTGGGGCTTCTTACTAGAAACAGATGTTCGGCTAGAGATTGCCGCTGTGCACTTCGAAAGTGACAGAGTTGCCCCTTTTTCTTCCACAAGCCACCAGTTGTAAGAGCCATTCTCATCTTACATTTTATCTCCTCAAGGAGTCAGGAGCTGTTCTAGACTTTGGGCATCTGGGGCTTGCCTGTTAAAGAATTAATCTGCTGTGGTCCCGCTTTTTCTCATCATAAGTTGTTACAGAGGAAGACTCTTGTAGTTTTTGATAAATGGCTATTTCCTCAATCAAGCTAACATCCTGGATTCTTCCGCAGTTTAAAACTTCCTTAGAGCACTTTATAGCCTTCAAGGCATTTGTCCCTGACATTCTCCCAGTTTGTGGACAGAGACACTAAGCCTCTAAGAAAGAAGTGAGTTGACCAAAGCCACGTGGCTGGCAGTTGGCATCTGTGCCAGTCCTTTCTGTTCAGTCAGGCACGACTAAATACATGTCTTCTGAGTCTTAGCTTCGCCTCATTACTGTCACTCTTAGTGTTTACCCTGCTCTGACTTGTGAGGAAGTGTCTGCACACTTTTGTCTTCCTTACCATGAACCCACCCTGAGCAGAGACTGTTAGAAATGTTCGTGTCTCTCCCCACCCATCAGATTCTTCCTCTTTGGTGCTAGACTTCTGCGTGTGGCCGCACCAGCGCCCCGATGTCTTCTTCTAGGCTGGGGCTTTGAGGTCCACAAAGCACCAGTGAGGCCCACAGACACATTGTGCACATCACTGCCCGTGTGAGCTGGTTGCCTTTTTTTTTTTTCTAACATACAGATATGTTATGAGAGCGCTTTGCGCATATGATCTGAGTCTTGTCCTTCATTGCCCTGATGATTGTACTTCACGGTCCTATGCTTCTTGGATGAAGCATTTATACCTACTTTAGTTTATACTTTTCTTTCTTTCATCGTATAGGTCTTTTTTTTTTTTTTTTAATATTTTATTTTTAAGTGATCTCTACATCCAGCGTGGGGCTTGAACTCACAACCCTGAGATCAAGAGTCACGTACTCCACCGACTGAGACAGCCAGGCACCCTATAACTATCGTCCGTGTATACATCCTGAACTGCCAACAGAACCATGAGCCATGGGGCAGAGGGGACCGTTATTTCCTTTCTTTGTGTGTGTGTCTCCTTGGAACATCTCCCATGAGGTGGGGGCTCCGTGAATCTTTGCTGGTTGAGTTGAAAGATCAAGTGTGTGTTTAGCATGCCAGCTAACAAAGCATGATCAGGCCTACCCTGTCCACTCTGGGTGGTTTTGCTTCAGCTCTAAGTTTTGGATATGTATTTTAAATAGGCCAACACATCCTAAAAAGATCTATTTTACACAGAATTCACAAAAGGAGGAGGGAGCACCAAGTCCAGAGGAAGGGGACCGAGGTGGTGCAGAAGTAGGGGCGCTCTCGGGCCCTGGCGGCCGAACTGTCTGTGAAGAGAGGTCTCATGGCTGATGGGCATTTGCTGCAGTTTCCTGTTTCCTGTCAAGGCCTGTTTCTTCAGGCTCTTCTTGTGGCCCAACTCTGGTCAGGTTGTAAGAGCGTGATGGTTTTCAGGGGTTTGGGCTGTCATCATCACAAAGACTCTTGACAAGAATGGAGAGCCTAATCACCAAGCTCTCAGAACACAGTTTTGAAAAATGGATAGCTCTGGTACTTCACCAGTTGGATAAGAAGCTAAAGATTTTACTAAGCCATCCAACAATCCTGTTGACCAAACTTACCATAGTTTCTCATATTAAGGTAGTTGTCTTTTTTTTTTTTTTTTTAAGATTTTACTTATTTATTTGACAGAGAGAGAGAGAGCAAACACAAGCAGGGGACTCCTGCAGAGGGAGAGGGGGAAGCAGGCTCCCCGTGGAACAGGGAGCCGGATGTGGGGCTCGATCCCAGAACCCTGGGATCATGACCTGAGCCGAAGGCAGATGCTTCACCGACTGAGCCACCCAGGTGCCCCATGATAGTTGTCTTTAATATGCTTTTATCTACTCCTGAGAATGTTCCACTGACGGTATGGAAATATTTAAATATCTACCTTTTTAAAACCTTAGAATTAAAATATAACTGATTGGGTAATTAAGGAGGACATTAGAGAACCGGCTTTGAGGTGTTCTTACTTTGGATAAGTGGCTATTTAAAAATAACGGCTGTTGCTCCACATTCAACTTGCTTTGTGTCGCCAAATTTCGAAATTAAGCTGGAGATGAAAGATGCCGTATGCCTCAGCCTATTTATCCCCCAAATCCGGGTCCTCGTTGCACATGAAGTTCACCTGACAAATTGTCCCCTGAGCAGGCTGTACCCTGCATCACTGTACGACACTGTTTACACCCACCATGCAGGTGTAAACAGTGTCGTACAGTGATGCAGGGTACAGCCTGCTCAGGGGACAATTTATTTCTTTTTTTTAATTTGCTGTCTTTTGGACTTCTAATTACTCAGGCTGAATAGAAGGAGAAAGGTCTCCTTCTTATAATAACTGCCGGTTATTTAGCCACAGATTAGAGGCAGAAGTTCATTGTCCATAGTTCAGACATAAGAAGTAACACTGCCTTCCAAGGAATTCTAAACATACTTGTCTTTGTTGTTTTGTTTTTATAACTCGGTCCATCACAGTTTAATTATTCCAACAAAGTTTGCAATTTAACAAGTGTGTGGAAATCATTAGTCTGATTTCCTTCCTCTGTGGCTGCATGTCTCTCACTGAGGAGAGTCTATATTATGGTTATGAAAGGGATCCATGTAACAGACC